>NW_023605194.1:55330860-55930860 GCF_014898055.3 Talpa occidentalis
TTTGAATGTCTGAGTAATATTCCATGGTATATATGTACCACATTTTCTTGATCCAGTCATCTATTTTTTTGGGCATTTGGTTGTTTCCAAAGCTTAGCTATTGTAAACAGTGCTGCTATAAACATAGGAGTGCAGGTGCTCTTTGGAATTGATGTTTCTGTGTCCTTTGGGTAAATACCTAGGAGTGGAATTGCTGGATCATATGGAAGCTCTATGTTTAGTAGGTCCAGAAATCTCCACACAGCTCTCCATAGTGGTTGGACCAGTTTGCACTCCCACCAACAGTGCACAAGAGTTCCTTTTCTCCACATCCTGCCAACATTTGTTGTTGCTAGTTTTTTTAATATGTGCCATTCTCACTGGTGTGAGATGGTATCTCATGGTAGTTTTGATTTGCATTTCCCTGATTACAAAGTGATGTTGAACATTTTTTTCATATGTCTGTTGGCATTTGCATTTCCTCTTCAGAGAAGTTTCTTTTTAGCTCTTCTGCCCATTTTTGACTGGATTTATTTTCTTTGTTGTGCTGAGTCTCATCAGCTCTTTGCAGATTTTTGTGATCAGTCCTTTAATCATGTATTGGGTGCAAAAATGTTCTCCCAGTTGGGGGGTTTCTCTTTGTTTTTGTTATTGTCTCTTTTGCTGTGCAGAAGCTCTTTAATTGATGTAGTCCCAGCTGTTTATCTTTCTCTTCACTATCACTGCTTTGGGTGATGTGTCTGTAAAGATGTCTTTGATGTGCAAATCCGTAGTGTTTCGCCTATATTTCTTCTATGTATTTTTGGTTCAGGTCTTATGTCTAGTTCTTTAATCCATTTTGAGTTGATTTTTGTGTATGTGTGAGGTAGTGGTCAAGCTTCATTCTTTTGCATGTAGCGACCCAGTTTTCCAGCACCATTTATTGAACAAATCTTTTGCTCCAATGCATAGTCTTTGCTCCTTTGTCAAAGATTAGTTGACCATAAATCTGTGGGTTTATTTCTGGATTTTCTATTCGATTCCATTGGTCTGTATGTCTGTTCTTGTTTGTTCCAATACCATGCAGTTTGATGATTATGGCTTGTAGTAGTATAGTTTGAAGTTGGAGTGTGATGCTCCATTTCCTATTTTTTTCAGTAGAGCTTTGGCTATTCGGGGTTTTTGGTGATTCCATATGAATTTCATCAATAATTGTTCTATTTCTTTGAAGAATGCCATTGAGATTTTGATTGGAATAGCATTGAATCTGTATATTGCTTTGGTAGGATGGCCTTTTAATATGTTTATTCTTCCAATCCATGAGCAGGGGATGTCTTTCCATTTCTTTGTGTCTTCTTCTATTTCTTTTTACAGTGTTTTATAGTTTTCTTTGTATAGGTCCTTTACCTCTTTGTTAGATTTATTCCCAAATATTTGATTTTTTTTGTTTCGATTAATAAAGGGGTGGTTTTTTTGATTTCTTCTTTCTTCAGATTTATTGTTTGTGTTATAGGAAGGCTACTGACTTTGGCGTGATTTTGTATCTGCCACTTACTGAATTGATTGATGAGTTGAATAGTTTTTCTGTGGAGATTTTGCGGTTCTCTATGTATATTATCATATCATCTGCAAATAGTGATAGTTTGACTTCTTCTTTTCCTATTTGGATTCCTTGGATGTCTTTCTCTTGTCTTATTGCTCTGGCTAGGACTTCCAGTATTATATTGAAAAGCAGTGGTGAGAGTGGACATCCTTGTTCTTGTTCCAGATCTTAATGAATTGCTTTCAGCTTTTCACCATTGAGAATGATACTGGCTGTTGGCTTGTCATAGATGGCCTTTATGATGTTGAGGTATGTTCTTGTATCCCAAGAATTCAAGGGCTTTTATCATGAATGGGTGTTGCACTTTGTCGAACGCTTTCTCAGCATCTATTGATATATCATATGGTTTTTATATTTCTTTTTGTTGATGTTGGATAACGTTGATTGATTTCGGATGTTAAACCATCCTTGTGCCCCTGGAATGAATCCAACTTTGTCGTGGTGATTATCTTATGGATACATTGTTGGATTCTGATAGCTAAAATTTTATTGAGGATTTTTGCATCAGTGTTCATTAGGGAGATTGGCCTATAGTTTTCCTTTTTTGTGTTGTCCTATTCGGTTTTGGTATTAGTGTAATATTGGCTTCATAGAACGTGTTTGGTATTGTCCCTTCCTTCTCAATTTTTTGGAAGAGTTTGTGAAGGATAGGCACTAATTCGTCTCTGAATGTTTGGTAGAATTCATTTGTAAATCCATCAGGTCCTGGGCTTTTGTTTTTGGGGAGGTTTTTAATTACCATTTCAATTTCGCTGCTTGTAATTGGTCTGTTTAGGTGTTCTATTTCTTCTTTATCTAGCTTTGGGTGATTGTAGAGTTGTAGGAATTTGTCCATCTCCTCTAGATTGTTGAACTTGTTTCCATATAACTGTTCATAGTAGTTACTGATTATTCTTTTGATTTCTGCTGTGTCCGTTGTGATTTCTCCTCTTTCATTTATGATTCTGTGTATTTGTGCTTTCTCCCTTTTTTCCTTTGTGAGCCTGGCTAGGGGTTTGTCTATTTTATTTATTTTTTCAAAGAACCAGCTCTTGGTTTCATTGATCTTTTGGATTGTTTTTTTTAGTTTCAATTTCATTATTTCTGCTTTGGTTTTATTATTTCTTTTCTTCTACGTTCTGGTTTTTTGTTGTTTTTTTCTAGATCTTTGAGCTTCGAGATTAGGTTGTTTCTTTGAGTTCTTTCTTGTTTTTGATGTGAGCTTCTATTGCTATATATTTTCCTCTTATTACTGCTTTTGCTGCATCCCATACATTTAGGATATTGGTGTCCTCCTTGTCATTCAATTCAAAGAATTTTTTAATTTCTTCTTTGATCTCCTCGTTAGTCCAGTGGTCTTCCAGTAGTGTGGCTTTTAATCTCCATGAGGTAGGATAGTTCCTTGCCTTCTTTTTATGATTTATTTCTAGTTTGATGCCTTCGTGGTCAGAAAAGATGGTTGGTATGATTTCAATCTTGGTGTATCTGTTGATGTTTGTCTTGTGCCCCAGTATGTGATCGATCCTGGAGAATGATCCGTGTGCGCTTGAGAAAAATGTGTACTCCGTTAAAAAGAACAGTTTTAAAAAGAAGATTTTTGATGTATAATTGATAACAAAAAACTGCAAAATTATGAAGTGTATGATTTAATTAGTTCAACATGTGAAACCATCACCACATTCTGGATAGAGAGGAAAGTGGGGAACTAAGTGGTGTGGAGGGGGGCCAGTGGAGTATAGTGGAAGACTGCAGGTGCATTTGTGGCAGGAGGGGTGTGGTAACATACACCTGAAGAGTGTGATCCTAGGCTCTAACTCATACAGTATTGTATTTTTTAATCTCAATTTAAAAATATATATGAAAAAGAAAGAAAAGAACCAAGTCTATATAAATCAAGAACTACATTTAAAACGTGACCTTTTCCATTAATGGTAGAGAAAAACTTGTGCATTTTCAAACAAGAAAATTTATAACGCTTTCTTCTTAAGGTAAGAAATATTTTTTCCCCACAAAATACAAAACAAGTTTACCTTTAAGTGGACATTAATCTAACCTGTCATTTTTAAAACAAACCTTAGATCCAGGACATCTGCCCTGAAGAATATTGACAACTCCTAAGCAGATTCTGCCTGGGTTCAACACTTAATATTCTTTGAATGTTCCTTTACTGTTAAAAAAAATCAAATGAAGAAATGTGCCTATCAGAATTGGTTTTTATAGTTTGGACATATTAAAAAATGCTTTATTAAATTTGGATTTTATGTACTTTCCAATAATTACAAAAATCCAGTCTATCCAATTACCCTCTCAGGATAACAGGGGAACCCCAAAGTTCCCAGTATCTAATCATCTCCATGGTGGTGAGTCATGGGAAGACTCTGAGGAATCAGGATCATTTTATTAGACAGAAAACATTTGGTTTTCTCAGACATTCTTTTTATTAAGAAGAAAGCTCACTTTATTAAACTAACACTGTTTTGTTATATCAGCAATAGCAGCAGGGGAGTGTAAGTTTAATACTTACACAAGCAATTTCATGCAGTTGTCATTAATATCAAGGAAGTAAATGTTGGGTTTAATGCTGCCCTGGTTTCTAAATAAAGAGATGTCAGATTGTACATTTGGAGAATGAAAACTGCTGCCTTATTTAACACTGACACAAGAAAGAAATGATTCCTTCCCCTTGAAATCTTCTAAGAGAGACTAGTTTGCTACTGAAAATGTGCACAGAAATGAGGGTTGCTTGTTATAAAAAAGGGACATGAAGATAAAAACTGAAGTTCCCACCCCCCTTTTACTACATGATAGCAGTTGGAAATCCTTATAGTACATGTCATTACATTTAGACAGGATGTAATTGTTTATGATGGGACTCTGTACAAAGAGATAGGAAATTTTTTCCTTGGATTGACATTTCTGGAGTAGTTGAAGGAGAAAAGAAAAAAAGAAAAGGAAAGAAGAAAGGAGAGGAGACAGAGGAAAGGTGAGTAAGGGGGTAGGATAGGGGGAGGGGTAAGGGAGGGGAGGGGAGGGGGGAGGGAGGGAGGGGAGGAAAAGGAAAATGTGATTTTCCCACCAACCTTGAGCATAATCTCTTTCTGCCCTACTTGGAGTTATCTTTTGACTCCACAGTTGCTTTGTATGTTAAATTGAACACATGTCATAATCTTTTTAAATCTCAGTTCCTTCATCACTACTGGATAACTACAATCCCATTCACAAAATCTTCCTCTGTTTTGGAAGAAAGTAGTAAATTCAGAGATTCATATAATCCAAGATTTATATAGGATTCTAATAACGAGTCTGTTGGAAACACCGTTATGAGTCCCTGTCCTTTCATAGGAACATATAGCGTCTATATGGTTTGGAACACAACATCAAGCAGGGGCTTTGCTGAGGCATGTGTTCCTCTTCCAAGTTGCACACAAGTAGTCCCTCTGGAAAGTGACGCATAGAATTTTGCATGCTTTATTAAGAGAAAATATTGTTAAAGGAAGGCATTTATAGCAATTGGAGTCTTGCAATAGTTAAATAAGCTTGAAGCCATCAGGTAGCTGGGAATATTAGAACAGGAATCTTGTGGAAGGAATGTTGGCACTGAGGAGGAGATAATTGATGGATCTGTGGTGGCTTCTGCCTAATTTTTTCCAGCACCCTTCCTAGTTCTATTAGATTATGGACAGCTACTTGGTGCCAACAGCATCTTTAATATTATTCATGTAAGTTGAAATTTATGTGAAATTCCAAAATACTGCATAAGACAAAATTTTTAGCTCATCCTTTAACACATGTGAAAACACAAAGTAAAAAGGGAATAAACATGCCCATGGCTTGGTATGGGAAAGGGTGGAGTGAAGAATTAGTCAGGGATTACCAGGTAGAGCATGAAAAATAGCTTTTTTAAAAAGGGTCAGTACCAATACCAATGAACAGATACTACCTTTTTCTAAATTTTATGTCGGCCACCAGGCCGTGTTTCTTAATATTCAGTGAAGATTCCTTGTGATCCCCTCAAGCATCAGGTGTGATTCAGCATCGTGTGTCCCACTGGCACAGAAGAGTGATTGCGTCCTCCCTAATCTAACCCTTCTGTGGCCTGTTATATTTGAGTTTTAAATGAATTTGAAATGGCATACCCAAGAAAACTGAGTCCAACATCACTGATTGTTGGTTGCATTTATTATTGTGACTTTAGCAGGTCTTATTTGTGTTTTAAAATCAAGTAAAATAAAATGCAATCCATTGCTTTATGGAACAGGGCAGGCTGTCTGCTTAAATCCCATACACCTATGTAATGCTGAAGTGAGTCTCTGTGCCTGGGGATATGGATCAATAGGTTTGTTAAAAATCATTCAACAGAGACAATTTTCATTAATTTCAATTTTATGTTCGTGTGTTCCAAAAGACCTTAGGAATCAATATGTTCAACTTACTTTGAAGCAGAATTCTGGGGAAAAAAAATAAGAACATGCTTTGATACTGGGTATATTATGTATTCCAGACTAAAATTGGTTAGGATATGAAAACACATATTGGGGAAAGTACAACAATGATTATATAATTGAAAAAGGTTAATTTGGAACCCTAAAGACACATGTTAAATTAGCTAGCATTCACTGGATTGGAGACCTTGGACAATAAATTTAGTATCAATTCATAGTATGCTGATGATAATTTTACCGATTTTGCACAGTTTCTGTGAAGATTATATATGGACAGTATATACACATTTCACAGTAAGAACATGATCAACACAAAACATTATTTTTATTGTTGATAAAATTATATAGGACAGGAATGTGCAAAGTGATGTGGTAGTGGGAACAGCTATTGTGAATCAATAGGCTCGTATTCAAAATCTTTTTCTATGAATAAAACTGAGTGACAGTAGTTCATTTAAGTTTTGAGTTGGAGCTGTTTGTTTTATTTTCCTGTATTCTGGTTTTGTTTTTCTTGCATTGTGTTGTTCTTGCCTATTTGGAGGTTTCTAAAAATATTAAAATTATATCTGTCAGATGATCTAGCAAGTCTACTCCTTAGTGTATATTATAAGGGTTGTTGGTGGGGGTGAGCAGTTCTCTGTGAGTTGGATGCACCATTTATCCTCAGGGATGCCCAATTCCCCATTTGCTGTGGGCAGCGCGGCAGATCCACACTGCCCTGACTTGGCTTCATCCCCTTGGAGGCTACCGTGGGGGTCAGAGGAGAGGAAGTGAAGACCTGCTTCATTCTCAGAATAAATGTTAGCACAACACCCCCAACCCCATAGATAAAATAAATGAACACTGCAGGAATATAATACCTATTCATAATATAAATTCACAAACCAATAAGCCATCTCTGCAAATCTATGTAAATGACCATTTCAGGATAAAATTCATCTATCAGAGAATTTTGGGGGCAGATACCAGAAAACAGTTTATAGAATTTCTTTCAAATAAAAGAGCCAGTACTAAAAGCTATATATCTGTGTATCTACAAAAAAATAGAAAAAATAGAAAAAGAAGGCTAACTTTAGGAAAGGTTTGAACTGCCTGAAAATTTGAACTTCTGATCTATTTTTTTCTGTTAAAATAAACAACCAGTTACACACACACACACACACACACACACACACATATAATAAGTCTATCTAAAGATGTAATAATTTTTAGTTCAGAAGATTTTTTTTTATTCTAAGTAGAAACAACTTTTCACAAAACTGCTTTTGTGAGACTGTCAGTGTAAATGTCATGGAAAAGAAAAGGCACACGGGCTAAGTTGAAATTAAACTTGTAATAACTGTCTGTCTCACGGGTTGTCAAGGGGTCAATTGTGATTCACACTCACAAAATGGAAGGTAGCATGTACAGAGAGAGGGAATCTCTTTACAAATACCAAATAGGATGGCACCTATAATGACATCAGAAGCTAGGTTAGGAACCTGAAGTTTTATATGCGGGAGCAGGAACTGCAAGCAAAGGTGTATGGAAGATTCCAGAGAAAATAAGTGGCTGCCTTGATCTCTTTAATTTACTCCCTTTTTTTTTAAAGTCTCATTTTGTCATAAGAACATTTACTATTAAATATATTCTCTTAACACATTTTTAGTGTGCAATGTGTTATTGTCGCTGTCAGAAAAGAGAGGAAGTATGCGCCTACTCCTCTGAGTTCTTCATGTGCTGGTTGAGCAACCACATTAACATCAGATAAAATAATAGCAGAAAAGAAACTTAATTACATACATATGGAGAATCTAGATGGATGTAGATACTAAAGACTCTGGGGAAAAATGAGGGTATATGCATCCTGACCTAAAGAATGAGATAAGGGGGGTCTCCCTGGTGGTGCAGGCGGTTGAGTGCAGTGCTGTGAAGCTGTCCACAGACTCTGCAGTGCCTGTTTGATACCCGCCGGCCACGAAGATACCCACATGGTCCAGCAGACCTCTCCTGTCTCGCCTGTTGCTCCCCTCAGCAGTGTACTTCGGTCAATCTGCCTGTTCTGTTTCCTACTCTATCTTGGGTGAATCCTCTCACCCTCCTGCATATCTGGCCTGTACCCTGTTTCTTGTATAAAAGTAAATAAATCTTTAAAAAAAAAAAAAAAAAAAGAGTGAGATAAGGGCCAGGCAGGAGGCTGCTGTCCTGCAGAGGGAGAGAGTTGGTGAAAAGAGGCACCTGCACAGGTGGGCAGTGGGAGTGATGCCCCAGCCTGTGCGGAGATTGCATTGATATAGTCCCCTTCTGTTTGGGAGGGGTCACTCCTCCATGGAGTGGCCTGTTTGTTGCTGATTTGGGATAACTAGGCAAAAACAGGAGGGGATCAGAGATCCCAGGGTGGGCCCAATCTCCATATCTTTACCCTCAGGCCTGTGCTCCACTCCCTATAGCAGTCTGATCCTGCTTGGGTCTCCTGCCTTGTGATAAGGCACTGGTGCCTGAGGGTCATGACCTCTACAGCTGGGTTAATGGTCATGTTATTCCCCTCGACCTCCTTGAGAATCAGGTTCTGGTCTTGGGGCTCTTCCTTTCCAGTCTTTCTATTCTTGTCCTCCATCAACACGACTATTCAAAGCCTGCTATGGACATCTCGGAAGGCTATCCTTTATTGACTGTCAGTACGATGTAATAGCAAGTCTCTAGGGCTTATTCAGGTTGCTTAACTGAAACATTATGTCCATTAATACATGACACCCTATTTCTCTTTCATCCCAGTCCCTGGCAACCTGTAAACTTACATGGAAATAGTATTTATGTGGAGAAACACCCAAGAAAAATTTGAATACTTGCAAAACATTTAAATTTCTATCAAATTTTATTTTAAAATGCTTTTTTGCATTTTTTTTTTTTTTAACTAGAACACGGGGACCAGATTTATGGTCCAATCTTACACAAATATACAACTGGTCAAAATATATAAAGCACCGGTTTTCAGACATTCATTGAAAAATAGAAAATGCAAGACTGGAATGCTTGAGTGAAATGAAACAAAACTAGGGAAGGTTTATGCTTGCTTCAGCTTAAGGTCTGAGGGCACTTTCTACACCACAGCATAGAGAAGAACATAAGCAGTCTTGTAGGGTTGTTATAGGGCAGCCCCGATATTGAACGGGTTGCCTGGCTGTGGGTCCTCACCCATGAGTTTCAAAGGGTCTTATTAATACTCCACTACAGGCACACACAAAAGGTTAATAAAAGGTTTATTTACAAGGGAAAAGGAAATAAGGAAAATGTACAACTCCGGGAGAAAATAGGGAAATAAAGTCTTTAATGCTTCCTACCCAATCCGCCGACCTGGAAACCCAAAGGCACTCTCAGAGCTGGCCGGAGGCTGCAAGCTGGCCGAGAGCCAAAATGGGGGACCCCTCCAAAGCCCATGTCTGGCTTTATACCAACCTGGCTGCTTAACCCCACCTTCAGGTCCCAGCCACCTTCCCTTTGATGGTGATGGGATTTGGAGTTCCCAGTGTCTTTGGCTTTGGCCTGGGGTGGGGGTGGAGTCCACAAAGCCTGTATGGAATTAGCTTTAGGACATCCTTTTCCCCCTAACAGGGCCATTAAGCTGAAGAGTCAGAAATTGAATTTGGGTCGGGGAGTATAGGGTCTTTGGGAAAATAGTTTTCTCAGACTGTTTTTTGCAATGACCTTCTAGCACAGGTGGCCTAGTAGATAACATGTAGCCTTGAAATGTAGTCCACATGTGCAGAAGGCAGTAAATCATATGTAACCTTGATGTATAGTTCCCATGCATGAAGGCTTATTCTGTAAACTAGGTTTAATTTGGTTCTGCACTGGCTTTGTCTATAAATCATATAAAAGTTAATAGGGCTTCTGGGAGGCGGGGGGACTCTCATTGGCCCTTCACAAGGCACAAGATCACTACTACAGCCAGAGCCAGAGGGGCTGCCTTTGCTGGACACTGCAGCTTTTGCTATGTGTGTGTTAGAGCACACCGGTGCCGAGGCCAAGAATGACCGAGACCCATGTTCAATGCAAAAGCAAAAGTGGCTTTATTAGCTAGCTCGAGCTAGGGTCCGAACCCCCGGAGTGGAACCGACACAGGGGCCGTGCCCAGACAGGTTTGGACCCTGAGCACCAAATTAAGCAGTTTAAATGGCATACAGAATGGGCCCCTTAGGGTAACCTGACAGCTTCAGATGTGGATTCTAGGAATCTGACTGTTAGGGTAATCTAATGGTTACAGACGCCGGTTCTTAGAATCTAGGATTCCAGGAATTGCAACCTCACTGTCAGTTAAACTCTTAAAATGGCTGCTGTACTTTAAAATGGCTGCTGCTATGCTCTATTCTTACATGTGTATCTCCTGCTGCCTCATAATAAAGACTTTTTCCTGCTCCCCACACATGGGCTTCATGAGCTGTTTTCTCTGCTGCCATGGAGAACCAGTCAAGTTTGTAGCTGAGACTCCACAGGGAGCCAAAGTGACTGATTTTGTGGAACAGAGTACAGGAGAGGAAGTGGCTGCACAGAAGGAGATAGTACTGGAGATCTGCATTGGGTACCTGAAACATTTTCAAAAGACTGAGAGTAGCTAACTCTGACTTAATGAAAAAGGCAGCAGAAAGCAATAGGCTAACCAAGACTTGGAACTCATACAGTTGTGGAATGAGTTTCTACCAGAGTTGAAAGATCCTGGTATACATGACTTTAGCTAGAATGCTTAGGAATATATTACCTTAATATTATGTCTATATTGGGCCTCTCTGGTGGCTCATGGGGTTAAGTCTCAGCACTATGAAGAATCTGCAGCCATTGCAGCATAAGTTTGATCCCCGGCCAGGGAGCTACCCACATGGTGCAGCAGACCTCTCCTGACTCGCCCACTACTCCCCTCAGCAGTATATTTCAGTACTTCTGCCTGTTGTGCTCCATACTCTGTCTCTGGTGAATCCTCTCACCCCTGCATCTCTGGCTTGTACTCTAGCTCTTGTATGCATATATAAATCAAAAATAAATCTTTTTTTTAAAAAAAGCTTCCTTTTTAAAAAAAAAATTTAAAGTTTAAAAATAAATAAAAACTCTTACTAGTTCCCTCATTCATAACTTACATAAATTTTTTAAAATTACATTTCCACCATCATTCATGTTATTCTAGGGTTCAGTTGATTAATTCCTCATCTGTGCAAAGTGTTAATTCCATTCTCAAGTTTGCCATACTATAGTTAAGAATTGTATAAATGCCATATGGCAGGATCTCTAATGGAATTACTCAAAACAATCCTAGTGGCAACCAATTAGAGAACATGATTTTGACTGGAGTGTTGAAATCAAAGAAAGCTACAAAGAAGAGGCAGTTTTTCATCTAAGCTCTAAAAGTTGAGATGAATTTAAACAATAAGACAAGACAAGGAGGTGAGCAATGTGGAAAAGATAGAAATTCTGGGTTGCATCAAAGGACTGTCTGTGTAGAGGAATTTGGCACAATCATTTATTCAAAAATTTCAGAGTTCCCAGGATAGAGTTTATGTAGAAAGAGGATTGATTGTAATGATGCTGTAAACAAAGGCAGGATATAATTATTTAAGGGCATTTTATTCCTTGCTAAATATCCTGACATTATCCTTTTCCAATGTCAATATCTACAAAAGATATGGAAGTGCTTTCCTTCATGGTAATATCTGTGTTCTGGCACACTCTGTGTCACAATAGTCAACTGAAGATACCAGGCTTAGAGCATAAAATGTTTCTTGGAGTAATACAAAATAGAATTGATGAAGGTTCACATCGGAAATACTACAATAGAGATGGAGTAGTTTTCAGATTCATTAGGGAAATAAATTCAACAGGCGTTTATGCTGTGTGATTCAAAGGGATGAATTAATGATGCCTCCTAGGTTTATTGCTTGGGAGATGAACTTGGTGAATGTTCTGGTTGGTAGAGAAGGAAAGTCTTCAAGAGAAGGAAAGCCTTAAGAACACAGCAAAAGAGAAATATGAAAATGTTATATAGGAAATGAAATACAGGGAGATTACATGACTGTAATCCCCAACATGTGTTTATTTAAAGCAAAGTTGATATAATTTAACTTAAATATAGAATTAGGCTAACTGCATGCTTTGGAACTAGGAATTATACCATTAGCATTTTGGTTTAGCATGAAATATGTGAACTGGAGTTTCTTAGGTAAACTTTTTGGACATTAGATACCTTATGTGTAAAATGGGGGTAAACTCTCCTACTTTGCATGATGTTGTGAGCTAATGGCTTTAAAGAAACTTACACAGATCCTAGCAGATGACAGTGCCTCAACAATTAGTATATGTGAGGTCAAAATCCCTTATTCTCCTAAGACTAAGTTGTTTTTTTTTTTTTAATACTACTTCTTGTTTATTTTTATTTATCTTTTTTTTAAGATTTATTTTTATTTATTTATACAAGCACTGGGCACAGTCAGAAGCGGGAGGGTGAGAGAATTCACCAGAGCCAGAGCGGGGACCAGAAAAGGCAGAAGGACCGAGGTACACTGCTGAGGGGAGCAGTGGGCGGCAGGAGAGGTCTGCGCGCCATGTGGGACCCTCCTCCAGTGGCCAGGGAGCAGCTGGGGATTGAACCGGCCCTGCAGAGGCTGCGGGCAGCTTCGCAACCCAGCGCTCCACCACTGCGCCACTGGGGAGGCCCAACTACTTCTTGTTTAAACCAAATCAAATAAGTATTTTCCCAGTTCCAATTTTTTTGTTGTTATTCATTCTTTCATTGACTCAAATACCTAGCAAATATTTTGAGAGTCTATCAAGTTCCAGACACTGTTTAGGTGTAAGTATGCAGCAGGGCAGCAGGAACAAGATAGGCTCAATCTCCGCCCTCATAGATCTTATATTTCACTTGAATACTGTAGCCTCTACTAATATGACATCGACAAATAAAGGGGAGAATTATAGCTTATCTTTGACATTATTCTTAAATAACAGTCTACAAAGTTAGCTGGTGTTAGCTAAATAGATCTGTTGGAGGCGTGTGTGTGTGTGTATTTTTAGTTTTCCAATAAACTTTAAAATACAATGGGAACCTCAGGGAACAAAGAAGTGGACAATGTACGCTTCAGATTTGGGGACAGAAGTATTATATTGAGGCTGAAGTGAGATGGTCAGAGCAAACACAGATGCCAAAAAAAGCTGAAGAGCAGATATAAATGGGTAAAAAAAAAATAAAATTGAGGCTTTTAGTTTTCTGTTACTGTCTTTGTAATGCTTCCAACACTTTGCAATGCCAAGTCCTGAAGTTAATGTGACTTGTTCCCAAAACTTGTAATGTCAAGTCCTAAGGTTAATGTGACTTGTTACTAAAACTTTTAAGTCAGGAGATAGGAGAGTGGATATATTAAAATGACTCCAAGACTTTTCTGATTTCAACAAGACATTTCTTAATTTGCTTTAGCCGGGGAACATAAAAGTTCACAGATAATTTATGAAAATTAGGTGACTTTCATATATTTTCTTGCTTGCAGTGCAATGTTCCTGCATCAAGGGTATTTAGATAGACTTTGATTTGAAATTGATTTAAAAATAGTTGTGATCACATTTGAATTTGGATATTTCACTTAAAAAATAAAATCCCAAATTCTAGTTTTTCTTGAAAAATTTACACATTTGATAACCCTGGACTGAATTTCTACATGTCAGCCATCAGCTGGTGCTGAGTAGCTGCCCTATTTAAATGTAGTCTGTGTTTCTTAGAGCCTACTTCCTGGCTTAGAACCTATCAACCAATGCTTACATTGGATTTTGAGAACCCACATGGCTCATAAAGAATGACGTATACACTACTGTCAGTTGTCAGGTAGCACTGGATATACATTACTTTCCTGACAATGCCTGTGACCATATTTTCCAGTCTCCTTTGTCAACTAGGTAATAGATACAGTTTAAGGTTCAAATACAGTGAAGTCACATGAGACTTAGAAGAGAAACACAGAAGAAGAATTAGTAGTGGACAGATAGGTAAGTACACAAGTGTAAGATACAGTTTTTTTTTTTCAACATTTAAAGGTATAATTCACAAATTAAATACCCAGATATTTAGTGTTAATGAGTTTTGACAAATGTGTAGTCAAGGGACACTCAACCCTATTACATTGAAAACTGACTGTAGAATTGAGACTTCCATAAGGGTGAGGCTGGGCAAAGGGAAGCAAAGAGGAGAGAGATTATGTTGGAGGATTATGGGTACTTAAATATGGAATATTCCAAGACCACAAAAGAGTCCCAATGGCTTTTTCCCAAACATTTATCATTGTTCCTCTGTTCTCCAAGGAACATACTTTTATTTCTTTTTTTTTTAAGATTATTTTTTTTATGCATACACGAGCTGGGGTAGAGGCCAGGGGTGTGGCAGAGGGGAGATGAGAGGATACACCAGAGGCAGAGTGGGGAACAGAACAGAGAGACTGAAATACACTGCTGAGGGGAGCAGTGGGCAAGACAGGAGAGGTCTGCTGAGCCATGTGGGTAGCTCCCTGTCCGGGGATCGAACTTGTGCTGCAGTGGCTGTGGATAGCTTCAAGGTTGCAACTTAACCCCTTGTGCCACAAGAGAGGCCCTATTTTTCCTATTTCTTTTACCATAGATTTGTTTTCCTTTTGCAGAAACTTATACAAATAGATTTATGTACAGTATAGTCTTCTGTGTCTGGTTTCTTTCATTTAGCATAATATTTTGAAATTTATCCATCTCATTGTTTCTGTGCTTGTCTTTAGTTCTTTTTTATTGATGAGAAGAACTACGCTGCATAATTATAGCACATGTTTTTCATGATTGTCTCCAGTTTGAGACTTTCATGGCTTAAGTTGTTATGAACATTCTCGTATAAAGGATTTATTTCCATTGAATGCATGGAAATGAAATTTCTGTATTAGAGGTATGTATGTTTAACATTTTAAGAAAAGGACAAGCAGTTTTTCAGAACAATTATACCATTTACATTCCCACCAACAAAACATAGGTGACAGTTTCAATTACTGCATTTTCTAATCACTATTTGGTGTTCGATTTTTCAATATTAACTAATCTAATGGGAGTGTTTCCATTTTAAATTATGATTTTGATTTTGTTTTCCCTGTTGACTATGTGCAGAAGATCATGACTTATTGATCTTCTGTTTGTCTTCCTGATGAATTATCTACTGAATGCATTTTCTTGTGCTTTTCATTTGGGTTATTTGTATTTGTATTTTTGCTGCTTAAAATCTCTTTATGCATAGATACAAGTCTTTCATCATATCTACATGTATAGATATATGCCATTTTTCATACTGTATACATATATATATCAATAACAATATGGATTTAAAAATAGAACTATACAAAATATATTTCTCCTTCCTCTGGACTGACTATCCAATGTAACTGTGTTTTCTGATGAAATGAATATTTTAATTTTGATGAACTCACTACCTTTTTTTTCCTTTTATGGTTTGTGTATCCTATGTCTTGCAATTTTGCATACTGATAGGCTAGAATCAGAAATTATCAATGTTTTGATGAAAGTTATATTGTCACTTAACCCCAATACTTCATTTCCTCTTGTCCCCCAAATTAAAATACTATTTCTAATTTTATCTTATGCATTCTCTTGAAATTCTTCATGTCTTATTAAATATTTATATCTCCCTAAATAAAATTTTGTGGTGCTGAGTATTAGTGGACTCATGTAAATCATAACATAGCCTATATAAACTCCTGATTTTCTCTTTACTCTGACATTATATATTTAACATTTATTTATGTGTATGAATGAAGCATTAATTTATAATTTTTATGGCGATATAGTATTCAGCTCAATGACTATACCACACTTCATCAATTTTCTTGTTTGTTATTTTTTTTTCTACATTACCCCTGAAAAAGAAAATTGCACTAAACATTTTTATACACACCTCTGGAACACATATGCAAGAGTTTCTCCAGAGTACAGAGTTAGAAATTGAATTACTGAGAGTATAATTTATGCACAATTTTGGTTTTATAAGATAAATTGTTTACTATAGTAGCTGTACTAACACATGTTCTTGTCAGCTATTTACAGCTGTCTCTGTAACCCCATTGGCTCTTGATGTGAATTGCTTTTACTTTCTTCTATTTACCCCTTCTAATATCTGTTGATGGCCTATTACATTCAGAAACTCCAGTCTACAAACATTAGCTCTTAATTCTCACAGCAAACCTGGGAAGCTAAAGACATTTATCTTAATTTGACCATATTAGATCTATAGTTTAGGAAAACAACATATGTACAAAGTTTTAAGTTAAAAATATAGCAAAAAACTTTTATTTCATTGTTATGGAAGTAATATTAATTCAAACATTGTGTATCAGTGAGAGGTATAGGCGCCCACCTTTTCAGATGTACGTTACCACATCACTCCCACCCAAAAGTACCCACGGTCCCTCTCCATTTTGCTACCCTTTGCCCACCCTCACCCTCTGGTAGCCTCAATTCTACAGTCAAATTTCAAAGGTGTGTTTTGGTTAGTTTTATATTTTCCTTTGTTTTGTTTCTATATATTCTACATGCGAATACAATCATCCAGTATTTGTTTTATTTTTCTGATAATTCACTTAACACAATTCCTTCCAAGTCAATCCATGTTGTCTCAACTGGCAAGATTTAATCTTCATTTTATAATTGAACAGTATTTTGCTGTGTGTGTGTGTGTGTGTGTGTAGGTACACACATAGCACATATTCTTAATCCACTCATCTTTTGTTGGGCACTCAGGTTGTATTCACACCTTGGCTATTGCAAATAGTGATGTCATGAACATAGGATTGCATAGGATTGTGGAACTTTTAAATTTTGAGCAAACTCCATACTCTTTCCTACAGCAGCTGGAATAGTCAACTTTCCCATTAACAGTGGAGGGTTCCTTTTTCTCTATACCTTCAGCAACAATTGTTATTTCTGGTCTTCTTGACATGGGCCATACTCAGGGTGTAATGACTATGATTTCTTATCCTATCTTGATTTTCATTTTCTTGAGAAGTGATGAGTGCTTATTCATGTGTCTGTTGGTCACCTGCATGTCTTTATTGTAGAGAGGTCTATTTAGTTCTTCTGCTCATTTTTTGATTGAGTTATTTGTTTTCTTTTTGATGAGTTGTATGATTTTCTTGTCACTTGTTGGATATTAATCCCTTATCAGATGTATGTGGAACAAATACCTTCTCTAATTCTGTAAGGTGGAAGGTACCTCTTCATTTTAATGATTGTTTCTTTTGTTGTGTAGGAATCTTTTAGTTTGCTGTAGCTCCGTTTGTTTATTTTTGCTTTTGTTTCCTTGTCACTGGGGTTGAGCCCCTTAAGAAAATCTTGAAGTCAATGTTGTGGAGTGTTTTACCTATATATACCTATACATATATACATATATATGTGTGTGTATATATATAGGTTTTACCTATATATATAGGTAAAACACAGGTAATTCACAGTGGGAGAAAATGGCCTAATTTCATTCTTCTGCATGTGGCTGTCCAATTTTTCCAATACCATTTATTGAAGAGACTTTCCCTTCTCCGCTGTATACAATTGTCTCCTTTGTTTTAGATTAACTCTCCATGTAAGTATGGGCTTATTTCTGGACTCTCAGTTTTATTTCATTGATCTATTTGTCTATTTTTTTAATAATGAAAGCATTTTGGGGCCTCCCCGGTGGCGCAGCAGTTGAGTGCTGGGTTGTGAAGCTGCCCACAGCCTCTGCAGCACCGGTTCAATCCCCGGCAGCCGGGCGAGGGTCCCACATGGCACACAGACCTCTCCTGCTGCCCACTGCTCCCCTCAGCAGTGTACTTCGGTCCTTCTGCCTGCTCTGCTCCCCGCTCTGGCTCTGGTGAATTCTCTCACCCTCCCGCACTTCTGACTGTACCCAGTGCTTGCATAAATAAATAAATAAATAAATATATCTTTAAAAAAAAAAAGATGACATAAAAAAAAAGAAAGCATACTGTTTTCATTATTCTAGCTTTACATTGCATTTAAAGTCTGGAAATATGATAGCTTATTATTTTGTGTCAGGATTACATTGGCAACTTAGGTTCTTTTGTGGTGCCATATACATTTCAGTAATGTTTATTTTACATCTTTGAAAAATGAAATTGAAACTTTGATAAGTATTGTATTGAATCTGTATATTACCTCAGATAAGTTCACCATTTTAGCAATGTTAATCTTTGAGCAGGCAATATCTTTCCAAGTCTTTAGTGTCTCTATGTATATTACCGTGTCATCTGCACATAGTGATAGTTTTACTATCAAACCTTAAAAGATGGATTAATGTTTATACTTCTCAAGCTCTTCAAAAAATTGAAGAAAAGAGAATGCTTTCAAACACAGTTTATGTGGCCAAGAATACTCTCATACCAAAGCATACAACATTACAAAAAAGGAAACTAGAGAGCAATGTCCTTAATGAACATAGATGAAAAATTGTCAACTATATCTAAGCAAAATTAATTCAACAATTTATTAAATAGATCATACATCAAAACCAAATGGAATTTATCCCAGGAATAGTAAGATGGGTTAGCATCTGCAAATCAGTCAGTGTCATTTATTACATCAACCAAAGGAAAAATAAACATATGATTATATCAATTGATGCAGAGAAAGCATTTGGCAAGATTTAAAATACATTTCTGGGGCCTTCCCTGGTGACGCAGGTGGTTGAGCGCCATGCTATGAAGCTGTCTGCAGCCTCTGCAGAGCTGGTTTGATCCTGGCCGGTCAGCGAGGGTGCCACATGGCAGCAGACCTCTCCTGTCACACCCACGGCTCTCCTCAGCAGCCCTGTAGTGTATTTCATCAGTCTGCCCGTTTTGTTCCCCGCTCTCTCTGGTGAATCCTTTCACTTTCCCGCACATCTGGCCTGTACCCCCAGTTCTTGTATAAAATAAATAAATAAATCTTTAAAAAAAGAAAAAAGAAGAAAATACATTTATGATCAAAAACTCAAAAATGGGAAAAGAAATAATAAAAGTCACATATGACAAACACATACCTAGCATCATACTCTATGGTGAAAAACAGAAAGCTTCTCTTCTAAGATCATGTGCAGGACAGTGTTATCCACTTTCACCACTACTATTCAACATAATATTGGAAATCCTAGTAAAATTAGAAAAGAGAAAGATATAAAAGCATTTTTTTTTTTTACTAAATCATATTTAACATGCTAAACACTTAGCATGCATTGTATTATTTTAGTCACTACAACACCTCCTGTGGTAAATGCACCCTGTGGTACAACAGCAGGGTTGTATTCATTGTGGAGACTTCAGGGGTAAACCCATTTTCTTTCCTTTTCCAAACTTTAGAGCTCCTTATACTCCTTAGCTCAGGGCACTCTTCTATTTTTAAAGTCAGCTATGGCTAATGAATTCTTTCTCATTTTGCAATATCTCTGGTCTCTCTTCTGATTCATTCTCTCATCTTTATGGATCTTTGTGATTAAATCTTTGTGATTTAAAGCCATACTCATAATCTAGGATAACCTACTTATTTTATGGTTATCTGATAGCATCACTAATTCCATCTGTAACTCCTTTGTTATATAAGAGCATATTTGCAGCTTTGGGAGATTAAGATATGGGCAATTTTATGGAGTAAATAGAATAGGATATTTATCACAGTGAGAAGCTAGAATTTATTTTATTTTATTTTTTATGTTATTTTTTTATTTTATATGTTTTTACATCATTTTTCATTTTTGTACAATGTATGCATTTTCATCTTGGTTATAGTCCCTGTAAAATTCCCACCACCCTTGTTTTGATCCTACTCCCTTCTTCCCCCACCCCCAAGTATATCTCTGTTTTATAGTTGCCTGTTGATTTTGATTTTTGCTTCATTATAATTAATGAAGTGCGACCATCTGCTATAAGTGAGACCATCCGGTATTTTTCTTTTTCTTTCTGGCTTATTTCATTGAGCATGATCCTGTGGTACATATATACAATGGAATATTACTCAGCAATCAAAAAAGATACCATTTGCAACAACATGGATGGAGCTGGAAGGGAAACTAGAATTTAAAGCCAGATCTGTGTGGGGCCTCCCTGGTGGTGCAACAGTTGAGCGCTGGGTCGCGAAGCTGCCCGCAACCTTTGCAGTGACGGTTGGATCCCCGGCTGCTCCCCGGCCACGGGAGGAGGGTCCCACACGGCGCACAAACCTCTCCTGCCGCCCGCTGCTCCCCTCAGCAGTGTGCTTCGGTCCTTCTGCCTGCTCTACTCCCTGCTCTGGCTCTGGTGAATTCTCTCACCCTCCTCGTGCTTCTGACTATACCCAGTGCTTGCATAAATAAATAAATAAATCTTTAAAAAAAAAAAAAAATAAAGCCAGATCTGTGTGATTGTCTGGTATTCTCATAATTAAATCTCAAACTTGTTTAGCAGGTGAACCCAGACTGCATATGAAAGACTGTTGGAATAGAGATGTTGGTGAAATAGCCAGGAAGTGTTTCTTTTCTTTTCTTTTTTTATTTATATATATTTTTACGGTTCTGTTCATGATTTTTTATTGCTTTATATACAAGCATTAATTTGTTTATTACAAATCTTTGCAAACATCATTTGGGGGACTAAAATATATTCTATACTCCATTTTGTGACTATCTTATAGTTTAATTTATCTTAATTTAAATTTGTAACCTTAATTTAAATATATTGCTAACAAGATCTCAGTATTTCTCTTTGTACTGAAATGCTAACTAGAAGCAATATTGAAAAAATGGCAATTTATGAGCATAGACACTCTGAGGATAACAGTCTATTTAAAGATCCAGTAGTCTTGTGTCAGAGCTGAAAAGGGAACTAGACCGTCTAATTCTTTTTTTTTTTTTTTCAATGATGGTCACACACCCCATTACAGTCCTACAAGTAGAATATCTGCGAGTGACTGTCATTTGAGGTCTATTGATTTGATGGTTGATTTGCCCACAGCAAAGGACCATAACTGAGAATATTCTGTAGAAATAGAGTCACTGAAGTATTGCTGTCCATGCTTTGTGCCCTTAGGAACTTTGTAGAGAGCTGAGACAGAGCAGTCACCCCATTTTGTCACCTTGTGAAATGATGTGTGCAAAACTGGTCTGTAGCAATTACTACTCTTAATTGCTGTGAAATGCTCAAAGCACTTTTCTCCAGACTTTTCACAGCCTGATCACCAACTGAAAACTATCCACTTAGTTTATAAATGAAACAAAGGAAGATAGGCATTCCTATTCCTCCAGGAATGAGCACAGACTACTTGCAGGAGGTGAGGAAATCACTGAATGTAACACAATAGGAGACCCTGACAACCGACAGCCTGAGTGACTGATTCTGACCACAGTGATAACGATTACTTTCCTTTCGGGGTTTCATCGGCGTCACTTCCTCACTTCAAAGTCATTTCACTTGATGGACCTTATGAGGTCAAAAGAACTCACAGAGAAACAATTTATTTTCTGCAGTTATTCTATGTTTTCTTTTTTAGAAAGAAGACAAATTATAAAAAATTTCCACACACACGTGTAAGAATCTTTCTTCCATAGTGATTTGAGAGGAAAATGTATTCTAAGTGAGGCAAGTTTATTAAAATTGGGGGAAATTGAGTTATTTCTCCATTGACCAGGTTGATAAAATCATGGTTTATGAAAGTTGATTCCTGGGAGAGGAAAAAGAAAATATTTGCTTTCATGTGTGATAAAATTCATATTTATGAATCCAAGTTAAAATGCTTTGAGTCTGTTTATATTAAAACCATTTACATCAACTCATTCCACACAAACTCCATTGTAAGTGGGTCAAATATCAAATCACTGCATAGAAGAGTTTATCCAGGCACTGCAGCAGACCTGATGCTCATATTTTCATGAGAATTTCCTAAGGATTGTCATCTGCCAAATTGATTATTACACAGCTCCAAGATACAATTTCTTCAGACTTTAAAAAAAAAATTAATCTTTAGGGGCCTCCCTGGTGGTGCCAGGGTTAAGTCTCAGCACTATCAAGCTATATGCAGCCACTGCAACATGAGTTCGAGCCCAGGCCAGGGAGCTGACCCACATGGTGCAGCAGACCTCTCCTATCTCACCTGCTGCTCCCCTCAGCAGTGTTTTTCAGTCAGTCTGCCTGTTCTGTTCCCCACTCTGTCTCTGGTGAATCCTCTCATCCCCTCCCCCCCAACACTTCTGGCCTATACCCCAGTTCTTCTACACAAAAATAAATAAAAATCTTTTAAAAAGAATTAATCTTTATTGTATTATTCTTGTTGAGATAACATTGTTTTATCACCTTCTAGATAAGTTAGAGTTACAGGTTCATACCTCTTTAGTGTTAACAGACTGGCCCACCACCAAAGCACTCAAAATTTTCTACCACAGTTCATGGGTGCCCTTTGCTCTCCTTGCCCCACCCTCGACTCAGTTGTTCTAAATTCTGCAGTCAAATGTTGAAGGTTTGTCTTATAGTTTTGTCTGTTGCTTTGTTTTATTTCTTTGTAGTCTACCTCTGAGTGAAATCATCTGATAATTGTTTTGTTTTTCTTTTGCTGACAATTTCACTTGGATCCACGCATGGTGTCAAAAATGGCAAGATTGGGCCTCCCCGGTGGCGCAGCAGTTGAGCGCTGGGTTGTGAAGCTGCCCGCAGCCTCTGCAGCGCCGGTTCGATCCCCAACTGCTCCCCAGCCACCGGAGGAGGGTCCCACATGGCGCGCAAACCTCTCCTGCCGCCCGCTGCTCCCGTCAGCAGTGTACTTAGGTCCATTCCGACTGTTCTGCTCTCCGCTCTGGCTCTGGTGAATTCTCTCACCCTCCCACGATTCTGACTGTACCCAGTGCTTGTATAAATAAATAAATAAATCTAAAAAAAAAAGGCAAGATTTTATCTTTTTTTAATAGGTGTGTACTATCCATTGGTACATATGTCACTGCTTTTTAGGGAATATACTTGAATATTTCCTATTAGTAACCCTTATTGCTATAACTTCTGAGCTAACCTCCCCTCGAAAGCATAGTGTACAGAAGCCTTGATAGGATACAGCTCTTTGAAAATAATTCCCTTAATTCAAGGCAACCTTAAGGACATAAAGGAGTTAGAATTTTTTTAAGATTTATTTTATTTTCTTATGCATACAAGAATGGGGGTGCAGGCCAGAGGTGGGGTGTTGGGGGGTGAGGGATGAGAGGATTCACCAGAGACAGAGTAGGGAACAGAACAGGCAGACTGACTGAAATACACTCCTGAGGGGAGCAGCGGGCAAGACAGGAGAGGTCTGCTGCTCGACGTGGGTCACCTCCCTTGCCCACAATGGAACTCATGCTGCAGTGGCTGCTGATAGGTTCATGGTGCTGAGACTTAACCCCTTGTGCCACCAGAAAGACCCAAAGAAATTAGAATTTTATTGATCTTCCTTTTACTTAATTTTATTAAATATATAAGTAATGTGGATATTATAATTTATATTTACAAGATTATTAGACACCTATTCTTTGTTTAAGTACGTACATCCATCTGCCTTTTTTATTAATCACTAAGAAATCTTGATTTGTGAAATAAATGCTCATTTCTGTATATGTTTTAACTTGAAAAATGCATATTATTTCCAGGCTTTGATTTTTGTTCCTGGCATTGACAATGAGGTTTAAAGAATATTTTTGTAAAATGAGCTCACTGATTTAAAAAAAAAAAAAAAAAGAAATTTTAGCTTTAATTACAGCTTAGACTGAAAAAGGAAGCCAATTATGTGGACAGTTTTTTTTTTTTTTTTTTGTAAGCCTATCAAAACATGAAGTATGTGTTATTTCTAAAGTAAATATTTACTCCAGAAAACATTTGAGTCTATAGTACTGGGGAAAAACACTGAATACTGCCTCATATGGGGGAAATGCCAATAAATCAGGACTCAGTCTCTGCTCTCCCCAGAGTTAAGTACTTTGTGATTTTGAACTTCCCATTTATAAACTATTCTGAGACTTGTGTTCCTGATCCAACTAACAAAGTGTATGACTCGAAAGTTTCTAAGTTCTCTTTGAATTAAATGATGTAAAGGTTGTATGGAGTTTAGCAATTAACCATTAACTGGGATATTTATTTCCCATTTGATTTAGATTGCAAGCAAAGTAATTCAAATAATATTATGCTTTCAAGAAATACAATCTTTTTCTAAAGTAAAATTCTTTTTTGTCATTTTTATTGAGGTGACATTACATAACACTTTATAACTTCCAGAAGCGCATCGTAAAAATCAATATCTGTATGTACGGCTTTATTCTCAGTACTGAAAATGCAATTCTATCCTTCACCATACAGTTGCCTCCTTTTGCTTGATTTACCCATTCCTCTTCCTCCATCCCTTCTGATAACCACTAATTTCAATGATATATTACTCATGTTACATAAATGTGTATTTTTATATCTTAGATAGATAGAAAACTATAAAGGTAATGATTGCTTAAACAGCATTGGTTTTATTAGAATGAAGTGGACTAGATCAGAGAGGTTGCCTAAATCTCAGATGGCTAATGTATAATTTTCTGATTTTTTTAAAAAGATTTATTTATTTATTTATACAAGCACTGGGTACAGTCAGAAGCACGGGAGGGTGAGAGAACTCACCAGAGCCAGAGCGGGGAACAGAACAGACAGACTGACGAAATATACTGCTGAGGGGAGCAGCGGGCGGCAGGAGAGGTCTGTGCGCCATGTGAGACCCTCACTGGTGGCCGGGGATCGAACCAGTGCTGCAGAGGCTGCGGGCAGCTTTGCAACCCAACACTAAACCGCTGCGCCACCAGGGAGGTCCTAGAATTTTCTGATCTTATACAGCCCCGAAAAACTTATTGGGCACAACTTTTAACTGTAGAAGCAAAGAGTCACAAAGGTTAAATAACAACCAAAAACATAGCTATGAAGTGGCTGGATGTAAACTGAATTCTGTTTGTTCTCCTTACTTCTATATCACCATATAGTTTCTCATAGAGTAACCTCATTGAAAGATGAGGTAAGTGCTCCATATTGATAAGCAAAAAGCTGACTTCTTGTTTATATATGTAAGAAAGATTTATGCTTTTGGGATAGTCTTTTGTAGAAAAGCCAGTTGCAAAATTATATAATATTTTTGATGAGTTCATTTTGGGATTGCATTGGTTATAGAGAAAAGAAGGCATGGACATATTTTGTAGAAACATGTTTGTGTTGGTATCAAAGAAGAGATAAATTGACATCAACCTTGGATGAATGATCACTGAAAAGATTTTATAGCCCTTTCACTGATTTCCAAAGAATCAAGTTGTGTTTATTGAAGTGAATTGTTAGAGATTAGTTCATTATAAAATAATTTTGATATTTACATGCACCATCACTATAGGATTCCAGTAGATTGGAGAAAAAGGTTTAATAACATCTTTGTGAACAGAGAGATAATTACTCACTAGCTCTAGTGTTTAGTTGCTATCATAAGCACTGGCAATCCCATATACAGGTATATTTTTTTTTCTTTCAAAAACTAATATATAGGTACTATCACCACTTTGGTGATTACAGAAATCTGCAGAGAAAATTATATTGAGAATATAATTTTTAGACCATAATAGTAATTATTCCCACAAGGTAGGGAATATTAAAAAGAAAAATAAAACTTAGATTAATCCAGAGACATGGAATAGACACACACAATTGGTTGTGTGTGTGTGTGTGTATATATATATATATATATATATATATATATATATGATCATTAAGGAAACTGGCAACCAAAGAAAAGGAAAATAAATATGTTATTATTAGCCTGATGCAATGATTGGCGCAAGACACTGGAATTGCTTGTTTGATGAAGCTGAAAACCTATAATTAAATATAAATTTACTATTGGCAGATGACATTACATTTTCATTCAACAAATGTTTATCGAAGAATCTACCAAATGTCAGGTGCTGTGCTAGATTCTGAAGACAGTAGTGGTGAGCAAGCAAGTAAGATGGGTTTCTGTCCATGCTCTTCTAGGTAGAGAGTCTAACAGCTGGATAACGAGTTACATGTAAGGTGTTGAGAAATGAGAGGGGATATATCGGGTGCTATGGGAGGACTTAGCATTCTAAGGACTAAATATATAAAGGACAGGTTAGGGAATACTTCCCATTAGTAGTAGCATCTACATTAAGAATGAAGAAAGAGCAAGAGGATTCATCTGACTGAAAGGAAATAGTGTATGTGAATAAAACTGCCAGATAAAAGAGAACTTCCAAAAACATGAATACTGTGGATAAAATCAAAAGACCAGAAAACAAAAAGGAATCCTGCCATAATTAGTATTCCAAAATACAGACACTATGGGACATGAGACTTTATGAGCTTTATGTACTTTTATCCTACCTTAAGGGTTGCATTATATGTAGAAAAATGTATTCAGAATCCTTAATAACGAACCATCTACATCAGGATGCCTCCTTATCATTTTTATTTCTTTGCTGTAAAACTAAACAAAACAAGTAAGGTTTGTCTTCCCTTTGGTGATGTGATATATATCATCTATCAGGCCAAGTTTCTGGCAACATGAGCGCAATTCACCCAACTCTCACCAGGGTAAGCATTCAGTTGTCATTTATGTGGCTAATAAATATTGTATCCATCATGGTGGCAACCAAAAAAGTGCTTTCTTTTAAAAATCCATTTTTTTTTTTTTTTAAAGTGACAGTCTTTTATTTATTTATTTATTTGTTTGTTTTGTTTATACAAGCACTGGGTACAGTCAGAAGCGCGGGAGGGTGAGAGAATCCACCAGAGCCAGAGCGGGGAGCAGAACAGGCAGAAGGACCGAAGTACACTGCTGAGGGGAGCAGCGGGCGGCAGGAGAGGTCTGCGCGCCATGTGGGACCCTCCTCCAGTGGCTGGGAAGCAGCCGGGGATCGAACTGGCGCCGCAGAGGCCGCGGGCAGCTTCGCAACCCAGCGCTCAACTGCTGCGCCACCGGGGAGGCCCTAAAAATCCATTTTGAATATAATTGGCAAGTGATTGATTTCATGCCTCTAGACTTTCTTTTTTTATATCTTAAATTAGCACAGGGACAAACCCCATGAAAAATAACAAATTTGTTAACTTAGGCCTTCAAAAAATCAGTATAAATCAGTTATATCCATCAAAATCCACTGAGCCTTTAGCAAGATCACTAAAGTAAACATTATAGTCAGCATGCACTGATTCTCATTCCTGTCAAACTATTCCTTAAGATTTATCTTCCTACTCTCCAGATCTGCACATATGATTTGCTGGGGCAGGAAGTCACTATTCATTTAAATCTGATTTATTCTTTTATTATACTTTGGATTTGCCATAGAGGATTTTTTTTTTTTTTGACATACAAAACTTTTTTATATCATTTGGAAATACTTTCAAAAATCCTGAATGAGTGTTTTTTCTCCCTAAAACATTAGCACCAGTCTAGCAAGAGGAGAAATGCAGATTCATAATTTTCCCAAGGACACTCATTGTTGATGTAATCACTTGTAGTTTTTAATCTCTCTCTCTCTCTAGGAAGAGAGAAATGAAGCCAAAGGTACAGATACATTTACTCCACTTGGTTTGGTCTTGGTAATGAGCCTGTCTAGGAAAGCAGGATCCCCAAAGTTGAAGACCTTACCTGAATTTCAGAGTCTCCAACGTATTGTTTTCCTTTAGACTCCATTGCACTGCCTTTATGTCTTTAGAATAATAATATTTACAAGTTTAGAATACTTGTCTTTTATCTGCCCTACTGGAAAATGCTTTCTGTGTAAGCAGATACTGTGTTTTTTTCACTAATCTTCCTTAATATTTGACACAAAGTGGACTTGCATTCTAAACTTTGGGACTGAATGATCATTGCTTGATTTATATCAAGCAGACATAAATTCCAGACATAAACTAAGCAGACATAGATTTCAAATCCCAGTTTAGCTTTCTATGTTGTGTGTTGGTAGAAAGATGCTTAAATAGTCTGATTATAAAATTCTAAAATGAGGATAACCTGCTTTGAAGTGTTGCATTAATAGTAATCATTAGATATTTTTATTATTTTTAGTAATTTATAATATGTATCTAAAATGGCTGACATCTAGTAACATTTTTTGAATCAAAGAAGAAAGCAGAGTATCCACTGTTTCTTCAAAGAACCTCAGGTTTGAGAACTGCCTATTTTTCTGAGAAGTAACAATAGTACTTTTAATAAATTAATTCATTTTACTTCTTTTTTAAAAAAGGATTTATTTTTGCATACAAGAACTTGGGTGTAGACCAGAGGTGCAGGGGCAGGAGGTAGTGAGAAATTCACCAGAGACAGAGTGGGGAGAAGAACAGGTGGATCTATTGAAATACACTGCTGAGGGGAGCAGCAGGCTAGACAGGAGAGGTCTGCTGTGCCATGTGGTCAGCTCCCTTCCCAAACTGAGGATCAAATTCATGTTGCGGTGGCTGCCAATAGCTTGATAGTTTGACAGTGTTGAGATTTAACTCCTATGCCACCAGGGAGGCCCCTCGTGTTACTTTTTTTTAAATTTATTTATTTATGCATACAAGAACTGGGGCACAGGCCAGAAGTGGGGGGGGTGGATTCACCAGAGTCACAGTGGGGAGCAGAACAGGCTGATCCACCAAAACACACTGGTGAGGGGAGCAGTGGATGAAACAGGAGAGGTCTGCTGTACAGGAGAGGTCACCTCCCTGGCCAGCCGGGGATCGAACTCATGCTACAGAGGCTGCAGAGAGCCTCACAGCGCTGCACTCAACCTGCTATGGGGAGGACCCCCCTCATGTTACTTTTTAATGGGTAGTTTATTCCATGTTTATTAAGAGCAGGAACAAATTCTTCTAAAAGTCAAATGATTCACTATGATGCAAGGGTTTGTCTTCAGATTCTATCTGGCAAGCTCAAAGTAAATGAGCATTAAAGGTCATAAAATAGGGCTCAGAATGCCAGGTAGAAAAACAAATAAGTAAGCAAACAAGCTAGCAATCCAGGAAAGGTGAGAACTTCAATGACAAGTAAAGGATGTGTCATGACCCTGCCTTAAAAATCACAATTATTTGATGGTCACATTATAAGCCTAGTCCTCTTAATATTTTCTAGCTGTCTCTTTAAGATTGAAATAAATAAGATCTATGGCAAAATTTTGAATACTATTATTTCTGTCTTTAAAGTATACACTTACAAGTTGAACCAATGTTGAGAACAAAGAGACCTCCAAAGAGAAGGAACATACACACAAAAATAGATTCCAAAGAAAACTTGGCATGCTTGGGATTTTAGTTTGTTTTTTTTTTTCCTTTCTCCTCCATTTTATTATTTCTTTTTTTTCTAAAAGGAGACTTTTAGTTGTTTGTTTTTATTGAGAAAATATTGTTTACAACACTGTGATTCAGTGGCATGTAATCACACCTCCTCATGTATGTCACCATATCTACTGCTGTAGCCAGATCCACAAGCAGTGCCCAGAGGCCACAGGGTGAGGTTGAGGCTAAGGGCTTTGGTCTCAGCCCACTGCAGGTGGGTGTTCCCTTCCCCTAATCACAGTGAGGCCGGCTCTGATCACCACTCTCAGGAGCCAACAGGCCCATGAACCTGCCCTGACCTGAGTGCAGGCCAGGCTGGGATTTTCACCTTTCATTATCTGGCTTTAGAAACCTAAATGGACCAATCAGGTGCAAGCTAAGTGGGCCAATCAGGTTCAAGCTCACTTCATTAGTTAATTATTCAGATTGAAAATGGTAAACAACCTGATTGGTGCTAAACAGTCCAATCAGAGATTTAGGATTAAAAGAAGATTTAGGATTAAAAAAGCTTATCACGGGCCTCCCTGGTAGTGCAAGGGGTTAAGATGCAAGCTATGAAGCTATCTGCAGCCACTGCAGCACCAGTTCAATCCCCAGCCAGGGAGCTACCCACATGGCACAGCAGACCTCTCCTGTCTCTCCCGCTACTCTCCTCAGCAGTGTATTTCAGTCAATCCATCTGTTCTGTTTCCCACTCTGTCTCTGGCAACTCCACTCACCCCCCACACCTCTGGCCTGTACCCCAGTTCTTGTATGCATAAATAAATAAATCTTTAAAAAAATAAAATTAATAAAAAAGCTTATCATGTGGGGAACTCTGAAAGGGATATAAGGCAAACAAGTAGACAACCTGATTCTTCAAAGACAGAAAAAAAGTTCATTTGACCACCTTTGAAGAAGAAAGAAGAGGGATTCTGCCCCTGGCTTCCAAAGAGAGAAGAAAGAGAAGAAAGAGATGTTGGACCACCTTCAAGGCAGAAGGAATCAGTCAGCAGTCAGCCTCTGAAAAGAGAAGTGGAACAGGGCAGCCAGGGTGCTATCCATGCTAATCTCCCAGTCAGGCAGTCAAAGGGAGTGGCCAGGTAGCAGACAGTTCACTTCAGGTTCTTACCCACATGTACAATTGTAAGACTACTCAAACTCAGGGAACAATGGGGTTTGTTCAACAAACAGTGGAAACAAAGTTTCTAAGGCCACAGGTCTCACCCCAGATAGTGTCCACAATGTCCATAATTCCCAAACAAAATGTCACTTGTTCAAGATGGTGTCATCCGCCAATGAGGGACTGGAGTTTGTGGCACACAGACAAGCAGTGGGCCGGGATCCAACTCAGCATAGCTGGAGGGGCTCACAGGCAGGGCCACTGAGATGATGCTGCAGCAGCCTGCAGCCGTAGTCTGAAGGTCAGGATGGACAGTATCAGATGCCGAACCAAACAGCAATGGAGGCAGGAACTCCGAATGATCTTTGTGGCTCACACCAAAAGCAAACAGCTCTTTGAGACATCAGGCCTAGGGCCTACGGTCCTCTTTTCAAGTGTTGGCAGTCACAGAACCAGAAGCCATCGCAGCTACCTGGAGAGAAACTCTTTGGTTTTTCTCTCTCCAGAGGTCGGCTGCTTCTTTCTTCTTAGGCCAGGAACAGAGTGGGAGAAGTCTGGAAGTCTCCATGTCTGGGAATCTTAAGCTGGCTCCTGTTCTGCCTTATATCCTCTTTCAGCGTCCCCTACCCTACTTAATACTTGCTGACTGGACAATTTGCAATTCTATGTGACCAACTGGACCATTTCAGGACCAATTGGCCAATCTGGTGCCAAAAAAACTAATGAGCTCATGAACACGATAGGTTCATTTTGCTTGCATCTCATTGTTCCATTCTAAGTTCCAGCTACCAAATAGAAAAAGATGCAGGTGTAGCCATAAAGCTCCGCCAGCTCCAGACCTCAGTGTAGCCATTTTGGAGGCTGTAGGATGGTCTGGGTGCTGCTGAGAGCCAGAGCTCCACTTCAGGCTTCATGTTCAAATCTCCCTGGTACCTGGGGGAGGGGCTGCCTGTAGGCAGCAAATTCTGGCTTGGGCACGCTTTTCCATGGGTTCTCACCACAGCTTTGCAGGCCATGCTGTGGAGCCCCAGTTTCAGAAGCATTCATCAAACCACCTTTGAAGAAGTATTTTGCCCTGGTCTCTGAAGAGAGAGAAACATCAAACACTCAAGGTCTGTGGGATTCAGCAAAATTCTATGAGATTTCTAGATGACTTCCAGACTTCCACACCTCCACAGACATGTGCAGTCTTGGTGGTAACATTTATTCCTGGCCCCGCCTCTAATGTTTCCTGTAAGAAGCACCATCAAGCTTGGCCCAGCATCTCAAAGAGCTGACCACAGTCTCTGGTTTCTCTGGCATCACCTGGCCATGCTGTTGAGTTCGCTGCTGTCTGGTCTGGCTTCTGGCCCAGCCTTTCAGACTGCCACTGTGAGCTGCTGCAGTGTCACCTCATCTTCCATGACTGGCCTCTGCTTATGACTTCTGGACACTGCAGGCACTATCAGGGGTAAGATAGCCAACCACTTCTGACCTTAGAAACTCTTTCCCTTTCCCCAACCTCCTGTTTGTTAAATCTTGTTGCTATCTCCCAAACCTAGTGGGCTTGTAACTGTGTGTACTCTGTTTCATTACTATTCCACTACCAAGAAACTCACATTAGTCATTATGTCCCCTCACCACTTGGTCCCCCTTATCCTGTCCCCATATAGTAACATCAGTTCCATATTCAGATTTCTAGGGCTATTGGTTTGGTTTTGTCTGACCCTATGTTTGGCTTCTCTATATTCCGCATAAAAGTGACACCATCCAGTATTTGTCTTTCTCCTTCTGACTTTTTTATTTTTTTAAGATTTATTTATGTCTATAAGAACTGGGATACAGGTCAGAGGCATGGGAAGGTAAGAGAATTCGCCAGAGAGAGCAGAGAGAGAACAGGCAGACAGACCGAAGACATTGCTGAGGCCACCTGCGGACGAGGCAGGAGAGGTCTGCCGTGCCATGTGGGTTTCTCCCTGGCTGGCCAGGAATCGAACCCACGTTGCAGAGGCTGCAGACAGCTTCACAGCATGGCACTCAACCTGCTGCACCACTGGAGAGGCCCTCTCCTTCTGACTTCTTTTGTTCAGTATGATCTCTTCCAGCTACAATCACGTTGGCACAAATAACATGAGTTTATCTTTTTGATTGCTGAGTAGTATTTCATTGGATATATGTACCACATTTTTGGATCCACTTAACTGTTTTTGGACATGTTGACTTTTTGCACAGTTTGACTATTGCATATAGTAATGAGTATAGGAATGCAAACTTCCCTTTGAATTACTGTATTTGTGTTCTTCCAGTAAATACATAGAAATGGAATTGCTGGATCATATGGTATAACCATTTTTAATACTTTTGCAAAAACTTCATTCCGCTTTTCATAGGGGCTGAACCCATCTATAGTATAAAGGGCTTATTTTTCTCCATATCCTCACTAGCTCTTTTTTTTTTTATCTTTTTGATGTGACCCATTTGCATAGGAGTGAGGTGGTATCTCATTGTGTTTTGATTTGCATTTCTCTGATGATGAGAGGATAAGTATTTTTTTATGTGCCTGTAGGCCAACTGTATGACTTCTTTTGAGAAGTGCTTATTTGGGTCTTCTGCTCATTTATCGATCGGGTTATTTGTTTTCTTTTTGTTTAGTTGTATGAGTTCTTTGTGATATCAGCCCCTTGTCAGATATGGTGTGGGAATATTTTCTCCTATTCAGTAGAGTGTATTTTTGTCTTGGTTGTGGCTTCTTTTGCTGTGCAGCAGCTTTTTAGTTTGATGTACTTCTAATTGCTTATGTTCTCTTTTCTTTTCCTTCCTGTTGGAGACAGATATGCAAAAATATTACTGAAGCTTATGCCATGAAGTGTCTTGCCTATGTTTTCCTCTATGTGTTTTATGGTTTCAGGTCTTAAATCCAAGTCTTTTATACTTTTTGTGTTGATTTTTGTGTATGGTGTGAGAGAGTGATCTAGTTTAATTCTTTTGCTTACACTGTCCAGTATTCCTTGTAACATTTGTTGAAGACGTTTTCTTCGTTCCAGTGTATGTTGTTGGCTCCTTTGTCATATATTAACTGTTCGTATAAGTGTGGGTTCCAGTCTGTCCCATTGTTCATTGTATCTGTTTGGGATTTTAAACCCATTGTTCCACAAATTAAATAACATTGTGTCTCATTTTGTCATTGTCTTTGGCCTTGAGCAATTTTGGGGTTTCTCTGTGTGATGGAAGAGACATGAACTCTTTATGATACATGAACATAACCACAAATGAGTTATTTTAAAAAACACTCTTAGAGTCTCTCCACATAACTTTTAATCAGAGTTTGAGTGAATCTAGAGACTAATTTCTATTCTTCTTGCAAGTAAAGTAACAATGTTGAAATCAGCTGCTAGTTTTGAATTCTTGAGTACAACTAATCTCTCAGAATATACAGAAAAATACCCATCTCTAAGTGTTTTTATGTCAATTTTAATAGCAGTCAATGATCTAAGGTTCTTGTATGAACGGACTGTGTTAATCTGTAGGTATAAATATCATTCGTATGTGTATGTGTGTGTTTGTGTGTGTGTTCACTATCTAAGCTAAAATCTACTCGCCAGTCAGAACCAAAGTGACTGAATGTAATGTCGGTTGTACAGGTTTAACATTATTTCCATCAAAATCCCAGCATGACATTTTGCAGGTATAGACAAGATTACTGTGTGATTAATATGGAAATGCTAATGAAATAAGATAGCTGAACAATTTTTAAAAACAAGAATAAAGTGAGAGGAATCAACCTACCTAATTTGGGGATTTATTTTGTAGCTACAATGATTAAGATTATATGGCAGTAGAAAAAACACATCAGTCAAGGGAACTGAATAGAGTCCAGGAAAAAAACCCACCAAAATACACCCAGAAAAATATGACAAAAATAAAACAATCCAAAGTAGGAATTGTAATCTTTTCAACAAAACCTGTCAGAGCAATTGGATATCCATTGGAAAAAAAAAAAAAATTGAAGCTCAATTTAAGTCCCACATTTTGTGTAAAAATTGGTTCAAAATGATTCACAGACTTAAAAGTAAAGCAAAATTTAACACCAAAAGGTTGGATAAGTCTTCAGAACCAAGGGCTAGGTAAAGACTGCTTAATCAACACTTTGATCCATAAAGGAACAATATATAAGTTGGATTTTATCAAAATTAAAAACTTTTGTTTAAAACATACTGTTATAAGCAAAGAAGGGCAAGCTAAAGACGGGGGGGGGTTATTTGCAAATCATGTATCCCATTAGGACTCATACCTAGATGATTTAAACAATTCTCAAAACTCAAGAGTAAAATATTTTAAAATGTAATTAGAGAACACATGAATAGACACTTCACACAAGAGGGTATTTAGTTGTACTATAAGAACATGAGAATATATTCAACATCATTAGTCATTAAGGAAATGGAAATTTAAACCCAAATGAGATGCCATTATATACCTATAGCAATTACTAAAACAAAATCTAGTGACAATATCAAATGCTGATAGGATGCAGAGAAACGAGATCACTTATATTTTGCTAGTAGAAATGTAAAATGGTAGAGTCACTCTGAACAACCAGCTTGCTAGTTTCCTAAATATCTAAATATACAGCTAGCATATGACTCAGCAATTATACTCTTGGGTATATTTTCCTAGAAAAATGAAAAATTATGTTGACCTAAAATCCCATAGAGGAATATTCATAGAAGCTTTATTTATAAAAGCCCCAAACTCGAAAAAAAAAAACCCAGAGGTCTTTCAATAAGGTAATGATGGAAACAAGTGGGTATCCACACCATAGGATAGTCCTCAGTAATAAATAGGAACAGACTATAGGATACACAACTATCTAACTAAATATTTATATTTATGTCCCGAAGACATATTTATTCCAAAAGATTACACACTGTATGACTCCATTAATAAAAAAAAAAATGAAAGGAAAAAATTATGGAAATGGAAAACAGAAGGCTGATTATGGAAGGAAGGTGGGTGTGGCTGTAAAAGACCAAACTGAGGAGACTGTGTGGTAAACATGTTCAGTACAATGTTGTAGTGGCAGGATGGGCACTGAGCAGGTTATCTATGGTCCCGCAGATGGGTAAAGGAGAGTCTTGGAGCCCTCGGTGGCTTTCTTAGGCTTTTATTGAACTTTACATGCGTTGCAGCAACCAGGTACAAGGCAGGTAGGGGCGCGGGGGGGCCAGACTCCACCAAGCCCCTGGCATGTCTTCACTCTGGGCTTCTCTAGCTTCTTTCTCCCCTTCTCTCTCCTTTTTCTGCTACTCTTGCTGACTCTGTCTATACCCCTCCCATGGCCCACAGAAGTAAACAACACAACAATGTAACAACTGCAGGTGCCAGATCAGGCCCAGCAATCCTAATGGTGGGAGGGCAGAAAAGCCTGAAAACCATTTACCCTACAAATGTCTGTACCTATGTCAAGAACCCTGTAGACAGCGCCTCCCCTGGTGGAGTAGTGGTTGAGCGCTGGGCTCCGAAGCTGTCCGCAGCCTCTGCAGCACCGGTTCGATCCTGGCCAGCCAGTGGGCGTCCCACATGACACAGCAGACGTCTTCTGTCTCACCCACTGCTCCCCTTAGCAGTGTATCTCATCAGTCTGTCTGTTCTGTTCCCTGCTCTGCCTCTGGTGAATCCTCTCACTCTCCTGCTCATCTGGCCTATACCTGGATTCTTGTATAAATAAATCTTTATAAAAAAAAATTTAAATTTAAAAAAAAAGAACCCTGTAGACATTTCAAGAGAAAGTTCTGTAGAAAGTTACCATAGAGGGAGTAGCTTGGTAAAAGAGTACACAAAAGCTCTATGTATTAGTTCTTAAAATTTCATATGAAATTTAAATGTTTAATTTAATAAAAATAACATTTTGGTGAGAAAGATTAGTTCCAGTTGTCAACCCAAATTTATGTGAGTCTGAATGACAGCCAATACATTATTGTGTTATTTTACAGGACACATTTAAGTAAAGGCCAAGTGGTCAACTCTTAACTATAGGATTGCTGGTACTGGGATAAAATGAGTGATAAGGAAAAGGAATTTTTTTTTTTAAGATTTATTTATTTATGCATATAAGAGCTCGGTGCAGGCCAGAGGTGTAGGGGGTGAGAGGATTCACCAGGGACAGAGGGAAGCAGAACAGGCAGATCTACTGAAATACACTGCTGAGGAGAACAACATGTGGGACAGGAGAGGTCTGCTGCACCATGTGGGTTAGCTCCCTGGCGGGGCATGGAACTCATGCTCCCATGGCTGCAAATTGTTACATAGTGCTGAGTCTTAACCCCTTGCACCACCAGGGAGGCCCTGGAAGATGAAATTTTGACCTTTTACAAAGACTTAGGAGACGACTACATTAGCCAAAGTGAGAAATAATGTGGTAAGAGAGATTTGACAGTATAAATGTCTTAGTGTAGATGTGTTGAAGAAGAATATAAAGAATATGATATAAATATGAACTAACAGAGTTCACATGACATTGAGGTAGGACTCTCTCCCTGTAGGGTAAATGGTTTTTCAGGCTTTTCTGCCCTCCCACCATTAGGATTGCCCTGCTTGATGGGGCACCTGTAGTTGTTACATGTTGCTAACTGTCTTGTTTACTTCTGTGGGCCATGGGAGGAGTATTGAGACTTAGTCAGCCAGAGAAGAAGCAGAAGAAGCAGAAGAAGCAGAAGAAGCAGAAGAGAGAGAAACAGGAGAGCGAAGGGGAGAAAAGAAAGCCAGAGAAGCCCAGAGTAAAGACTTGCCAGGGGGCTTGGTGGACTGCAGGCCTCCTGGCCCCCCAGCACCCCTGCCTGCTGTGTACCTGGTTGCTGCTCTATGTGTAACAGCTCAATAAAAGCCTGAGAAACCCATTGAGGGCTCCAGGACTCCTCATTTATCCATGTGCCAGATCATAGATAACCTGTTCAGTGACCATCTTTTCTCTCCACTCCCCCTTTTCATTTGTAGCCTACTTGACCTACTTGCAACTTAAGGGGCAGGTATCTAGCCTTGCATATTCTTTCTACTGGGTAGAGCAAAATCCATATGCTAGAGTTCTATTTCTTATAAGTCATTGAATCATTTTACATTTGATTTCCCATAGTCATATTTAATACTTGAAATCCAAACAAAAAGATTAAAATATTTTGCAATTCTTTATATCTAAAGTCTGTGGACATATCTCCAAACTGTATTTTTTCAAAAGCAAGGAGATGAATGGAAAAATCAATAAAAATCAAACTATATTGGATATGTCTTAATAAACTGAAAACTTGGATTATAAGATCAGGGCTACTTTTATGCTTCTGTAATTCAGGGATTCAAGAGGGGATAATAGAACACAGATAGTCTGTAAGATTAATTACCTTAGGGCCTCCCCGGTGGCGCAGCGGTTGAGCGCTGGGTTGCAAAGCTGTCCGCAGCCTCTGCTGTGCCAGTTTGATGCCCGGCTGCACCCCGGCCACCAAAGGAGGGTCCCATATGGCACGCAGACCTCTCCTGCTGCCCGCTGCTCCCCTCAGCAGTGTACTTCAGTCCTTCTGCCTGCTCTGCTCCCCGCTCTGGCTCTGGTGAATTCTCTCACTCTCCAGTGCTTGTATAAATAAATAAACAAATAAATCTTAAAAAAAAAAAAAAAGATTACCTTAGACCTCACATGTTCAGGAAAAGAAATGGGAAAAGTTTGAAGGACATTTCAGTGAAAGTAAATTTGAGATCAAGAAGATACAAACTTCAAGGGAAAATAAGATATAGTAGGAAAAATCATTCTCACTATTTCATCAATCTTGGTAGTGACAATAATTAGAAATCTTATAGCTTAAATTGTGGTTTGAACCTCACTAATTATATTGAACCTCACTAATTATATTCATTTAAAGATGATTTATTTATACTTCTGTTAACTTGAATCATGGGCACTGTAACTATAGATGAACCTTTGGTAGCAGTTATCATCATGGACCTGAGACATGTTCTTGCTAAATAGATCTAGAAAACAAGGTCTTGAACACTTTTTACCCAGGTCTTTTCTCAGGGTGCATGATGAAAAGCAAGCACCTTTGAAAGATGAGAGAATGCTTTCCTCTTATACAAAGAACAGACTTTCTTAACACTTAATATAAAGGTGATGCAAGACTATAAAGCAAAAATACATTTTTAAACATTTAGGAATAAGGAGCAAATATTATGTTTCATTTGATTCATATAATGGAATTTAAAGTGCATTCAAATATTACAAAATATACTCTATTCAATTAGGAAGAGTGATAGTTTGATAGTTTTAATAATATGCTTAAAATTAAAACAGCAAAATATAGAAAGACATGATGATGTATGTTTAATAAGATGGATATTTTACAAATTTTAAAAATCTTTTCAGTCATATTAAATTTTTAAAGGTTTATTTTTTAATCTTATATCTAACATGACACCATTATTGATGATTTTAGTAAACGTTCTAAGATGATACATATAGGAAAAATTTATACAACCTTAAACATAAGTACATAAGTTATTTGTGAAATAACTAAATTATGCTTCATGAGTGACAAGTGTTTTAATGGCATCCAATAATGATTTGTAGACTCTTCAATAGACCAGTTAAATAAGCCACTAAGATTCTGCCAACATGTTCCAAATCGATCTACTTTATTCTATCTCCTCTCCTAATATCATCATCTAGTCACTCCTATCCCTTCCCTCTATTGTTTTAATTGTTTTCTATGTGCTCTACTTCCATCACTTTTTCCCTCGAGTTATTCTTTATATGGTAGTGAAGAATTTCACTTTCCTGCTTAAAAACACTAAGGATTTTCAATTACATTTAGAATTAAATCTAAGCTTCTTGCCCTAGCCTCTGCTTTCTTCTCTTTCCTTCTCTATAAACACTCCAGCCACACTGCCCTACTTTTTGGTCTCTTGCTCAGATCAAGCTCATATTTTCACTAGAATTCCTGGTTTTCAGATAGTTAGCTCCTTGTCAATCCCAACTCTATTTAAAATTCTCATTTCACAAAGAGAATTTCTTTAATTCATTATTTACAATGGCCCCAGTCTCTTTTACCTCTTATCATATCACTCTACTTTCTTAACAAGTGCATAAAACTTTTATCATTTTCCTTATATTAAATAAAGAATACTATATATATTAATAAACCTTATATAAGTACATAATCCATTACTCAGATATGATCCCAGGATTCAGAGTCATGTCTCCCTTTTTCACCACTGAATCCACAGTTTTTTCCACACAGGAAAAGTGTCAGTTATATAGTAAGTGCTTCACAAATATTGAATGAATGAATGAAAACATAATACTTTTGAGTATTTGCTCCTATATCAGAAAGATCAGAGTGAAATTCTAAGCTGTCCATTTATCTATATGAAATTGAACTAATTGTTCAGCATCACTAAATCTCAGTTTTATCTATAGAAAGAGGAGGCAATAATTAATTTCTACATTGTAGGGGTTACAAAGAAAAAATACAGTAAACAAAAACTGCAAACCCTGTGCTCAAAAAGGAAACTTTCATTAAGTCATAGTAGTGATCTGGCTACAAATGCCCATATCATAGAAGAGTCCTTATATCTTTATGAAAGTAACTTTGTACTATTTCAAGTGAATATCATTGAAATCAGACAAAGACAAACTGTAAGACTAACCCTCAGGAGACACTCAGGAGAAGGTGGGGGAGAGACACTCAGGAGAAGGTGGGGGAGTGGGGGTAGGGCAGGAAGTATAGGAGGGGTAGAGCAGGGCATGGTGGAGTGTGGTGGAGGGATGTGGGCATTGGTGGTGGGAAAACTATGATTACTACACCTAAGGGGAGAAATCCTACATTTTGAAAAAAATAAACAAGATGTTTAAAACAAAATAACTAGAATAAAATAAAAACAAAAAATAACATATACATATATGTATGTGTGTGTATATATATGGTATTGCCATGTTATATATATATATATATATAAAAATATAATAGTAAAAGACAGAATTGGGCTTTCGATGGTAAACTTCACATGCCATATATATATATTTCAATGTTCCTTTGTCTAAATTTATCCATGCCCTTTCCCCATACCATTTTGGTAGCCATTAATTGGTCTTATAGTAGAAAAGCTTTAGTTATATATTTACTATTTTTGTATTTTTTTAAATTGAGTTAATGTTGGTTGACAACATTGAATATGATTTGGGAGGTATAAGATCATACTTTTTCAGATGTATGTTATCAAACATTTATTTTTGTTTCATTTACTCCACACATGACCTATTAGTCTGATCATACCCTGTTTTAGTTACCAGTTTACAGAGGTCAGCTCCTTAGGAGCAGAAATTCCATTCCCATAAATGTTTCCTGAGTGAGTAGAACAGTGCTTATTTTATTGCAGGCATATAATGATTTTGAACAAATCAATAATTATAATTCAGCCTAGCAGAGTTCAATTGACTACCTGGACTGTTTAAAATACTTTTAGAAAGCCTGAACTGGAATGTCAAAAAGTACTACCTAAAAGGAAGTAACAATTTCAGAGATTTTTATAAATTCTAGGTCCCAGTGATTGAAGTGAATTTCTTTATCTTTTATCTTTTTTGCTCTTGTGTAAATTATGCCAATGAATGTTAGACATCTTTTTTTTTAATATATTTTTTTAAAGATTTATTTATTTTTTAATTTATGCAAGAGCCTGGGTACGGGCCAGATTCGCAGGAGGGTGAGTGGATTCACCGGAGACAGAGTGGGAAACAGAACAGGCAGTCTGACGAAATACACTGCTGAGGGGAGAAGTGGGCGACACAGGAGAGGTCTGTCTCGCCATGTGGGACCCTCGCTGACGGGCCAGGATGGAACCGGTGCTGCAGAGGCTGCGAACAGCTTCACAGGGCGGCGCTCAACCTCCTGCGCCACCAGGGGAGGCCCAATGTTAGACATCTTGATATCAAACCTCAATCCTAGTTATACTGGACTAATCTTTTCACAGCTTTGGCAAGATGGTTCTGATTTTTTAAAACAAAGACTTTTTTTGGTAAATTTATAAGATTATGATGTATAAGATTGTGAAAAAATGTATAAGATTATGAAAAAAATAAATTGATACACAGGTGGGAGATTTAGCATAAATTAAAATTATTACTGTGAAAAATCTACAATTACACAAATAGGAAAATGCTCCCAGCAGGCATATGGTAATAGGTTCCTGGAACACAAGGAATATAAAGACCATCTGCAGAGAATGATTATGGGTTTGGGGGTCTTTGCCTTTTGGACATGCCTGTTCCTTATTACAATATCAATATTCTCTGAATTGTCTATGATAAACATAAATTTATTTGTGGCATAATTAACAATACATATCTATATGAAGAAATAATATTTATTATTCTGTGAATATCACAGGAGAAGTTAATTTTAAGTACAACCTTTTTTTTTTAAAGATTTATTTATTTATGCATACACGAGCTGGCCAGCTGCATACAAGTGTAGGCCAGAGGTGCAGGGGAGGGGTGTGTGTTCACAAGGATTCACCAGAGACAGAGTATGGAGAAGAACAGATAGGTCTACTGAAATGCACTGCTGAAGGGAGCAGCAGTGAGACAGGAGAGGTCTGCTGTGCGATGTGGGTTAGCTGCCTGGCCAGGATCCAACTCGTGCTTCCATGGCTGCTGATAGCTTCATAGTGCTGAGTCTTAACCCCTTGCACCACCAGGGAGGCCCAGTACAACCAATTTTAACTACCATTTTGTTTACAACTAGTAAATTTAGTGGTCAAAAGTATGCATGCATGCTTATGGCTTCTGTAAGTAATACATGAAAACTTAGATAAAAATAGTAATGTGACTTGTGAGACTAACTACTTCACTGACATAAGAGTTGTACTACTTTTTTTTAAGATTTATTTTTTTATTTATACAAGGACTTGGGTACAGGCCAGAGGCATGAGAGGGTGAGAGAATTCACTAGAGACAGAGCAGGGAGCAGAACAGGCAGAATGACTGAAATGCACTGCTGAGGGGAGCAGTGGAAGAGACAGGAGAGGCCTGCCATGCCATGTGGGTATCTCCCTGGCCAGCCGGGAATAGACCAGCGCTGCGGAGGCTATGGACAGCTTCACAGCACTGTGCTCAACCCGCTGAGCCACTGGGGAAGCCCAAGAGTTGTGCTACTATTAAAGCAAACACATACTATAGCACATTCCTAAAAATAATCTTATCACAAAACCTATAACAATATGTAAATATCTCCCTCTCTAAAAGTATTAAAACAAAATCTCTTAACAAATGTGGCTGTTAAAATGTAAGCCTTTAATCCTTGTCTAAATGGTTTAGCAGGTTAAAATTTCAGCCATTTATTATTTATCTGTCCAAAGCTTGAATTTTTGCTTATTTGTGATCACTGCAAAGTTAAACAAAGGAGCAAGCATTATATTGTCCTGCATTTTTAATATTCTTCATTTTACAATTTTGAACAGTCTTTTAACTTATCCTGGTCTAGTTATTTTCTTTCCTATATCAAAATAAAAAAGGTTAACATTTTTTTGCATTAGTTTCAATATTTTGCTTTTTTAAATTTGTCATGTTGTACTTATATGTCTACAAACAATATGCAGAACAATTAATTTCAGGCAATTTATAACATAAGTAAACCCTTTTTTGTTTGCTGGCTTTTTTGATTCCCAGTAGAGGAAGCAGCTTTCTCTTGCCTAGGATACAACTGAAAAGTATATTCATACATTCATTTTTTAAAGTTTTGATTGAATTAACAATGTATTATATCATTACATAAATTTCATTATAAAACAATGTTTGTATATAATCCTTTAATTTCACCATGAAAATTCCAATTCTCTACATTACCCATAATTGATCCATTTTCCTTGATTTATTCTTGACAATATATTTCCTGGAATGCCCATCCAGTGTGTTGGGAACTCAAACAGTCTCTAAACAACACTATAACTGCCAAGTTCACATGTCACACTTTCATAAATTGAATTGAGAGAAAACAATGAACCCAATGGTTCAACTGACCTACTACTCACCAACACTGCAGACATCCTAAACTTGCACTAATTCCCCTTCTCCTAAGTCCTATACAATTGAGATGGAGGTTGCCCAGTTCACCTTCCCCCAAGTCCTATGTAATTGATATGCTGAGCACACAGTGGATCTTCATTCTAGCTGAGAAACACTAGTTTTATAATGATCTGCCCTCATACTTGCCTAATTTTTTATTTCTGAAGAAGGTATTATTTTTACTCTTCTGGCCAGGAAATAAATCTGTTCTCTGACCCAACGTGAGATGTTAGCTCTATATTTCAAGGCTGTTTGTTATAAATACATCATTGAAAAGATGGTACTAGATGGTTAGAAAAACTACAATTATCTCTCAACATTTTGTGGGCTGTTGTAGGTTTAGCTATGTGTCACCTTCTGCTCGAATTGGCTACTGCCAGAAATGTGAAGTACTACATATTTGTTCAGCGAATGATTGTTCCCTGCTGGAGATGGGATGTGTCACCTCTCCATGTTTTGCACATCAATCCTGTTAGTCTCCACAAGACTAAAATCCCAGACTGAGCAAGGACACTCTGGGAGCATGTTGTGCAAAAATAAAAGTGCTATTTCACCGTGCCTTATGCTTTGGCCTTTGGAAAGCTGAGTAACTGAATATTTCAGCATCAAACAAATGTCATTGATGATACAATGGGCATGGTGAGGCTATGAGTGTGATAAAAGTTCTACCATATTTTATTAATACACTTTAGTTGTGTATTTAGAAAGCAGACACAGAACAACAGCATGCATCACAGGATTGCTTGGTATAACAGTGGGCCTCTTTCATCATTATTCTTTACCCATGGGCAAACGGCATGCAATTTTGGATCCTTCTCCTCATATACTTATACAAGATGTTCAAAATTCAAGAGTACCTTATTTCCATACTTTACAGATAAAAATACCAATACAGCTATTCCAAAAGATATAAATGAATGCAAGCAATGACACTAACAACCACTGATTACTTGAAAGAATATAATTCATTTACTGAAAACTGCTGAAATGTAACTAAGATGCAATTTTGAGAGTACAAGTTTTTCTCTCATGGTGTCTTTCTACTGTTCCTGAAAAATGTTAAAATTGGTATTCATGCAAGGAAAACTGAGATGCAATTGGAAATTCAGATACCTACACAGCCATAGTCTTTAAGAACAAAATTTCTACAAGTGATGGTGTGAAATAGCAGGCACATGCAAAATGTGAGAAATACAAATTAGTGAGGACAAGACAGTTTTTGAAAATACTCAGAAAACATCATCTTAAATAGCACAAAACCAGTTGTGAAATTGCCTCATTGAAATTGCAGTATCACTACCAATCACATCTTAAAGTCCAGGAGTTAAAGAGAAGATAAATATATTTTCCTCTTTAGTTTGGACAGCTACATTAGAGTGAAAAGAAATCATAAGAACTTGGTGGAGTAAGAAAAATGGAAATCAAGGAACTAATAGGGGTTGTGCTGGCCAAAATTTATTTTGAACTTCTACTGACCCCAGCCTAAAGTGAGCATCCATTTAGTATCAAGTATTCAGCATAGCATCTGCAGGAGAAATTAGCAAGTGAGAATGCTGAAATATTTTTCTTTTTGCCTTTAATACCAAACTTTTAAAACATCACCACAGTCCTTTTAAATAATACAATTGTAAATCAGTTTCACTGTATTCAGATACATTTTAGATCTATTCCCATATCTCAAATGTTTATTCTGTGATGGTGGTTTTATACTTGTCTTGTCTTTGACCGAATGGAGATTTTTAACATTTGTCCACCCAATATTTGGCCAACATTGCATTATAATATAAACGTTTCTCTGTTGAGGGGTTAGAATAATTTTAGAAGGGAATCATAGTGTCGGAAATTAAAGTTTAAAGTTTTGGCTTTCAATTCCTCTCTTGGCGCTCACTTATGGAATCCTCAGAATTTTCCATCATCCTAATCTGACTCTTTTATCTTCAGTTTGGCACATGCCTTTAAACTAATCTTTTTCTTCAACTCCTTTGATCTGAAACGCCAATCCTTTCTCCACAATGAGAAATCACCTTCCTGGAAGATCCTTGAAGGATCTGTGCCATGCCCCCTGTTTGGGCAGTACAAGCTGAAGAAATGGCTAGCATTTATGATGTTTAAGTCCGAATTTCACAATTACCAGGGTAGGTGTGGGAGGGAATGAGAATGGAGAAAGAAAATGGAAAGAGAGTTCTCACCAGACCTCAAACATGTGGAATATGATATCGGACTTCCTGGCCTCCTGCACCACGAGGAATAAATGTCTATTATGTTTATTACTTAAGTCACCAAATCTGTGGCATTGCGTCATAGCAATCCAAACCATTATGAAACGCAATAGTTGATCAGCAGATTCCAATCCAGGAAACCAGCCATAATGTCTTTTAAATTGCACATGAACACAGTTATATATTTTATTATATACATAAATTCTGTGGTGGCTTAAAGGATCCAGTCATGACCCCAGTCATGAACTAGAATCCTGTTTTTTTATACAGTCACATTATTTCAGAAAATATTAAACAGGAAAGTGACCAACTCAAGATAATTTTTTTTAAAGATTTATTTATTTATGCATATAAGAGCTGGGGTACAGGCCAGAGGTCTGGGGGGTTGGAGGACTCACCAGAGACAGAGTGGAGATCAGAAAAGGCAGACTAACTGAAATACACTGCTGAGGGGGGCAGTGGGCGAGAAAGGAGAGGTCTGCTTCACCATGTGGGTTGCTCTCTGGCGGGCCGGGGATTGAACTCGTGCTGCAGAGGCTGTGGATTGCTTCATCGTGCGGTGCTTAACCCCTTGCACCACCAGGGAGGCCCTAATATAAAATTTTAACCAAATTTTGTCTGTGATGCATCTTTATTAGTATGCAATTCATATCTTCTCATAACTATTCTGTCACCTCCTGAGAATTTAATGCTTTGCCTATTAACAGATTTTTCAGTGTGAATGTTCTTGATTTGTCTCACATTGTCTACAGTGTCACATGTTCCAAAATTACATTTCTTTGTCCTTTTTCACAAAACTTGCCATTTCTTGCTAGAATTTAAATAAAGCTATTAGGAAAGAAAAACATTTATTATGCGATAACTCCCTCTTACCTAATTATCTCAACTACCCCAAAGACATTTTAATCACGACTATGAAAATATATAAGTAAAGTACATAGCAGAATTTTGAAAACAGTATTTTTAATCCATTTTATTTCAGTAGATTTTATTTCAAAAATCCTACATGGAAAAATAAAATCTGTAACATGGACCAGATTGCTAAAGTGACAGAAGATTCAACTCTTGTTTCTTAGAGTTCAAATGCCTATGTCAAAATATTGACTAAAGACAGCATTATCATAAGAAGAAGAAAAAAATTAGCAGAGATTTTAATTATTTCCTTCCATTCTGGAAAATGAACTGAGATTTATAAATATAGTTGCCTTATTCTCACCTACCATGGATGTCCTCATAATCCTCAAATGCTCTCTCAGAAGAAGGAACCAAAAAGAAGCAGCTATTAATCCCGTTCCTATCTACTACAAACTTTTTGTATGAATTTTGATGCCTGCAGAATCCTTATTTAATTGTTGACTTATCACAAAAAGTAGTCAAGTGCCACAGATGCATTCTATTGTAGGATATCTGCTCAGAATCCAGTTATATAAAGAATTATTAAGTAGTTGTTTGCAAGATGGAATAAATCAGCAGGATTAAAAATAAAACAAGAAATGTATTTGAAAGTTATCTTTTGAAATCCCCTTTACAGAGTCTTTTGTTGTGAGCATATGATGGCTTCATTCATGTCAAATTGCAGTTTTCCTTTCATTGTATGTTTTTACATTGGGAAATTGAAGTCACATATAATATAAACACAACAAACAAGGGAAATGCAGTAATACTGATGCACTTTTTAAGCACAAGATATTTTTCAGAGATAAATAATATATTCCAGTATACGAACTGTACACAATATAATATTTTAAAAGCTATACAAAACTAATCAATTTTATAAGTACATGAATACTTGTGCATTATTTTAATGTCAATTGTAAAGCTGTGTGAGTAGTAAGATCTCTTAAAATATATATTTTAAAAGATTGTTAAATTATAAATACAAATAATTAACATATTTTAGATGTATATCACATCTTAATTTATGTTTCTGTTATAAATTAAGTTTTGTGATTTCATTACAATCTTATGTGATATTTGCATGAACACTCCTAATTGATATTGTGTAAATTGAGATGCAAACTGGTAAAGTGACTATCTGTGGTGGTCCAATAAACCACCACTTACTAAGGTTCTTGTGTAGTACTTCCCACATTGATTCTGTGTTTTTTAACCAATATAATATAACTTTGGACACTAAGATAGCTTAACAGTTTTTACTTTTGTATCCTTGGAAACTTTGAACCACAGGTACTCGGTTCAGCTTTACCTACTGAAGATGCTACATGACAAGATCACGTGAAAAGCCATCTTTTTTAAAAAAAAGATTTATTTATTTATTTATGCATGCAAGAGCTGGGGTATAGGCGAGAGGTGCGGGGGGTGAGAGGATTCACAAGAGCAGAGCAGACTGATTGATTGAAATACACAGCTGAGGGGAGCAGCAGGAGAGACGAGAGGTCTGTTGCACCATATGGGTCCCTCCTTGGTTGGTGCAGTAGCTTCAGATTGTGAAAAGCCATCTTGAGAGAACTCCGACTGTCTCTAAGAACCAAGCCTAGATTTAGTCATCCCACCAAGTTATGAGATGAGAGAGGAGCCATCTTTGTTGTTCCCATTCCAACTACCATGGCACTAGACCTATAGAAGATACCCAAATATAACCAGGAAAGCATCCATCTGAGGCCTAGTCAACACACTGAATCAGGAGTGATAATAAAATGTTTGTTTTAAGCAATAAGTTTTGAGTTGGTTTGCTACACAGAAGTTACATATGTCAAAGACATATGTAAGGTCACTTAACTTGTGAATTTTAAATAATAAAAAAAATTAAAAAATAATATTTTATTTTTTAAAGATTTCATTATTTATGCATACAAGAGCTGGGGTAGAGGTCAGAGATGCTGGGGGTGTGAAAATCCACCAGAGACAGATTGGGGAATGAAACAGGCAGACTGACAGAAATACACTGCTGAGGGGAGCAGCGGATGAGACAGGAGAGCTCTGCTTCACCTTCTGGGTTGCTGGCCTGGGATTGAACTTGTGCTGCAGAGGCTGCGGATTGCTTCATAGTGTGGTGCTTAACCCCTTGCACCACCAGGGAGGCCCTAAATAATATTTTAAATAATAATAAAACAAGTAGCCAACATGAGTCAAAGCCCCATGCTTTTTATCAGTATAATACCTATTTCATGGTAAACATATGCTAGTGCCAAGGCTCACTGAAACAGGACTGGAGTTTGATATTGAGTTCATATGCATGATGCTTATAACAGTGGACTGCTAAAATTGTCCACATCCACTGAATTATCTACCTCATTAGGTTTTTATCATGATTTATAAGTACTGGATATTCTGAAGTTTATATACTGAATTATTTTCTAGTAACTGACATATATCTGATTATACTAATTATCACTGTTTGGGAAAATATGATCAAAACTTAAAATCCTAATTCATTTGATGGCAGCCTTGTAAATCTATTTTTAAAATTAATCAATTAATTAATTAATTAATTAATGGAGTCTTCCTCATCTCAGTGAACAGTATCTTAGTAACACAAGTTACTCAGGACAAAATTTGCATTTATTCTTGAAATAGATCATCTCACACCAACAATTTGATCTGTTAACAATCCTTATTGATTTATCATTCAAGATATATCATAGAAATATCAGTAGCTTTGTACCACTGATCAAAACAAACAAACTCTATTGTCTGAACTAGCCTTTCACTTGGCATCTAATCTTTCCTCTGTCAACCTAATCTCAATCTAACAGACAGAGTGACGCTTTTAAAAATAAGGGAATTCTACTTCCTGCAATGAAAGTATAATTGGATGAAATTGTTATTTTAGCCAGGTATAATTGGATGAAAGTATAATTAGATGAAATTGTTATTTCTAGCCAAGAAGGCAAGCTGTCTTTGCCAAGAAGACAAGCTGAACTTATATGGCAAATAACAAAGATAGCTAAAACTCTGATGTAAAATCTGTTTTCCAGATAGGAAAAAGGAAGGAAAAAGCCCAATCAGTGATAGCTAATTGCAAAGGAGTATAGGGAAATCCTTGAGCTATTTTTTTCATAATATTGGGTGGCTTGGGCCTCCCTGGTGGTGCAAGAGGTTAAGACGCAACCTATGAAGCTATCTGCAGCCACTACAGCACGAGTTCGATCCCTGGCCAGGGAGCAACGCACATGGCATAGCAGACCTCTCCTGACTCGCCCGCTATTCCCCTCAGTAGTGTATTTCGGTCAATCTGCCTGTTCTGTTCCCCACTCTGTCTCTGGTGAATCCTCTCACCCCCCACACCTTTGTCCTGTACCCCCGTTCTTGTATGCATAAATAAATAAATCTTTAAGAAAATACTGGGTTGTTTATGTTATATCTCTGCATCATGGCTATCATACGCAATTGAAGACAGTGATACTCTTGCATCTGTCTTAGACACTATTAGTGTGCTATGCAGCTTTTGTAGACTCTACAGGAGTCAAGTGAGATTCCCTAAATATGTCACTTGATTGAGTATTAAATCCTCTATACTCTAGAATAATTTATTCTTTGTATCGCTGACATGTCAGTGTAGTATAAACAAGAAATTCTCCCTTATACAGGACCTCCAATATCTGACAATTGTGCTAAAGATTTATGAAGTACTTGGAGATACAGTTGAACTTTGTACCTGGAATGGTATGTTCAAAAAAAGTCCAACCAAACCTAGTTCTTACTACTCTGTGCAGACTAGTTAATAAAAAGAAGATATTTTTGATTTTTCACTTGGTAGGACATTAATACTTATTAACTGAAAAAAGTATCTTCCAAACAGAAAAAAGAACCAGTATCTTCTGATTGAATATTTATTGTGGAGAACTAAGAGATGCTCAGGATGTTGGTAAAACATTTCTGTACTTGTTTTATGAAGGGGTCTCCAGAAGAAATTAGCATTTGAAACAGTAGATGAGTAAAGAAGTTCAGCCTCACCCTCACCAATGCGGGCAGGCACTATCCAGTTCATGGGGGGCTGAATAGAGCAAAAACACAGAGAACAGAGAAAGGTGAGTTCTCTCTTTGCTCTCTTAAACTCAATCATCCATTTTTTCCTGATCTTGAACATCAGTGTTCCTAGTTTTCTGGCTTCTGGACTCAGAGACCTATTCCATGAGTCGCCCAATACTTAGACATTTGAACTCAGACTTACTTACACTGCTGACTTTTCTGCTTCTTCACCTTGTAGGTGGCAGATAGTAGATTTCACAGTCTCCATAACCCTGAAAGTCAATTTTATAATAAATCTCCTCTTACATGTACCTCTACAGAGCCTATTGATTCTGCTTATCTGGAGGACACTGACTCATACCATTCTGGAGAAACTCAAGAATGAGAAAAAAATTCCTGATTATTTTTCAAAGCTCCATGAATTACATTTTGATTATTAAAAGATGGACACTAAAATCTTCACTTCTACTCCGGCTGTCCTATGTATCTTGCTTTTCTTCTGTCTTTCAGAATATGGCTTCCTATGAAGTGTTGAGTAGTTCTGAGTGATGGACAAAGAATGAAAATAAAACCAGATTTCTTCTTGTTTTTTTTTTTTAATGGGGAGAGGACTCTCATCATTTATAAACATTTATAAGCATTGTTTTCCATTGGGGGAAAACAATATTAAAACTACGGTTGTAAGCATTATCTTCAGGGGCAACAAAACTTATTAAGAACCTCTATAGTTGAATGAAATAGTCATAAATATGTTTAACTTCTGGGTTTCATGAATAATGATTTTGGAGATTGGCAAGATTTTTTATTACTAAGTAAATAACTCTTCTGGAAGTTTTCACATATTGTCAGAAAATTGAAATTAATGCAATTTAAACCTTTCCATCTAACATACATTTACAGAAAATGTAGGGGTCAGGGGAGCATGTAAGTACCACCTTGAGCAGACACCAGTCACACCCATCAGGAGAGAACTTTACAATTGATGCAGTATTTTTAAAAATATAAATTGATAAACAAAATGTGATGCTTGGGGGGAGATGCGACAATCAAATGCCATATATAAATATGGTTTTTTTTTTTTAATTTGGAGATATATTTATATATCTAGTGAGTTTCTTCTTTAAAAAAAAAAAAGAAAAGATTTATTTATTCATTTATACAAGCACTGGGTACAGTCAGAAGCGCTGGAGGGCGAGAGAATTCACCAGAGCCACATTGGGGAGCAGAACAGCCAGATTTTTTTTTTAATAATAAATTTTATTTTTACATTCCCCATACAATTGCAACCCCCCCATTCTGACCCCAATCCCTCCCCTCCCGCCCCCACCCCCCAAATAGTGTCTCTGGTTCATAGTTTTTTTAATGAAACACATTGCTGAGGGGAGCAGCGGTGGCAGCAGGAGAGGTCTGCGTGTCATGTGGGACCCTCGCCCAGCGGCTGGGGATCGAACTGGCGCTGCAGAGGCTGCGGGCAGCTTCGCAGCCCAGCGCTCAACTGCCTGCACCTCCAGGGGAGGCCATATCTAGTGAGATTCTAACTGACTTTCAGTAAGACTTGTAACATTAGTACTTACCACAGTATAATTTTCGTTGAGTTATTCCCCCAGGGGAGTCATGCAGTACTATTATAAATAAACTCTTGTATATAAAACAGCCTTGTTATTGTCCAGGATAACAGTGGTATTTTCCCCTCAACATCCCAAGACCTTTGAAAAATGCTTGGCACATAGCAGATCCCAAAACATGTTTGTTGACTAACTGCATAAATAAAAAATATAAATGGAGGATCTTATCATTAATAAACATAAAACTCCTAAGTTTTTCCAGCAAGGTCAGTCTCAAGAGGTGAAGTAGTGATCTAACAACTGATCTAAGGAGAGATAGGTGCGTAAGTTAAATATTGTTACAGAACAAATTCCTCAAAATTTAACAGCTTTAAGCAATGGTGCATGTTGCTTAGGAGTCTGTCGTTCAGCCCCACTTGTTTCTATAACCAAAGATGTTACTAACATCACAAAATTTAAAAATGATATACATTTTTAATACAACATGCAATTCAAGGTTGTCACTCTACTCACTATACTTGAGTTCTTATGTGTGCCGTATTTCCTTTTATAATCTGTAACGATTTACAGCCTTCTTTGTTTCTATAATATTGATATTCTTGAAGAATACAATCTATTTTGAGTCTCTCTGATGGTTCCTCAGAAATGTGATTAGATGCATTTTCAGACCAAATGCTTTGTAAGAGTTGTCTTGTCTTCTCACATCTAGAGGTATTCAGTGTACATCTATGTTTCATTGATGAATGTCACAATGTCTGTTCAATTTCTCACTATTTATCATTTCTTACTGTTCCTGACTTCAACTTATGGGTGTCTGTAGTATAACACTTTAAAACTATGCAAGGCATATTATTGCTTTCTATTTCATCTTCTTAGTATACTTTCTATTATTATTATATGACATTACTCCTCATTATTTTCACTATCTTGTATTGAACTTTGTTTATCTTAAATTATTTTTGCTACATCAAATTTCATCAATTTATTCTTGATTGGATAATTGATTGATTTGTTACTATGTCTACTTTACATGTTTTATTTATTTTAAAACTTTGTGTTTTATACTTCTTTCTTGAAAACAACCTATAAGCCAATTTTAATCTTTGTTTAATCTGAATATGTTTACTTACTGAATGAAGTACTTACATCTCTTAAGATTTCTGATGACTTTAGAATTCTTGCCATATTTTTGTGTTATCAACCCACCTTCTTTTGTTTAACTTTTTCTCTTTCCTGACTTTTTTTTTAAATTTTTTTTTAAGATTTATTTATTTACACAAGCACTGGGTACAGTCAGAAGCGCAGGAGGGTGAGAGAATTCACCAGATCCAGAATGGGGAACAGAACAGGTAGACTGACGAAATACACTGCTGAGGGGAGCAGCGGATGCGGCAGGAGAGGTCTGTCATGCCATGTGGGACCTTCCTGGGCAGCCGGGGATCGAACCAGCGCTGTAGAGGCTGCAGGCAGCTTCGCAGCCCAGCGCTCAACCGCTGCGCCGCCAGGGGAGGCCCATTTTCCTGACTTTTTTTAGTTTTGTTTTCTGTATATCTTTCCCTTTTACTTTCTGTATTTCTCATTATAAATTTTAGAATGTCACATACAAAATAAAAATAAATGTTTATTACACTGTGAGAAGTAATTGACTACCTTTGTCATCATCAGGGACACAATGTCCATCTATCAAGCTTTAATTTTCAGCAGAAATTTTCTTTTGTGCTCATTCCCATTTCATCATTTTTGACAAGAGGTGTAGTTTTAAACTAAAACAAAAAAAAAAGTTTTTTAACACTACATATCTCTATGTTTCTTGGAATTGTAGTGTTGAAACCTCACTGTAAATAGGCATTTTTTTTTTATTTCTATTGCTTATTTATCTTCCTCTGACCCTGCCTCTCTTTTCCACTTCTCCATGAATAATGTCTTCTCTCTACTCTGTTCAGAACTTGATCTCTTTTTGTGTTGTATTATTTTTTTTTAATTGATGTAAGTTAATTTTACAACACTGGATATAATTCAGAGGTAAAGGGTCATACCTTTTCAGATGTATGTTAACAACACCACACCCATCAGCAAAACAGCCAGAATCCTCATCACAGTACATTGGGTCTCCTCCCCTTCTGGTCAACTTAGTTCTACAGTCAGATTTCTAGAGGTTGTTTTGGTTTATTTTCGACTCTTCTTTGCTTTGTTTCTCTACATTCTACATGTGAGTGATATTATCAGTCACCTGTCTTTCTTCTGCTGATCTATTTTGCTTAGCATAATCCACTCCAGTTCTATCTATCAATGTTATGGTGAATTGCAAGATTTCATTTTTTCAAAGCCAATTGTGTATACACACCACATCTTCTTTATGTCATCTCTCCTTGGACATTTATGATGTTTCCATAACTTGGATATTGTAAACAGTGCCACAATGAACATAGGAGTGCATATACTACTTTGAACTAGAGTTGTGGCATCCTTTGGGTGGAACTGTTGTATTGAATTGTAGATATCTTAAACCATCTTAACACTTCCATACATGTTTAATTTCTGTCTGTTTGGATACAATTGTGTCATTTTCATACTATAAAAATTCACTATTATGATTTCTAGCTATCCTGACATTACCCCTCTTGAATTTCTCTATTCTTTTTTAGCTTGGGTATTTTCTTATCTACTGCGCCTTAATGATAACAACTGTTTATAGCAGCACAGACATATTTTGTGACCCTCCCAAATTAGCCTCTAATGCCCACATATATTTCATGGTTTTGGTTAACTGAAAAAATTCAATGATTTTATAATTCCTGCCACTCAAATGCCGAAAGTTCTTTGATAGGTGTAAATAAGAGCTTTCAATTCTCCAGTTGTGAAATTTTGTTAATTTCAATTGGTTCTATTATTCTTACGAACTGCATATTTTCTAAAGTCTTTTGAAGAGGGTAATAAAAGTCTTTTGCATGTAAAGGAGTTATCATTTTATAATTTTTTTTTCTTCCAGAATGATTGAACTGAAATTTTCTAGCAGGGAGAGCATAATAGCCAATTATTCTGAGCAATTATCTCTTTTTTCTTTTCCAGAATCTGCAGTATAATGTGGCAAGAATATTCATTTGCTTTATTTATTTGTTTTTTTCTTGTGGCATATTGGTTCTTTACCTTTTTCTCCTCTTTGTTCACTAACACCTTATTTTTTAAGGATGTGTGATAGTTTAAGGTGTGGTTTTTTTTTTTTTTTTTTTTTGGTGGAGGGGAGGCCATAAGAAATGATGCATCTCTCCAGTGCTGCTAAAATCTGGTTACTTAGGAAAGTTAAAGGAATAACTTTTTTATAGACAGAACCCCATATGAGTGGATTGATTGGTTAACTCAAAACATAGCTGAGATAATGAATTTGGAGGAAGTAAACACGGGGTAAGACAGTTTGAATTAAGAGATTGAGCAAGGTAAAAAGAAAAGAGAGTTCTATCTTCTTAGAGGGAGATATGGGAATAAGAGGAATTTCACAGACTTTGGATTTGCTTGGATTTAATGAATAAATACTAAGAAAAAGATGATAAAAAAAGTCTGAAGGTAAGAACCCAGGTTGATCTGGTTTCAGTGAAAAGATAGATAATTTCCTTTATAGTTCTGTAAGAGTCTGACTAATTGTGGTTACAATTTTGCATGTATTTGGGTAATATTTATGACAGTCTATGTAGATTGTTTTTTTTTAATAAAAATGCAACTTTTTGCTCATAACTTGTTCATAATTATATTTAAAGTTCTCAGTATAGCAGTAACAATATCATACTAGTTCAGAGTCACTAAACATTATTTATGTGCAATTGCCTCTTTTGATGCAAAATATCCTTACCCATGAAGTAGGTGTTTTGGGCAAAACAGTAAGTGGCAAGGATAGTATTTAGTATTCAATCCTATGTCTGTGAACATGAATTGTTTCCTCATTCTACACTTTCTTTTTTATATTAACTTTATATTAACTTTTTTATATTAACTTTATATTGGAATTCTGTGAACTGTGACTCTCTTTACCCAGACATAGCAGTTGGAGTCTTGCTTGGATACCTGAGAATAAGAATGTGGAACTGTCTGGTGACACTGGAGTGGGAAGAACTTGTAGCTTTAGAGCTAAGAAAGCCACTTCCTATTATATACTGAGAGCTCTAGAAAGAGTGAGCAACTCTTGAGAAGGTAGGAGTTGTTCCCTGTAATTCCTTATCATGGTTATAAGTTATCCAGGTAGGCTGCCTTTGAGCCTTTTTGGAAGGATGCTGACTCCATGGAGAGACATGCTGCAGGAGTATGAATCAAACAGGAAGAACTAGCCCCCAGAGAGGAGTCCAGTGCCAGGTGGTGTTTCATTGAGAACTGGATCAGAATCTGAATGACAAAGGGAGTCAAAACTGACCCAGGAATAAAGGGCAGACATCAATACATATCACGGTAGCTTATTTAAGGCACCAGGTATTTAGACAGTCCATCTCTGAGGAATTCTTTAAGAGTTAAGTTGTGGAAGAATACAGAAGTTTCCATGAACATGATGTATAGAAAATGCATCATGGAGCACATCTTTAAAAGTTTTCTCAGTCTAGTCCAGTTAGCTACTTATGACAGTGATTACAGCAGGAGGATTGTGATTTAAAAATCAAAGAGGTATTTTATCTACTCTATTTTATAATTCTCATTATTACATGCTGTAGTGATTGCCACTACTAAGTTTAACATGATGGAAGAAAATATATTTATGAATACATCATTGCTTAGTTTGTTCCCTGTATGACAAAATGTAAAGGGCTTCAGTTTCATGATTGGAGTTATCTTGTTTTTTATATCTCAGACAAGATCCCACATTTTACCTCTTCTTTTCTGCTGTCCAGTTGGTACATGTACTTCTGTGTACCAGAAAAGAAATACTTGAATAGGGTACCAAATGATTTGGATGAATTATTCCTTATCATATTTAAGAGAACTTTCAGTAGCTACTAGAAAATATAAAAGGTGTTGTGTACATGAACTTTGCATATTCTACCTAGTTTGAATTTATCCTACCTAGCCAGCTTGAGTATTGAGTCACAGTTTGTTTTTTTAAATTTATTTATTTATGCATACAAGAGCTGGGGTGTAGGCCAGAAGTGTGATGAGAGGATTCACCAGAGACAGAGTGAGGAGCAGAACAGGCAGATTGACTGAAATACACTGCTAAGGGGAGCAGTGGGCGAGTCAGGAAATGTCTGCTAGGCCATGAGGGTAGCTTCCTGGCTGGGGATCTAACTCGTGCTACAGTGGTGCAGATAGCTTCATAGTGCTGATACGTAACCCCTTGTGCCACCAGGGAGGCCCCTTGAGTCACAGTTTTAGAATTAAATTTATCTAACACCTGTACTTTTTTTTATTTTTTCCCTTCCAGTTTTGTTTTAAATTTGAATTTTGTTAAAGTAACATTACATTATAACATTAAAAAGGTTTCAGATGTTCATTGTTAAGAATCAACATGTGTGTATATACTACATTAAGATCACATTTAAGAATCCAAATCTTTCTTCACCGTACACTTGACCATTTCTTTCTGATTTTCCCACCCATTTTCCCTTCTGGAATCTACTAATTACAGTCCTTACAGTCCAAAATTTTGTTTTTATTTGATGTAGTTCATCTGTTTAATTTCTCTACAGATCACATATGAGTGAAATCATGTGGTGTTTGTATTTTACTATCTGGCTTATTTCACTAAGTGTAATTCTCTCTAGGCCCACCATATTATAGCAAACTACATGATTTCATCAATTTTTTTTCTTTTCTACAGCTGAACAGTATTCCATTGTATATCAATGCACCACAATTTCATTAAGCATTCGTCAATCAGTGGGTACTGAGGTCATTTCTAGTTCTTGATTATTACATATCATGCTGCAACTGACAGATTGACATGGGGAATGGAAGTGTTTGTCACTTTGGAAGTGTTTTTATATTTTTCTGGTGAATACCTAGAAGTGGGATAATGGGATCATATGGAATTTTTATTTTTAATATTTTGAGGACTCTTCACACTGCTTTCCAAGATCTCTACAACAGTTTATATTACTACCAACAGTGTGTAGCGTACCCTTCTGTCCACATCCTCTTCACAATTTGCTGTTTCTTAGCCTCTGGATAATAGCCATTCTCACTGGTGTGAGGTGATATCTCATTGTTGTTTTGATTTGCATTTTTCTTTTTTTTTTCTTGATTTGCATTTTTCTAATAATGAGAGATGATCAGCCTTTTTTCATGTGCCTATGGGCCAGCTCTGTGTCTTCTTTGGAGAAGTATCTATAAGATCTTTTGCCCATTTTTCTGTTTTTTTTTTTTTTTTATTATTGTCAGATTGTCTGAGTTCTTTGTGTATTTTGGATATTAACCCCTATTCGGATGTCTGTCACCTATACTTTTATTATACAATTTCAATGCCATAAAGTCACCTTCATGTATTTCTGGAAAATATCCTCCCATATTTCCCGAGGATTTCACCTCTTCACTAACAACTGTCTTCTTGCTAAACAGTAATTCTACATTGTCTCCTGCTCCGAGGACTGCTTTAATCAGTGGACAGCAATATCATTTCATGCAGCTAAGGTAGTATGTTCCTCAGGATGCTAAGCTTGAGGGTTATCTGTTACAAAGTCAATTCTAACATCCCTTTTGCCTTATGTATTGTTAGTTGAATTGACAAAACCATGCAGTAGGAATGAAGCACATTCTGTATTCCCAACAATACCAACACAATAAATTTTGGCATTAGAAATTCTGCTGCCATCCAATTCAAATTTTGCTTCTAGTCATATATGTTGGGAATGTAGGATGCAATGAAAATAAGTGCTGTGTTTGGAATGCAGAAACCTGGATTTGATTCCCATTTCTAAATTAACTCCTATATTAACCTGTATAGCTCATTTTTTCTTTCCTAACTATAAAAAAAAAAAATGGAAGTTTCGATAAACGTTTGGATGTAAGTGATAGTTTAGGTTCTTTTGAGCCCTCACATTCTGTGAAACCACTATTTCATATGCTGAGTCATTCTACTGAAAATTATACTTAGATCTGTCAGGGGAAGTAGAAAAGAGATTTTTTTTTTAACTTTTCACTGATCATTTGAAGTAGTTAACCCAGATAAAAGATATGTTTTTTTTTTTTTTTTCCAGAAAAGTTGAACTTTTGAAAATCACATGGTATGCATTGAAGGACATTGGATGTTGAAACAGTATAGTTTTTTACACAGACATAAGCAATATACAACCCTTTTCTGTACAAAATTTATGAAAGTAAAGCCAAAATGCCTCTTTCAAATCAGATACAAAACTGAAATTCATATCAAATAATTTGCCTCTCATGCATTTTTTTCAAGGTTCAGTATTTTTTAATTTTGGCCTCTTCTATAGATTCTCTGTGATTTTATTATTATTTTTTATTGATATATTTTACAGCATTGTGTATTCCCTGTAAAATTACCACCACCAATTCACCTGTGAACCATCACCATAGTCCCTCTTCCCAGTTTTTTTTTTTTAAGATTTATTTATTAATGCATACAAGAGCTGGGGTACAGGCCAGAGATGCAGGGGTAGGAGGGTGAGAGGATCCACCAGAGACAGAGCAGGTAACAGAACAGGCAGACTAACTGAAATACACTGCTGAGGGGAGCAGCGGGTGAGACAGGAGTGGGTGCTGCACCATGTGGGTTGCTCTCTGGCCGGCCTGGGATTGAATGAGTGTTGCAGAGGCTGCAGATTGCTTCATAGTGCAGTGCTCAACCCCTTGCACCACCAGGGAGGCCCTCTTCCCAGTTTTGATCCCTTTTCCTCCCCCTCCCTTGCAGAATGTTTAAACCAAAACCACTGCACTGACATGGAGGAATTATGAAAGAATATGAGGAAAATAATGAAGGAAGAGTAGCATTCTTTATCTTCTGGTTAATACACAGCTGTTTATTAAAATCCTCTTTGAGCTTAATCTGGAATAAGATTCTTTCAAATGTAACTTTTAGAATATTTTAATGTTTTCCTGGAATTAATAAGAACATTGAATGAGTACTTCCAATGCTCAGAAGGCCTTGGGAGCTGACTGATAGAATATTAAGCTTGCTAAGTTGTGTAATTTAATCCCACTGGTCTGATTGTCCCTGCTCTGGTAGATAAGTACCTGACCTAGATGATGTAAAACAGTTTATTGCTGACTTTCTGAACTAAATAATTCAATGCAATTCCCTTAGAAGAATTCAGTAAAATACCACTTGTGCTTAACAGTGATGATTTTAAATTAACCTTGAAATAGATGGATTTTATACAATGAAATGACATAAGTGAAAGACAAATTCTGGATGGTATCACTTATATGTGGAATATAGGAAATTGAAACAAAGGGCCTGATATAAAAGCAAACCAATTACAAACCCTAAAATTTTAACTGTAGAAATGAGACTACCAGAGTGGGAAGGATGGAGGGAGAGCAAAGTGTGAAGGGAGCGTTATGGAGAACTATGGGTGCCTTGGTGGTGGACATGGTGGCAAACATACGTCTTAAGGTGTGATCCTACAGATTTAAGTCTACAGTGTTATAATAAAACCAGTGTTACCTATAGTTAAAAATAAGTGAATGAAGCAAAACAAAAATTGATAGGTTTTAAATAAGAACTTTCTTTCAGATAAGCAAGTGCTGCCTATAAGAACCATACGTAAATCCACCAAGTAGGCATAGCCAATGATTTTACAAAACCCCAACCTTCCTTTGAGGGCTAATAGATGAAGATGTTTTTGATCAAGAGATTACATTAATGTTCAATAAACAACACTTAAGTCTTATCTTCTTAGGTATACAAGACAAACACTAGTCTGTGACTATTCATGTAATGATTTTGTGAGCTTCTTCCTAGGACATACATCTATTCTAATACGAGCAAAGAAATAACCACTTTCCCTTCATAAATATGCTGCAATAAAGGCCATCCAATTAAGTCTAAGATTGAAAAAATCCATCTGGAATCAAATAATTATATATAGGACCTCCCTGGTGGTGCAAGGGGTTAAGAGGCAACCTATGAAGCTATCCACAGCCACTGCAACATGAGGTCAATCCTGGCTGGTGCAGGAGGTTCTCTATTTTTGTAACTGGGAGAGGGGAGGTTCCAGGTTCCCTGCCCCACCCTAAGGAAGGGTGGAGCTGAGGGGGGCGGAGGGAGAAGAGGAGAAGCAGGGAGAAAGAAAGAGAGCAAGATGGAGACCTGGAGGAGGCACCTGCAACAGAGAGACATGTGAAGAAGCTGCACTTAATTCTCATCCTTGGACTTGGAGGACATGGAGAAAGACTTGAAAGAGATGTGAGTGAGAGATGTGTGGGGAGGTTGACAGTGGCAGCCTTTATCTGAATTTTGTCTTAGCTCTTTTCCTTCCAGACTTGTCTGGCCCCTTCTGCCCCTTTCCTATGTGTCCCCACCAGAAGGTGCTTTAGACTTGTGGCAAGCTTTTGGGCCTCAATGGTCCTGCTTTGGGCCAATCCTATTTGACTGGGCATTTACCCATGAGGGAATGGGTAATTGGGGTATTTCATGTGTAAAACAATCTATTTTTTCCCTTCTTTTTATTGCATACTAATTATATTAAAGTTCCTTTCTGTTAAAGGTCTTACACACTAGAGTGTGTTTTATCTGGATGCAGTGGATAGCAGAACCCGTTCAGAGTGGGCAGGTTTGAAGGTCCTAGGGTAACCCTCACCCTGCCCGATAACAGATTCACTCCACATTATGGGAACTTTGAGGTCAGTGCCCCTCTGGCTACTTTAGATTATCCTCCTGGGATATTGTTTTTCAAAAAGGAGATTATTTTTTTAAAGATTTATTTATTTATACATATAAGAGCTGGGGTACAGGCCAGAGATGCAGGGGGTGAGAGGACTCACCAGAGACAGAGCAGGGAACAGAACAGGCAGACTGACTGAAAGACACTGCTGAGGGGAGCAACGGGCAAGACAGGAGAGGTCTGCTGCACCATGTGGGTTTCTCCCTGGCCGGCAGGGGATTGAACTCCTACTGCAGAGGCTGTGGGATTGCTTCATAGTGTGGCGCTTAACCCGTTGCACCACCAGGGAGGCCCTCAAAAAGGAGATTTTTACAAATCTATTACATGAAGAAAGTCTCAGTAAGAAGCATTTTCATATTATTTTACTTTGTAGATATTGCTGATCACGGAACCTCTACCACAGTGGCCAATATTTGTGGGGACTTATTATATACCAGATTCATGCTAAGACAATTACATTTTGAAGATACCATATGGGATAATTATTAACACTCACACTTCTAAAGTGAATTTGAAGAATATGTAGATTTAGTGTTTTCCTATCAGTCACATGGCCAGTAAATGGTGCAACAAGATTTGAATCCAAAGTTTGTGTCACTGCGGACTGCGGAGTCTGTCTTTCTCTGTTGTACATCAAGTAAGTTAGAAGTAAGCATCTCAATTAAAATAAGCATTATATATTGTTGTGGATCATAGTTCAGTTTTCTTTTGTGGAATAAGGCAATAAACTCAGATTGCTTAAAGAGATCAACAAAGGACTCTGTCCTCTGTCATCTGTGGGATGAAACTTACCAGAAGTGAATTTTGGACATGGCTACATATATTTTATTACTTTTTTCTGCTAACTCAAAGTGGAAGAAAAAAATCCATTTCTCAGAAAGTACATCTATTGTTAGGGTTTTTAGATGGGAAATGAATACTTATAAAAATGAAGCTCATGTGCTTGATAGAAAATTGAACTTATACTTTGTAGATACTTTTGTGATCGTTTCTTTGAGATTTTTAACATTAGTAACATGACATAATATGATTGGGACACTACATGTTATGATGGCAAAACGGGATTTTGTTAGAAAAAATTAAAATTTAGAAGACACACCATGCCTTAGATAATTGAATGGTTCGAGTGAAGTCAGAGACTATGACTTGGGAAAATAATTTCTTCAGGAATCTTCATTATTTTCATGGAATTTGATAATAGAATATTTTGTTTGGGTTGAGTGACCTAAAAGCTAAAGATAAGTGATTTTTGAGGCTGTTCTATCATCTCATTCACATTTATAATTTATGTCAAAAGTTAGTATTGCTATTTTACTGAAGAAAGTCTAAAATATGACATTATATATTAATATACAATACATTATTATGTTTTGGTTGGGGGGCTATTATGCACCAGATGCTATGTTAAGTGTTTTATATGTGGTAACTCTTGCATTTTAATAGGAATTGTGAGGACTATACAAAGTGATTGAGATAAGAATTGTAAAATGAGTATATTACTCCAAATTATTGATACTGTTATGACAAAACTCAAATGTCAGCATATCCTAAGATTCTAAAATAAACTGAAAGAGACTGATGAAAGATAATAACCGTGATGATATTTTTGTGTGTGTGCCAACTTGACTGGACCACAGGGTGCCCAGATAGTTGGTTAAACATTATTCATATAACAAATGCAGTATGTCTATCTGTAAGGGCATTTTAAAAGAGCAATATTTTAATATTTTACACAGTAGACTGCAGACTGTTCTTTTTTTAATTAATTTATTTTATGCAAGAACTGGGGTACAGGTCAGAAGCGCGGGAGGGTTAGAGAATTCACCAGAGCCAGAGAGGGGTGCAGAACTGGCAGACGGACTGAAGACACTGCTGAGGGGAGCAGCGGGCAAGGCAAGAGAGGCCTGCTGCACCATGTGGGGTTCTCCCTGGCCGGCGGGGAATCGAACCGGCACTGCAGAGCCTGCGGACAGCTTCGCATCGCAGTGCTCAACCGCTGCGCCACCAGGGGAGACCTTGTTCTTCCGAATATGGGTGAAACTCTTACAACCCATTGAAGACTTGAATAGAACAAAAGTTTGAACCTCCTGCAAGAGGGAATTCCTTCTCTATATACAAACTGAGACATATTACCTGTCTTTGAAGTCAAACCTGAACATCAACTCTTCCTAAGTCTTAAAAAAAATCAGTTAGGGGGTCTCCCTGGTGGCGCAAGGGATTAAGACACAACCTATGAAGCTCCCTATAGCCACTGCAGCACAAGTTTGATCCCCGGCCAGGGAGCAACCCACGTGGTGCAGCAGACCTCTTCTGACTCCCCCGCTGCTCCCCTCAGCAATGTACTTCAGTCAGTCTGCCTGTTCTGTTCCCCACTCTGTCTCTGGTGAATCTTCTCACTCTCCCTCTCCATACACCTCTGACCTGTACCCCAGTTCTTGTATGCATAAATAAATAAATCTTTTAAAAAATAATTTAAAAAATCAATTAAGCAACTCAGTCAAGATAAAATATCAGAGCCCTTAGTTTAACCCTATATCTTGCAATGTTTACTCTTTTTGGGGGAGGGAATATTATTTTTTATTGCAACAATGTTAGCTTACAAAACTGTATGTATGTATAGAGGTATAAGTTCATACTTCTTCAGATGTATGTTACAACACTATACACACCACCAAAGCACACATGATATTTGACCATAGTCTACTTTGAAACTTATCTCCCCCATCCCTGCTACACCATCCCCTTCTAATAGCCTCAATCTGCAGTCAGAGTTCTAGGGTTTGTTGTAGATTTATTTTGATTATGCCTTAGTTTTTTTTTTTTTAAAGATTTATTTTATTTATTTATGCATACAGGAACTGGGATGTAGACCAGAGATATGGGGGGTGAGAGGATCCACAGAGTGGGGAGCAGAACAGGTGGATCTACTGAAATAGGTGGATCTACTGAAATATACTGGTGAGGGAAGCAGCAGGCGAGTCAGGAGAGGTCTGCTGCACCATGGAGGTTATCTCCCTTCCCTGGCTGGGGTCAAGCTCATGCTGCAGTGGCTGGCAATAGCTTCACAGTGCTGAGACTTAACCCCTGTGTCATCAGGGAGACCCTATTCCTTAGTTTTTATTCTGTGTATTCCACATGACTGAAATCATATGGTAATTGTCTTCCTCCTTTTTTATATAACTGACTGTATGGTATATACACCATGTCTTCCTTATCCATGTATTTGTCCTTGGGCACTTAGGTTGTTTCCATAACTTGATTATTGTAAATCACTATTATAAATAGTGCTGCAATGAAAAAAGAAGTGTGCATATATTTTTGAATTAGTGTTTCTGTGTTATTATCCAGATAGATAACTAGAAATGAAATTGCTGTATCATATGGTAACATTTTTAATATTTTTAATATTTTGGAAATATTTTTTCCATAGGGTCCAGACTATTCTACATTCCCACCCAGCACTGTACATGGGTTCCTTTATCTCTACACCCTCACTAGTAATTGCTTCTGGTCTTTTCATTTTTAAAAAAAACTCTTTTTTTTTAAGATTTATTTATTTATGCAAGCACTGGAGTTCAGGCCAGAGATGTGGGAGAGTGAGAGAATTCACCAGAGGCAGAGCAGGGAGTAGAATAGGCAGAAGGATCGAAATACACTGAGTGGCAGGCGAGACAGGAGAGGTCTGCTGCACCATGTGGAAATCTCCCTGGCCGGCTGGGTATCAAACTGGAGCTTCAGAGGCTGCGGACAGCTTCACAGCGCTGTGCTCAACCCGCTGCGCCACCGGGGAGGCCCTGGTCTTTTATTTTCTATAACACAATATTTCAGGGAACATTAATTTAACCACTGTGTATAATTTAAGGGAATATATTTACACCTCTACAGATTCATTTATTTTCATCAGCATATTGGCCTGTAATGTCCTGGTCTGCTTGAGGTATCAGAGTAATGTTGGCATTATGATTAGAAGCACTCCCTTTTCCTGAATTTTTGGAAGGCTTAGAGACAGAAAGATATAGAGTTGGTAAAATCACTCATGAAACCACATTGTCCTGGGTTTTTTGTTTGTGGGGAATCTTTTGATTGCTGTTTCAGTTCCTTTGCTTATAGGGTGTGTTTGGGATTTCTGTTTCATCCTGGTCAATCTTGGAAGGTTCTATGCTTTTAGGATGTGTCCATTTCTTCCAGGTTATCCATTTTTGGGGCATAAGTATATTCAGAGTAGTCTTTTATGTTCCTTTTTATTTCTGAGCAACTTAGAACTTCTCTTTTATTTATCCTATTCTATAGATTCCTACCTATTTTGCTTAGTAAGTCTAGTGAGAAGTTTGTCTTGTTTATTTTTTAAAAGAACTTGTTTATGGTTTCATTGATTTTGCATTGGGACTGTCTTTTAATGTATATTTCTTTAATTTCTGCTCTCATTTTTATTATTTCATTTCTTTCGGTGGCTGAAGCTTTTGTTTGTTTGTTCTATTTCCCTAAGTTAATAAGGTTATGTGAGCTCTTTCTTGTTTCTTGATGTAGACCTGTATTCCTATATACTACCCTCTTTGTAGTGCTTTTATTGTGTCCTCCAGATTCTGTTAGTTTGGGTCTTTATTTTTGTTTTTTTTCAAGGTATATTTTGATTTCTCCTTTGGAATTCTTCATAACCCAATGGTCATTCATTAGCATGTTGTTCAGATAGCACCTATTATATTTTTTCCCCTACTTTCTTTTTGTGGTCAGTTTCTACTTTGATACTATTGGGAACAGAGAAATATACTTCATATGATTTCAATCTTTATGAATTTGTTGAACTTCTTTTGTGACTCAACATGTGGTTTAGTCTAGAGAATGATCTTTGTGTACTTCTAATGTGGGGGTAAGTACCTTACAAATATTCTTGTTTAAAATATTCCTCATGAGAAAATGCAAGTGGCCAACAAGCATATGAAAAAATGTTCAACATTCCTTATAATCAGGGAAATGCAAATTAAAACCAAGTTGAGATACCATCTTACACCAGTGAGAATGGTACATATCAAAAAAAAGCAACAACAAATGTTGGCGAGGATGTGGTGAAAAAGGAACTCTCCAACATTGCTGGTGGGAGTGCAAACTGGTCCTGCCACTATGGAAAGCTGTGTGGAGGTTCCTCAGTCTACTAAAACTGGAGCTACCATATGGCCTAACAATTCCACTCCTAGGGATCTACCCAAAGGACACAAAAATATTGATTCAAAAGAACACCTGTACCCCTATGCTTATTGCAGCGCTATTTACAATAGGTAAAACCTGGAAACAATCAAAATGCCCCAAAATAGATGACCAGATCAAGAAGATGTGGTATGTATACACAATGGAATATTATTCAGCATCAAAAAAGATAAACTCATGCCATTTGCAGCAACGTGGATGGAGCTAGAAGGAATTATGCTCAGTGAAATAAGCCAGAAGGAAAAAGAGAAATATCGGATGGTTTCACTTATAGCAGGAATATAGGGGAACCAAATAAGACATAAGTGTAAAAAAATAGTAACAGTACAAAACACAACAAAGAAAAAACAGACAATTATAAATCAGAGACATCCTGCAGGAGAGGAGGGGGGAGAGGGATCAAAGGGAGGGAGGAGGAGCGCAGGGGACTGAGGTGATGGTGCACGGGTGCCTTGGTGAAGGAAAGTGTGGGGACTACACCTGAGGGGATGGGGGAAGCAAATATTGTTTAAAAATGAACAATGATGTAAAAAATAAATTTAAAAAAAAAGAAGAAAAAATATTCCTCATGAAAAGCTATTATTTTCGTGTGGATTTTCTGTCTGGTTTTGATATCTGTTTTAAAATGCCTGAAGAGATACTTTAATTTGGAGTTTAAATGGTAAGAAATTAGTAATTATTGTTGAACACAGTGCATTAAAAAGAACAGTTTACCAGTTAATTTGAGCAACTATATATATCAAGCTAAACTGGATGAGTAGTCGCCTATTTCGACTTATAGTGAAAACTCAGTGAAGAATGCTTGCTATTTCTCAATCTCTTCATTATCCTAATTTTACATTCAGACTACACTATTGTCTACTTTATAAATACTTTATCTTTATATATTGCATTGCTTACATCTTACCAATATTTTTACTATTACTTTTAATATTCCTGGTTTTAATGCCAATTCTCCATATCTATCAGATATAACTAGAAGTTTAAGCAACACCATTTCTTTGACTTCCAATTTCTGAACATTGTAATTTAAAGTTTCTATTTTCTGATACACTCTGAGAAATGCTTGCCTCTGCTTTCTCTCTACTAAATTTGTTTTCCTCTTGATTGCCTCAACTTCTTCCCTGTGTCTCCTCTATATTTCTTAGTATTTTTTATAGGAAGACAGCAGTGTTCATGTTGTGAATGTGATCTCAGAAACACTCCAGTGCTTGAAAATCTCAAGCTCTCAGGTAATTGCTGGGCTATAATATGAAATGCTCTTCCTGAATGCAAATATTTCAGGTCATTTCTTTTGTAATGGTTCAGTGACTCTTGTGGGTAAGCTCCATTTGTTCCAAAGTAAATGCTTTTGATGCATTATACATATTATTTAGTCTAGTTCATCAACTTGTAAAGAATATTGATCATTCAAATTTTCCATAATATTTGGGCCCCCAGTTCTGCAGAATTTATTTGAATATGTTTTATGTAGTATTATAGAAACTATCTCTTAGCAAAGTTATTCAAGATGTTTTCATGACACTAATAATGTTTATCTTGATATATTTTCTTGAGGATGTAATCTAATTATCGTGTCTCCCGTTGTGAATAAAGAAACAAAAGCACAGGTAATATGATACAAAAATCAATATCTCAGAATAAAATGGAGGCAAATTCTAGTAATAATTTAACTTTTGTGTGCTCATTGGTAAGTTACTTAATCTTGCTAATTTCTAATTCTCTTGTCTGTGAAAGTAGGGGTGTGTTTACATACTAACTTTATGTATATGTGTGTGTGTGTGTATATATATATATATTTCATTGTGCACATTAGGCATTTAATCAACATTGATTGTTTTATTATTTTTGGCATGTTTTTCCGTTAGCCTTATATTTCTGGACCTCTTGACCAAATCTTACACAAAAGTAAAAAAATTCATAAACATGTATAGAGAAACCATATAATTGGTAAAAATATTCTGTATACATATATTTGACAAAAGACAAATCCAGCATATAAATTCATGAAAAAATACTTTTATTATAGTATGCATATTATTTAAAGCAAACAGTCCAAAGTATAATGTAAAGAATCATATACCACTTCCCTTCTCAAAAGTTTGGTTTGTAATTTGTTAGGCTTTTTCTATTCACATATAATGTATATAATATTTTATGTACAGTGTAGATCTTTGAATATCTAGCAGTTATCAAAATTATATAGCTTAAATATAAATCAAAATCTAATAGCTTAAAACCTTATTTTTACTAAGCCGATATAAAATTCCTAAATTATCACACAGCATATATTTTTCATAAGTACACTGAAATCCCATCAAGTAAATAGACACAAGTATACATATTATTTCAGTCATCTGAATTTTGGCTATTATAAATCATACCCTACCTGATAATTTATTAGCATAAATCTTTATTTTTAATAGTATTCCTAGTACCAATTTTAAAGCATAAAATTATTGTAATCAAAGCTTTCACTCCGGGATGCCAAATTGTTTTTCAAAACAGTTATTCAAAGTTACATTGTCCTAGCTTATTTCAGAGTAATTGAAAGATAATCATAGAGAATTATAAATAGAAGAATAACAAACTCTCATTTATAATTTAGGAGAAAGAAATGAGACTGGGGCAGTAAATATAGTTAGAAATCGATTACATTAGACAATGCAGGAAATGATGTGAACATATGTAACAAACGAGCAGCCTCTGCCATAGAGGCATTTGTTTAGACAATTACTTGATAAATATTTATCAGTCACCCAGGCAGGGTATTTGGTACAGAAACAATTTAAAGCCCAGGCCTTGTGTTCAGTGGTAAACCCCAATACAGCATGAACTTGTAACTGAGATTTAGGAATTTTTGGTGGTATATGGAGAAAAACATCTCATTTTCTGACTTGATAAAGCATATAATACAGTGCTTTATTAACCACAATTCTTGTTCTTTTTCTGAATTCTTAATGCCTGTATTACCTCCTAAATGACTCTTACTCCTTCAAGTATCAGCATAGACACTATTTCCTTCAGCAGGATTCTGTCTCTCATCTCCAATGGATATGATACCTTTTTCACCTTTTTTCAAGCACCTTCCTGCTTCCAAAGCGTAGACAGGATAACTGTGTTTCCAATACAATACCTTTGAAAGAAGTCAATTACAAATCTCAACTGAAGAGTTACAAACTTAAGAATACCTGAACACATTTTCTATGTATAAGTTGTTTTCTAACAAAACATTTTTCCCTAGAGCCATTTTTTCTATTTCAAGCTCCAATTCAAGAGCAGTACCTTACTATACTGAGCTGTATTTATTCCATTTTCCCTTGTCTTTACTGCAATAAGGTCTAGTTATTCTGTCCTCTTGACAGACTTAGATAATATAATTATGCATTTGAATTTACTGTGGATCATACCAAGAGATAAATGGTGAACAAGTTTCATCATGTATTGATTTATGCATCATTTACCATGAAGTTGATTCAGAGAAACACAATTACTGCTGTTACACTTCATTTAAAAGTGCTTTCAAAAACATCAAGTGCTAAGTTTTAGAACTGATGGTCTTTGGGGAGAATAAACCTGGATGTATATTTTTGAATTTTTTTTGTTATTATCAAATAGCACTTATAAGTAGAATGATAATTAGCATTCTTTTCTTTAAAAGTATTTTTACTGAAAAAAAGAGAAAACATTCTCCATTATTTCTCTTAGATTGTAGTTTTATTGCTGGAAAATTTAAGGTCTGTTTCTTTATTTGACATAGTTTTCTACACTATATATAATCCTAACATGTTATATAGTATGCAATATGACTATACACATAAATGCTTTTATCTCCAAAACATCTTTTCTCTTTCAAGAACTTTTATTTTTTGATCATATAGCTTTCAGAAATAATTAACAAAAAATCATAAAGATAACATTTGTGAGAATAGGTGTTTATCTACATGGAATTTTTTTTATATCTGTGATAATTTTAACATTCCAATAGGATCTTACTTTCAGTCAAAAAGGTGCTCAGAAGATAAAATTAATAATCCCCTTTATATTATATATACTATTGTAAAACAATGTTACTTCAATAAAAAATTAATAATCCCTATTCCTCAGAGAGAAGGATTGTTGAAATGCATTATGTTGGAAAATATATGAAGCCAAAATTTTATTAGAATCTGTTTTTTTTTTTATATTCACTAACTTGTCTGAATCCACAGAAGTTCTGCCAATGTAATAAAAATATCACTACCATTTCTTTCCTTTGTTATCAGTGAGTGATTTTCTTTAAGAAATTACATAAAGAAGTTACCTTAGAAACATTTATAGTATTTGGTTTATTGGATTGCCCTAAAACTACCCTTATGAAACTAAGTATATGTTCTTCACAACATTAGTTGATTTTGACATCTTGTCTATAGTTTCCTATGTTTATGGATCTTTGCAATGCAATTTGGTACATGATTATGTATGACATCATAATCTTTCTTAGTAGTTATGAGATCTATGTGGGCAAGGATGGTCTTTTATTTTCTGTGTGTACCTTAAGAGAGAACTGGAATACCAGTGTTGACAGTGATAGTTTAGGTGCCATGAATGCCCCAAGTCAAGAATACCCTTACAAAGAACCATACAAATTTCCTATATTAAAAATTTAGGCATGACACCAAGAAATGCGCATTCTTCTCATTTTTTTTTTTGGTAAATAGATCTCTATATTATCTCTGTAATTGTGATACAGAAATGGGAAAATATTACTGTCAGTTTTTAATTACAAAATAAAATGAATTTGGCACATTGCAATGTAATCAAATTTAGTAAATATCACATATAATGATTCAACCAGTAGAAACTCAGGTCAGGGAAAAAGTAGAGATTAGTCTGAATTAATATCATACAGTGATTATTGGGTAGAGACAAAACATATTACTGTCAGAGATTCCAAATACTTAAAGAAAGAACCACAAGCCAATTTATATGGTATTTCTCCCCCCACGTTGCATATTAGCATATAATTAAAAACAAGGCCAAAAACATATGCTCATTAGCAAATATGTCAGCACACATCCAGAATTTTCATCCTTAAAGCTATAAATCATAGCATAAAAATCTATTTAAGAAATACCATTTTTTAATTGCTTCTCAGGTGGAGATAGTTTTGGACTGTATGACTTAGAAGGCAAAGAGATAAAACATATTGAATTGATGTAGAAAGTTTATCAATCTTTGCTTTTTTCTCTTATAGACACAGTAAAACTGAATGCTCATTTGCTCTTCACTTTAAACATACCTAAACTGGTTTATTTGGTGGAAACATTAATTGAATTATCTTGCATATAGAGTGAATGCATGCCAGTTATTCTTTATCTAGCAAGTTTTAGCAAGTTTTCCTACTACTTGTAAAAAGTAATTCAGCAAGATAAGCAGTACTACTTTGCTTTAGAAAGCATGTTACTTTTACTGAAAAATATAATAAACGCCACTTCCAGTCAATTGTGATAAATAAATAGTGGATGTTGACTCTCCATTTTTAGAAGACCACGGTTAAGGAATCAATGTGGGAGCTTCCCACACTCTCTCCCCCTCACTTATTCAAGAGAAACTTGGGCAGAAACTGTTCTAGTTAGGACATCTGGGCTGTGAAGATAGAGATTCTGAGGGTTACAGCAAGAGACAAAAAGACTCCTCCTATGTACTAAAGGTAAATAAGCGTTTGTGAAGTGATTAAAGCTAGGCAGGGGTCAAAAAGGTAACAGGGGAGTCACAAAATTAGTTCAATTGGATGTGTTTAGGTTGTTATCAAGTTAGGTGAAGAAGCAGTTATGATTGCTAAAAGTGTATGTGGTTTAGGACCAAAAGGCCGGTAGTTTGGGGATCTGGTATAATCCTGAGCACACCCAGACCTGCCAATGTTGCTAAGAAATAGTATCATTGCATGGGAACAGCAGGTGGAGTGGGAAGCAGAAGTTGAAACCTATTCCCATCCTTTCCATGTGATAAAGAATAACTGTCAGAGAATTTGATTCAAAGATTAGGATCAATTTTGACTAGGATCTTTATCTCATTCCGTGCTATGGTTGTCAGGAAAAGTCGTGACACATTTTTTCCATGTTTTTCAAGCAAAAAATGTATCATTACTTTTCTAACAACCTAATACTAATATTATTGTAAGAGACCTCACCTATATGGCAAATGGAATGTGTGGCAATTCCAGGCTTCGTTTGTATGCTGTCTCCATGGGTTAAATGTATTTGTATGGAGTTTCTCTATAGAGCACTAAACACCAGTGAAAATCTCTATCTGCATTCTGCTTTTATCGAAAGATACTAGTTTTTCTTTGATGTGTGTGTGTGTATGCGCATTTGCATACCTTTTTTTCCCCTTAGTGCTATTGCTGTACCCCAGTGCTATTGCTGTTTCCTTGTACATAGTCAATCAGAAGTAGCATTAGTGTAGAAAGGCAACAACTAAATAAATCTTTAAAAAAAAAAGTAAAAACAACATTTTTATACAAGCACTGGGTACAGTCAGAAGCACGGGAGGGTGAGAGAACCCACCAGAGCCAGAGCGGGGAACAGAACAGGCAGACCGACGAAATACACTGCTGAGGGGAGCAGCAGGCACAGCAGGAGAGGTCTTTTGCACCATGTGGGACCCTCGCTAGCAGCCGGGGATCAAACCGGCGCTGCAGAGGCTGTGGGCAGCTTCACAGCCCAGCACTCAACTGCTGCACATCCAGGGGAGTCCCTAAAAATGTTGCTTTAAGTGCTATTTTAAGATTATTTTTAAACCAGTTTAAAAAATTATTGACAAAGCTATAATATGAAGAACGTTCACTTTTTCAAAGAAGGAAATTCTAAATATTATAAAAGGTCATTTGATTTCCTCACTGATGCTGAAACAGACTATTCAAAGTCAAATATACGGTTAAATATAAATATTAAATTAAAAGGAAGCAAGAGGTTTCAGTGTAGTTTGATTACATAATTCCATAAGCAAACATAATGTACAAATATGTAGACAAGTCTTCATAAATGTGTCTATTTTTTACATGTTAATATGATCAAGAGTGATAATAGTTTTAAAATTATAAAAAATAAATTTGCTGAAATAATCTGCATGGACTAAAAGTCTCTTTCCAGATATTGTACAATTGTTAATGGTTTATCTTATGTACATTACAAATAGTCTATTTCAATCTTCCTTTCCCCACCCAAATGACATAACTAAACTAAAAATAATAATAATAATTGAGCACCAAGCACCTAAATAGAAAAGGTCAGTTTTGGAGTGTGATGAAGAAAGTGGCATAAGTAGCAAAGCATCTATTGCTTATACGGATATTTTTTCTATGCTACCCAGAGAAGTAATTTTTCATAGGCAAAAATTTTGTTTAATAGTACACAAGATTTCTCAAGATTTTAGTGGTTTGCCAAGGATGTGTATTTGATTGCTTCTGGTACACTTATAGTTCATTTTTCTTCCATAAGAGTAGTTGTGAAATTTAAGCAGAATCTCAAAGAATCTTCTAAGAGTCAAGATGTACACCCAAGATTCTCACAGTTGTAATTCACTGTTCCAGCAGAGACAGGCACCTTTTCCTTATTGGCTCTTCCCTAAGATGGCTAGATTATACATAGACTTATTTTTCTATGTCTTATTTTCTATTTAGCCTCTGTCAGAGGTTTCATCTGCTTTATTTGACTTAGAAAAACATTGGCTTATGAAATGAATTTCTCTATTTAGGTCTCATACTTATTAGAAAAGCTATCTTTACTCATTGTGTATTATTAAACTAATAATGGATGCTCAACCACTAAATCTTAAACATAATAGCTTGACTTTTTCTTTAATGTTTCCCAAGGGAAAAAAAATACCCATAATACTTTCTAATAGAAATCCCATATTCAGGTGGGTATTTGGTTTAATTTTTTCATCCTAATCACTAAATGTTAGAATTTTTTTATGGTAAATCTATTTTTATAATTTTGAGACATCACTGTACTGTATTCCATAGGGCTGGATCAGTTCACATTCCCATCAAGAATATATGAGATTTCTTTTTTCTTTACATACTTATCAATGCTTTCCTTTTGGTCTTTTTGATATGGATCTTTTTTTTTTAATTTAAATTTTATTTTTATATTCCCCGTACAATTGCAACCCGCTGATTTTGACCCCAATATCTCCTTTCCCCGACCCCTGTCTCCCATAGAGTGTCTCTGGTTCATAGTTGTTTGTTGATTTTGATTTTTACTTTCTTATAGCTATTCTTTTTCCTGGTCTTTTATTTATGTTTTCTAGATTCCTGCTATGAGTGAGATCATCCAGTATTTTTCTTTTTTTTTTTTTTCTGGCTTATTTCACTGAGCATGATCCCTTCCAGCTACATCTATGTTGCTGCAAATTGCATGTGTTATCTTTTTTGAATGCTGAGTAATATTCCATGGTGTATATGTACCTCATCTTCTTGATCCAGTCATCTATTTTTGGGCATTTGGGTTGTTTCCAAGGCTTAGCTATTATAAATAGTGCTGTTATAAGCATAGGGGTGCAGGTGCTCTTAGGAATTGATGTTTCTGTGTCCATTGGGTAAATACCTAGGAGTGGAATTGCTGGATCATATGGAAGCTCTATGTTTAGTAGGTCAAGAAATCTCCACACAGCTCTCCATAGTGGTTGGACCAGTTTGCACTCCCACAAGCAGTGCAGGAGAGTTCCTTTTTCTCCACACCCTCGCCAACATTTGTTGCTGCTAGTTTTTTTAATATGTGCCATTCTCACTGGTGTGAGATGGTATCTCATGGTAGTTTTGATTTGCATTTCCCTGATTACAAGTGATGTTGAACATTTTTTCATATGCCTGTTGGCCATTTGCATTTCCTCTTCAGAGAAGTTTCTTTTTAGCTCTTCTGCCCATTTTTTGACTGGATTATTTTCTTTGTTTTTGTTGAGTTTCATCAGCTCTTTGCAGATTTTTGTCATCAGTCCTTTATCATTACTGTTGTGTGCAAAAATGTTCTCCCAGTCGGTGGGGTTTCTCTTTGTTTTTGTTATTGTCTCTTTTGCTGTGCAGAAGCTCTTTAATTTGATGTAGTCCCAGCTGTTTATCTTTGCCTTCACTATCACTGCTTTGGGTGATGTGTCTGTAAAGATGTCTTTGATGTACATATCATGTAGTGTTTCGCCTACACTAAATGTTAGAATTTTAAGAAATAGCCTCTATATGGAGATGCACTAAAGATTAAGCAAACCTGATTTTGACAACAATTATTTATTTGAAGTTATAGGTATCCTGCTTTTGATTTGGAATCTAAATATTATCACTGGATGGAAACTTGAATGTCTAAGACCTAGAGAGGTGAAGGGTATTGTTAGTACTAGTGACTGATGTCAGATTTCTGGTATCTGGGGTGTCTTTCCAAGTTTCTACTTTATGTTATAGTTTATTGAGGTAGCTAAGAACATGAGTTGAAACTTCAGAGAAACATGGTTCCAGTTATTTTCTATATCAAATGAGCTGCGTGGATATGTTATATATACACCCTGAACCCCATCTACTTCAGATGATTATCATACAAAAGTTTTACATGACACCTGCTTGACAAGTATCTGAGACATACTATATAGTCAATAAATGTTAGTGATTATTATTCACAGCATGTTACATAATCATATTATTACAAGAAATATTAGTATCACCATATTATCACTGACCTAATAGCAGCTGAGTCCATATTTGTGACTGTCTTCCGACTAATGATAGTACAATTTTTTTCAGGTATTTATATATATTTTAGTACTGATAACATTGATTTATAATACTGTATGTGGTTTAGGGGAATAGGTTCACATTTCCTCAGTTGTAATCCCCACACCATAGCCACAACCCAAGCACACTTATCCCTTCACCATGTACCTTTGGGGCCTTCTCTCCTTTGTCCCCACCTCCAACTTACCCTCTGGTAGCCTCAATTCTGCAGTTATATTTCTAGGATTTTTAATTTTTTTTTTTTACTGTCAGTTCCTTTTTTTGTTTTTCTGTGCTCTTTATATAAGTGATATCATCCTGTATTTATCTTTCTCCTCCTCACTTAATTCACTTAATATAACCCCTTCCTGTTCCATTGATGTCATGAAAGCTAAGATTTGGATACTGCACTCATAGTCACTGGCTTGTTGCATCTTAGATTCAGTGATACATATTTAATTGAGAAGTCAGGAACCCTGATTTAATCTTCTCTCAAATTCAGTGGCTTAAGACAATACATTCGTCTCACCTCTGCAATAATCCATGGTCAGCTGGTGAGCTCTTACCCATGAAGTCATTCATAGACTTAATCTAATTCAGCTCCTTTGTTTTTGTGTCCCTAACATCCCCTAGAGCTTTGTTGCCCTCCATCTCAGGATAATGAAGGCTAATGAAAGCAAGTGAGTAATCTTGAAAGATATTAGGTCTGTGAATGAAAATTGAATATAATACTTTAGCTTTGCTTTTACTGCAGGAACACAATCAAATCTACCCATTAAACTGCAGGAAAGACTTGGCAATATCCTTCAGTTATCCACTTAGGAGGTAAAGAAAGTTGGCTTTGGTGAGTACATTAATGTGATCTTAGCCATAGTGAACGTATAGTGTAAAAATATGAATGATTCATGTAAAAGAAAATGTTGAATGAATATGTTTGAATATTGTAATAAGCCAGTAAGATTGAGAAATCTTATTAGATTAGAAAGTGTGATATGAGTCACTTACCTAGTATCACCCACAGAGACCATGAGGAATCAAAACTCTGCTCCTGTGAACAGAAATTGTGACTGTGATATGCATGCTGCTGGTACTTTGCCAAGATAGGCTACAGTGTGTTGTGCATTCAATCCCCAAGTGCTATAGATGTTGGCTGTAAGTGCTACCTGCATATTTCTGCAGGTTTGAGTGGTGGAGTCCTCTGTAGAAGGCATTATAGAATAGTATCATTGGTTGAAAGGAATCACTTCACTTGGGATTTTCTGGGAGGTTTTTACTGTGTCCCCATCCTGCGGGGACAGGAAGGAGGAAGACCGTTTCCAATGCATAACAGAGGTGGTGATATAATGGTTTGCTTCCCCGTGAGACAATTGCTATAATTCATTAAGCTCTAATGCCCATAGGGGCAGTCTGAGACCTCATTTCTGAAACCTTGCATTTATCTACCTTCTTACCTTACACTATCTTGCTTGCCTTACTTCCTTATAGGTTTCCCCAGAGTGCATTCCTCTAATAACTCCCTTTCTTTCTTGTGGAGCCCTATGTTATAGGTGGCTTCTAAGCCAGATGGAAGTTACAGTTTCCTATTGCTGCCTTTACAAATTGCCACAAAAAAATGGCTTCAACAATTTGAATTTATCATCTTACAAATCTGTATGTCATAAAACTGAAATTTAAGTGAAATCAAAGTGTCAGCAAGGTTGAATTGCCTTCTAGGATCTAGGGGTGGACCTGTCTCCTTGCCATTCCATTCCTTATATCCCTGCATCCCTCATGATTGTTACCTCCATCTTCAAAGTCAGCAATGGTTGGTAAAGTCCTCACATTGTATCACTCTGACCTCCTCTTCTGATTTCCTTTTTTATTTTTAAGGAAGCCCATTGGCTCACCTGGATAATCTATGATAATCCACTTATTTTAAGTTCAACTAACTAGCAACCTTAATTTCCCTTTGCTATATGCTACTACATATTCTCAAGTTTTAGAATAATACTGACTAGTACAACAACTACAGATAGTTAGAACAAGGGGTAGTTCTAGGAAACAGTTCTATTCTCATCAGAAGGTGAGACATAGCTTATGATAAATAATGGGTAAAGTATTGATCATTCCTGGTTATTGGTTGTATGGCTACTATAAAATGGAAACAGGTGGAAGATGGCTCATTGCCTTGTGCAGAGTCTCTGGCATTTGAGAGATATGAGGGAAATATTAATTATAAAGAGTGTGAACTGAGTAGCTTTTGCTGAGCAAGCACCATAAAGGCATCTATGCCCAGAGAAAATTACAGGTCAAGGATGATTAATCATCAATTTATGCAAAGTGTGACAGTCACAGGGCAGCCTTGCAGAAGTAAGAGACAGGGGCCAATCTACTGGAGCCAGAAATTTCATTGTGCTAAAGAGCAGGACCAGATCGTAACTTTAAGTGGAGCATAACTTTAAGATAGCATTAGAGTCTGGAAAAATTATCCAAAATATAGTCTCAATGCTTTTATGAAGGAGAGGTTACTTGGGAGGAGATAAGTATGTGTAATTAAAAATATTAAACTACCATTTTCTCTTGAATTCTCATGTTCTGCAGAAAGTCCCTACACTCCCTCGATTAAAAAAGACCTCAAATGAGGTGGTGCCATTAGGATGTTTGCATTTCTTGGTAGTATATCTCCCCACTTTGCTACCAGACTAATAACAGGTCTTGTCAGAACATCATCCCATGGAAGATAACTGACTTGCATCAAGAAAAAATGAAAAGACCTGGATAAGTAGGAATGTTAGAATAGATATAACGAGAACCACAGGTCAAATAAGTTCCTTGGGAACAATCAGAGGACACATCTTTTATCCAAACAAAAAAGTTATGATGGGGTTTGCTGTATTTTAGCCAAACTCTGCAGGCCATTGTTGATAGTGTTATGACAAAGATGAGGCTATTAACTTCAGACCATTTATAGAAACAGAGATAGCAGCATCTAAGAATGGCGGGGGAGAGGAAGCAGCAAATACATTTAAAAAAATATGTCATCATACCAGGTGACTTCAGTGTTTTTGTTTTTTTTTGTTTTTGTTTCCTTACAGAACTGAGAGGTAAAAGTACACATAGCAGTTAGGACAAGCAAAAGCATCCCACTTTTGCTTTATTGAAACTAAGGTGGATATACAGCACATTAAGAAAATGCTATTTAGGCACATATTAAAAAAACTAGCAACAACAAATGTTGGCGAGGATGTGGAGAAAAAGGAACTCTTGTGCACTGTTGGTGGGAGTGCAAACTGGTCCAACCACTATGGAGAGCTGTGTGGAGATTTCTGGACCTACTAAACATAGAGCTTCCATATGATCCAGCAATTCCACTCCTAGGTATTTACCCAAAGGACACAGAAACATCAATTCCAAAGAGCACCTGCACTCCTATGTTTATAGCAGCACTGTTTACAATAGCTAAGCTTTGGAAACAACCCAAATGCCCAAAAATAGATGACTGGATCAAGAAGATGTGGTACATATATACCATGGAATATTACTCAGCATTCAAAAAAGATAAACACATGCAATTTGCAGCAACATGGATGGCACTGGAAGGGATCATGCTCAGTGAAATAAGCCAAAAAGAAAAAGAAAAATACCGGATGGTCTCACTCATAGCAGGAATCTAGAAAACTTAAATAAGGGACCAGGAAAATGAATATAAGAAAGTGAAAATCAAAATCAACAAAAAACTATGAACCAGAGACACTTTTTGGGGGGTGGGGGGCGGGAGGGGAAGGATTGGGGTCAGAATGGGGCGTTTGCAATTGTATGGGGGAATATAAAAATAAAATTTAATATTTAAAAAAAATAAATAAAATGCTATTTAACTTGAGGTTTTTATGGATTTTTAAAATAATAAAGTAGTAGTTATCAAGTTTTATAAATTTTAGAGAGGTGAATCATGTAAGCTGAGTATTTTAAGCATCTTTTGAATGGGGTCACTGCTATTATTATAAAGAATGATAGCTCCTCAATCTTCATCTAACAGATTCAGTCACCCCTGCCCGGGAAGTGACTGTGATAACAAGTCCAATTTCCTGAAGTCTAGAGGAAGGACTCTTTGGTTCACTTCATGTAAAAAACTTAGATAAATGCAAGATTGTTTACCAGGATGTAGAGGCTCATATTATTGAAACAAAGAGTTCACCTAAGCAAGAAGGAAAGGGAAGATAAGCAGAGCAGGTTTGCAGAGAGGTTTACATAGAAGGGAGAGTGCAATTGCACTTTTAATACTGATTTTTTGGGGCCTTCCTGGTGGCACAGGGGTTAAAGTCTCAGCACTATCAAGCTATCACCAGCCACTTTGGCAGGAGTTCGATCCCTGGCCAGGGAGCTGACCCACAGGGCACAGCAGACCTCTCCTGTCTCACCCACTGCTCCCCTCAGAAGTGTGTATCAGTAGATCCACCTGCTCTACTCCCCACTCTGTCTCTGGTGGATCCTCTCACCCTCCACGCCTCTGGCCAGTGCCCCAGTTCTTGCATGCATAAACAAATTAAAATAAATCTTTTTAAAAAATACTGAATTCTTGCTGAGGCATAGCTGCTTTATTCTTGTTCATTTATCTGAGGTATAGCAGCCTCATTAATACTAAAATATTTTAAGTCATTCAAAATGCAAGCATGACATTTGTAAATAAAAGAAAAAATAGCATAGTTCCTACTCTATACTTATCAACCTATGGAATCAGATGTATCTATCTGCAGGATGACTACATCCATTGTTTTGTAGTTTAATAATATGTTCTTAGTATATTAGCTCTGTTACCTATTAAGGTATTGATATAATAATATTTTCGATAGGAGAAAAAAATGATTCTTTGTTAATCTTGCTGAATGAATTGCCAGAGTGGAAAGACCTTAGTCATTTTACCCAGTCATTTGTTAGTGAGACAGAATGATGGTTTTCTCCTGAACCAGTGGAAAAGTATATCTTATTTTGCTGACTACAATTGGCTCCTTTGAACAGAAATACGTCTAGATGGAAAGAATATGTTCTATGCATATTTGGAAACAAATATCTATTATAAAATACTGCTACAGTATATTATGTTGTAAATCAACAGTAAGCATGTCTCTGACTTTGTAATACTCAGACATATTTATATGGAATGAAGTTTTATAAACTTTGCCCCTTTTACAGCTCAACAAATCTAAATTCTTGTTTCTCCCGGTCTAAATGGTTTCCTCAGAATATCAGGAAAAGTGAAATATTTTTTTATGAACTCCAACATGAAAATGAATGTCAATGTAAACAAAAGAAGTGACAAAATCATGTAGTTAGCCCACTTTCCATATAGGGCTCTATTATGTAAAATCACATCTCAAAATTGTTATATATAGCGTGCTAATGGTGTATATAAATAATGATATGGACAATCATTATAGGGGTGAACTAGGTAAAACCTCTTATTTTTTCCCTAAAAACAGAAATTGATGTCATGTAGTGCGACCTGGAAGTCCAAGAATAAGTGCCCTCATGATCAGGGCCCAGTGAAGATTTTCTTTTAAGATTGTGTCCTCACATGGTAGAGAGAGGGAGATCTAGTTGTCTCCTGTTCCTCTAAGGACACTAAGTTAGGGTTAAAATTTATTGGTCAGTTATTCATTATTAGATCACTCATATCTCAAGAAAGAAAATAAGCTGATATACTATAATACTGTAGAAATTAACATAGTGTATAAAATCATTTTTTAATTAAGAAGTAAGTCTTTTCCCTCGTGTTAAGTGAGGGTGAGCATTTTTCCATGTGCTTGTTGGCATCTATATGTCTTTTTTGGAAAAGTGTCTATTTAGTTCTTCTTTCCATTTTTTTGATTGCATTATTTATTTTCTTTTTGTTGAGTTGTATGACTTCTTTGCAGGTCTTAGAGATTAGTCCCTTGGTGGACTGTAATTTTGAAAATATCTTCTTCCATGCAGTGTGTCTTTTGTTTTAAAAATGTTCATTATCAATTATCATCAGGGGAATGCAGATAAAAATCACAATAAGATACCGAGTCATACATGAGAGAATGGGCAATATCAAAAAGACCAGAAACAATGAGTTTTGGCATGGATAAAAACCTCATACATTGTTGTAGGCAACGTAGAATGATCCAACCCCTATAGAAAACAGTGGATGTTTCTCAAATTATTAAAAACAGATCTTCCATATTATCTAAACAATTCTACTCCTAGGAATCTACCCAAATAATGCAAGAACACTAATTTGAAGGTATATTTGGACTTCTATGTTCATAGTAGTTCTATTTATAATAGCCAAGTTATGGAAACAACCTAAATACCTAAGAATAGAGGAGTAGATTAAGAAGATGTGGCATATGTACACAATAGAATATTACACCACTCTTTAGGGGAAAAAAAGGAAAGTTTGCAATTTGTGACAAAATGGGTAGAACTGGAGGGGGTTAGGCTAAGGTAAAATGTCAGAAAAAAGATATATAATGAATGATCTCACTCATATGCAGAATGTAGAGAAACAAAACAAAAGATATGATAAAATTAAACCAAAACAAACCCTAGAAATTTGGCTCTTGAATTGAGGTTACCAGAGTGGATGAGGAGATTAAAGGGAGAAGAGATCCCATGGATGATGGTGGAGGATTATGGGTGCTTTGGTGGTAGGTGTGGTGTAGTAATACGCATCTGAAACCTGTAAACCTGTACCTCTGTATCATATGCAATGTCATAAATTGAAAACATCTCAATAAAAAGTTACATAGTATTTGGGCCTCCCTGGTGGCACAAGGGAGAGAGCAACCTATGAAGCTTTCTGCAGCCACTGCAACACTAGTTCGATCACCGGCCAGGGAGCAACCCACATGGCGCTGCAGACCTCTCCTGACTTGCCCACGGCTCCCCTTAGCAGTGTATTTCAGTCAATCTGCCTGTTCTGTTCCCCACTCTGTCTCTGGTGAATCCTCTCACCGCCCCCCACACCTCTGGCCTATACCCCAGTTCTTGTATGTGTAAATAAATAAATCTTTTTTAAAAAAGTTACATAGTGAAAAAATAGAAAGTACTTATTAAAGTGGCACCTTAATAAACTCAAAGGAAGTAGGCCTTCTATACCCAAATTTATGAACTTCAGTAATAAAATGCAATAATAAAGAAAATAGTTAAATTTACAGATAAACATAGATTTGTTAAAAAGCTTTAAAGTCTATTTTTATTTTAATTGGGTGTGATAAAATGGAAACAGTATCTCATTTTGTTTGATAATTTGCTACATGTAAATATGTGCCCCACAGTACCTTTCCTAATATTAAAATTAAACTTTCTCAATAACCTAAACTTGAATCTGTTTGCAAGTGAAATGGTGAGATATTGCAGTCAAATTCTACATTCTGAAAAAGATATTTTACCTAAAACTAGTAACCTAGGAGACAAACAATAACATACTAGAGGCTAATATTTTAGAAAATAAAAAAAAAACCTCTAGATACATAAAAATAGTGACATTTTTCCCCACTCATTGCTCTCTCTTGCACAGTTCCAACTTTATCCTGAAATCATATGCTGCAAATAACTACTGGGCAGTAAATCTTTCTTTATAGACACGTTCAACTCAGATGTCTGTATTTGCTTTCAAATTCTATTTCTTGGTAAATTGACATATTCTAAAACAGGTGATTGAGAAACTTATTTCAAATATTTTAATATATCCACTTCTTGTTAAGTTAATTGAGAAATGTATTTACCATATCTCTATAGTCATATCAAAACTGTAATTTTGAAATTAGCATAAAATATTACCAGCTGCATTTTATTTTTTTTTTTAATCGAAGGAATGATCCTGACATCTATTTTATAAAGCAAATCTTGGCATGGAATTTGAAGGTTCAAATGAAATGGATTTTGGCATTTTTTAGCTATGTTTCCTCGTGATAAATGGTTGACATTTGAGATCCTATATGTTCACTGGAGCAAATGATGATGAATGTTCTAAGTAACAACACCTTTTGCTTTTGTATCTCCCTAAAGAGTCCTTGTTTATAACTTTTTTTTTTTTTTTGCCACTCTTGTTATTTTAATTCTATTGCTGTCAGAAAAAAAATCCAAAACATTTGTTCAGAGATATTTTAGTTTCTATAGTAAATTTTGTTGCATTAATACTGTACTCTGCTGTCCACAAAGTATTTTGCAGGCATAGTTCATTGGGACAAAGACATTGCTACTTTCATTTTCATTTGGGAATGGTAATTATTATTTGTTGACATTAAAAGTAAAGTGGAAAAAATACATGAAAATATAAGCAAACAACACTTTCCATAAAATGCTCAATTATAATAGAGTAAAACAATGGTAAATCAATTATTAATATTTTTTATTGCAGGAGTGCTGATGTACATTCCTATGTTATAGTTATGTGAGCAGGTGTTTCTCCATATTACATGTTACTTCTTTATAAGTGAGCCAGCTTCATTGGGAGAAAAGTCAGAAACAAAGAATTTAAATATTTAAATATTAGGATCGTAAAGACTAAAAAAGACTCCATTTATATAACTGAATATACATAAAAATTTAAACTGAATTAAAGAAATTTTAATAAAACAAGTGGGCTAAAAGAAAACAAAACAAAACAAGTGGGCTAAGCTAGACACTTAAGAGATAAAGTCTTCTCAATACTTTAGTATATCAGAAAATTTTTGATATTACAAAGAATTGACATTAGTATACAATACAATGTCTTTTTGCAAACAAGATTTATATCAAAGTAAATTTTTGTTCTATACATACCTCCTTAAAAATTCATATGTGTAAATATATAATGACAAAATTAGAGAATTAATGTACTTGGGTAAATTACAAATCAATTATGTTTGTTAATTTTTATTATAATCATGGGTTTTGCAAACTGAACAAGAGTGATCAATTCATAATTAAGAAAAAAATTCAATTACAATTTATTAGTTCTAGAAAGTCATGTGTTCCTGGAAAGTATCAACATTTTGTTTTAGCAATCTTGGACAAAGAAAACAAGTAAAATGAAAAGTATAAAACACAGCATATAAATGAAATGAATTGGATAAATTCATTGTCTTGCCTAAATAACACAAGTTGAAAGTGAAAAAAATATTTTCTTGTCCACTGCTGACTGAACCCATACCACTTAGTTTGTATCTTCCATTGGGTACTCAAAAGATAAGCTAATTATTTTTTAAATTATCTTATTTTTCAAAACATTTAGAAATGACACATATTCAGATAAACAGCAACATGTTCTGCATCTAGATTTAAAAGATTTTCTAGGATAAACACTTACAAATTATTAAAAAAAAACTTTCAGTAATTAACAACACAGAATATATATTATCAATTGTTAAATATTTAGTTATTTCATGACCTGAGGCAGAAAGTTGAAGTATGGGTGCTGCAAATATTTACAACATATTTAAACTATTTGTTTTTCTCTCTGAACAAAAAGAATATACGTGTAGTAGCTAAGTTACCGTCAATTAGAAATGCTGATCAATCATGAGCAAATTGGTATTTTGTATATTTAGTTTCTAGATAAAAAAGCAAGTATTTCCACTGTTTATTAAATATGTATATTATAATTTATCTGGAAATTAATACTTTACTAGATTCATAGCTAAAGTGTCAAAATAAACATTGTATTTTTTAGTATGATGATTAATTTTTAATGGCCAAGGGAAGGAATTTATATTAGCCATGCCAGATATTCATTCATTTAACAATATATAGTAAAAAGATACTCTTTGTCACAACTAGCATGAGTAGAGTAAGTGTGTAAAAATAAATAAGTCAATGCTTATCAGGTAACATATTTAACAATAACTGAAATGTTGTATTTAAAACTTTATAGTAGATAAACACTTGTTAATTCTTTTTCTATAAAAGATTCAAGTTGTAGTTGGCATGGACAAAATGCTATAGTAACAAAAGTCGGGTTCTCCACGGCTATGATATGTTGAGACTTTTAGCTAAAATGGGACGAAGCCACTTCGGAGACCTTGAGTTTAAGCTGGTAAAGAAGTAGTGAGAAGATTCTTTTTTTGACATTAACAGTGTAACTGATGTTGAGTCAGTCCTTATTTCATAAACAACAAAACATAAAAACTGGTCTTTAGTTAACTATATTAATTAATGTTATTTTAATATTTGTTCATTAATAGTAAAAAAAATACTATATGAATAGAAGATGTCAATTGTAGAAGAAACTGGTTGTAATGAGAACACTTTGATCTACTCAATTTCTCTGTGAATTCTAAAACTGTTATCAGAATCAGTTTCTTAAAAAATATAAAACTTCAGCTGTCAAATTGAGGCCTTCTATGGTAGGCAAGTTGACAGGTGAAATCTTGCGTGTTTTCTAACTTTGATCTTCAAGTTTGTTTTTGCTATTTTCTTTTAAAAAATATCCTTTAAATTTTAGGATGAACTTGTTAATGCATACAAAAATTTTAACAGATTTTATACTTCTATTGTCTTTAATGAATAACTAAATTTGGAGAGAATTGATATATAAATACTGAATCAATATTCTTAAGCATTTGTTTTATTTTTTAATGTTGTTATTCTAAATTTTTTAAATTTGATTTTGTAAACATTTGTTGCTGGTTGTAGAAATGCAATTTTACAACTACAGTCCTTGCATCCTATAAACATTACATTCCTTTTTTGATATTAATAGTTCTTCTTTAAAAAATCTGTTTTTTTGCATATATCTTCATCTCACTTGTATATGATGGCATTCATTTCTTTCTTATCTTACCAGTTTTATTTATTTTATTCCTTATCTTGTCATTGAGTATATCCAGTAAAATGTGAATTAGAAGTTGAGATAGTGCCCTTTTTAATCTTAGCCTTTATCTAAGAGAAGCTTTTTGGTTGATTTATACATTTTATATGCTTATCTATTTACATATTAATATACCCACCTAGAATTCCTATGATAAATTCCTCTTGTTAAATCAATAGCTAGATTTATATTTAGTTTATTATTATCTATTTGAGGGTTTTATGTTTATTTTTTTTAAGTAATTGACTTCCAAGTTTACTGTAATGTTCTTTTTAGGTTTATTATCAAGGTTATGATAGTTTTAGAAAATTAACTAAATTCTGTTTTGTCTTTTTTTCTGCTTTCCTTGAGCTTTATTTAATATCCACCTCCTGAGTTTATTGAGATGTATTTGTTTTCATCTTTTTTCTAATATACATATAAATGCTATTACATTTTCTCTAGACACAACTTTAACTGTATGTCACAGATTTTATTACATGATTTATTGTAAATATATACAAATTTGTTGTTTTTTGACTTGTTTTTTCTGACTAATTTAGCAATATGTAAGTTAATTCTAAACACATAGGATATGGATATTCCCCCCACTTAATGTAAGTCACTGTTGCCATATGAATATCTTTATTTCTGTTGGAGCATTTAAGATAAGAAAATGAGAAAGGTTTAGCCCTGTCACCATTTTGAAAGTTTACTTTATTTATCTATGTGTACAAGAGCTGGGGTGTAGGCCAGAAATGCAGGGGTAGTAAGAAGATTCACCAGAGACAGAGTGGGATGCAGAACAGGCAGATTGATGGAAATACACTGCTAAGGGAGCAGTGAGCAACACAGGAGAGGTCTGCTGTGGGTTATCTACCTAGCCAGGGATCATACTCCTGCTGCTGTGGCTGCCAATAGCTTCATAGTGCTGAGACTTAACCACTTGTGCCACCAGCGAGGCCCCTGTCACCATTTTGATGGTTGACTAATAGAAATGTCTAACTGTTTTTCTCCATTTATTATGACAAAGCTTCCCATAAATCTAAATTATAGTTTTTTATTTAACTTTTTTTAAAGATTGATTTATTTATGAATACAAGAATTGGGGTACAGGCCAAAGGTGTTGGGGGGAGGTGAGAGGATTCACCAGAGACAGAGAGGGAAACAGAACAGGCAGACTGACTGAAATACACTGCTGAGGGGAGCAGCGGGTGAGCAGGAGAGGTCTGCTGTGCCATGTGGGTAGCTCCCTGCCTGGGGATTGAACTCGTGCTGCAGTGGCTGCAGATAGCTTCATAGGTTGCGTCTTAACCACTTGCGCCACCAGGGAGGCCCAAAATCTGAATTATTAAAAAAAATAGTATTTCCCTTTGTTGATAGGAAATAGCAATTTCATTTGGGAACCTTAGTCAAGCTCTAATATAACTGCGAATTTCTCCCTTTACATTTGACACATTTTACTTATTTGTTACCTATTTGTAAGCGTTTTCACTTAGTGAAGCTATTATTAATGTTGGTGCTCAAAAAGTCTTGCCTATAAATCCTGGTTGTTATGTTCTGAAACTTTCAAAGTTTTGACATATACTGAAATTGTTTCTGGAAAAATTAGCAAGAGAGAGATCTTCAACTGCACTGAGACCCTGAGTAAAAGGTATTGGTGAACCTGGACAGAGGGGTTCTTGCAGAGAGAGACCCAGGGGTTCAGGAAAAAGACAAAACTGGCAAGCTGACCACAGATTTGAGCTTTACATCAGGGGAGGGGCCAAAATAGGGAGGGAGGGAAGAATGCAAACAGGCAGGAAAGATAATAATCAGAGGAATGTTGTAATTAAATGCAAGGGAAATAATTGCAGACTTTGTAGACTGGAGAAATACTTCTCAAATTTGAAGGTATTTTAAAATACCCAATGCAAAGACATTTTGTGGGATCAAAACTTGGAAGAAGAAGGAAGATAAAATAAATTAAATTCTGAGACTAACAACTTAATACAGTATAAGAGACTTCTGTAAATTTCCATTGGCTTTCATTGTTTTAGTATTTTTTTTAAAGATTTATTTACTTATCCATACAAGAGCTGGGGTGCAGGCCAGACATGTGGGGGTGAGAAGATTCACCAGAGACAGAGTGGGGAGCAGAACAGGCAGATGTACTGAAATACACTGTTGAGGGGAGGAGCAGGTAAGACAGAAGAGGACTTCTCCCTGGCTGGAATTGAACTTGTGCTTCAGTGGCTGCAGGTAGCTTCATAGTGCTGCATTTAACCCCTTGTACCACCAACTCCTTGCATCCTGTTTTGTTAATTTTAACTCTTTGGCATTTGTTACCATGTCATTATTTCTTCTCCAAAGAAATTACTTGCTAAAATGGGTTCCTGGGGCCTTCCCAGTGGCGCAGCGGTTGAGCGCTGGGTTGAGAAGCTGCCCACAGCCTCTGCAGCGCAGGTTCGATCCCCGGATGCTCCCCGGCCACCGGAGGAGGGTCCCACATGGCTCGCAGACCTCTCCTGCCACCTGCTGCTCCCCTCAGCAGTGTACTTCGGTCCTTCTGCCTGCTCTGCTCCCCGCTCTGGCTCTGGTGAATTCTCCCACTCTCCCGCGCTTCTGACTGTACCCAGAGCTTGTATAAATAAATAAATAAATCTTTAAAAAATATTTAAATAAAATGGTTTCCTGATAGTAACAGGTTTTAGCTTGTTACCCAGGTACTTCAGTTATTTCTATGTTTAGTCACCTCCTCTTCATTGTACAGTGTATTCATTTGTATTTAAAAGTCGTAACGGGGAATAGACATTGTGATGGAAGTTTTTTGAGAACTGGAGTTATTTAAAAGATATGAAATATGGGAAATAAAATAAATGCTGACATCTGTGTGAAAATAATAAGGAAGAAAAAAACTGGAGTAATTGGAATAATTATCCCAAACTGCAAAAGATTCAGAATTTTCTGGAATATTATATATTTTTCATTAAAGCTCTTTTACCCATATAACTTCTTAAGTTACATTTTGGCAAAATTGCTCATTCAAGGAAATTATCAGTAAAGAAGTAAATTTGGAGTATTTATAATTGCAACAGTCTTTTGATCAAACTAGCTCCTCAATCTGCTGAAGCAAAGACAAACTGGCTCAGGTTCTGAGAAAGTGGAGTCAGACATAGACACAAATAAAAGCATTGATTAAATCGATGTTAACATGAACAGCAGGACAGTCAATTCCAGAGAACCTAACATGTTCTGCTGGCATTCTATTAATGAAGTAGAAGTCCAGCTGGTATCATTTTTATTCAGCTGTGACTAATTATCTTCCTCAGTAATGTTAAAATATTGAATGCCGTTCCATTTATAATGACACCGAATGTCTGACTTTGGCATTAAATTCCTAATAATAATACCCACAACCACCAAAGAGTCATGATACTCATCCTCCCAATTAAACAGTGAAAGAGCTAATTGTGCACACAATAAAATGAGTCACATGTTCTCTTATTCATTGTAGACAGTCTCAGGTGTATGTGTATGAGTGTGTGTGTTTATGTGTATTCTTTGTAAAAGAACCTAGAGAAATAAAAATCTATTTTTCCTAATACATGTGTGCACACACACACAGAAAATCTTGTTTTAAAATTTTCATATTACACCCTTTGAAAGGGATGCTGGTCCCTTTAAAAAGCAGTATGTTTTATACCAATTATTGGCTATTCAATACCAAGAAAATTACTAGTGTGTCTATGTGCCTAAATGTGAATGCATTTGTGTGTGTGATAGGATGGATATAAGGCTTGGGCATTTTATTGAGGACACTGGATGTCATGCACATCTTATCTTTGTATTCAGATGTCATTTTGTCTTTGGGAAGCAATTCTGATAATAATGCAAATTAGACAAGTGGTATGATTAACAAATACCCACACTCCAACTAATTAAACTTGACTGTTGCCTAAATACTACCTATTTTATTTGATTCTGAGTAGAATATGATTCTAAGTAGAATGACTATCTAAGAGAATAATCACAGAAACATATTGGTCTTTGAAGATAGGTGTGTTTTCAGAAAACTTTCTTGGTTGTTATATTTGAAAGTGACAATTTCAGTAGTTGAATATGATACTTAAATTTTGCTTTATTAGTTTTTGACTTTAACTGTATTAATTGGATAAATTCTTTAGTAAATTAACAAATGATTTTAAGTAATATAATTAATAGATATCACCTGGTAAATAATGAGTTTAACTTTTCTAAATACTGGAGATAACAGAGAAGAGATATACTATCTTTGTTAACTTAAAATAACTTTAAAAACTAGTATATCTATGTATATTTTCATCAGCTTGTGATAGTTTACTTTTTCTTACCCAATATGTATTCCTTTGTATCTCTCATCTCCTAGGGCTCTACCCAAAGGACACAAAAACATTGATTCAAAAGAACACCTGTACACCTATGTTTATTGTAGCACTATTTACAATAGGTAAAACCTGGAAACAATCAAAATGCGCAAAAATAAATGACTGGATCAAGAAGATGTGGCACATATACACAATGGAATATTATTTAGCAATCAAAAAAGGTAAACTCATGCCATTCACAGCAACGTGGATGGAACTAGAAGGAATTATGCTCAGTGAAATAAGCCAGAAGGAAAAAGAAAAATACTGGATGGCTTCAATTATGGCAGGAATATAGGGGAACCAAATAAGAGTAAAAAAAAAAAATAACAGTACAAACACAACAAAGCAAAAACAGACAATTATAAATCAGAGACACACTGCAGGGGAGGAGGGAGAGGAATGAGAGGGAGGGAGGGAGGAGCACAGGGGACTGAGGTGATGGTGCACGGGTGCATTGGTGAAGGAAACTCTGTGGGGACTACACCTGAGGGGGTGGGGGAAGCAAATATTGTTTAAAAATGAGCAATGATGTAAAAAATAAAAAATATATATATAAAGATGTGTATGGTAATAGCATAGCAAAATTTAAACATAAACAGCAAATAAATTATATACTATACATAGGGAAAAAAAAAAAAAAGACTTCCAATACCATACTGAAAAGCAGTAGTGAAAGTAGACATCCTTGTCTTCTTGTACCAGATCTTAGAGCAAAAGATTTCAGTTTTTCACCATTTAGTATGTTAGCTAAGGGTTTGTCTTCATATATGACCTTCTTCATAAAGAGCTATGGTCATTCTATCTCCATTTTTAAGGGTCCTAAATGGGTGTGGTCTTGTTAAATGTTTTTGAAAAGTTCCTGAAATATTAGGATGAAGGTTATATAGATGCACTAGAGCAACAAGTCTGAAAGAGGACTATGTCCACTTTTTTTTTAATTTATCCACATTAAACTTTTCATGGCTTATGGATAGTTGATGTAAGAGGAATGATATAGAAAATTTTCTAAATTAAAATAGCAGGTGGGGGGAAGCAAATATTGTCTAAAAATGTAAAAAAAAATAAATGTTAAAATTTAAAAAATGAAAAAAAAAAGTTCATACCTAATTATATAAAGAATACATGTTCTTTTTAATTTTTTTAAAAGTCTATATGAAAGATTTTAAGGAATAAAGTAAAAAAATATATGAATTCACCTGAAGAGAACTGTAATTATTATTTGAAGATCATCCTTCTATGCATTTCTTGATGTGAATAATGGATGCACATTTATAATTTTACATATGTGTGATCATAAGAGGCATTTAAAATTATTTCACTTTTTTAAAGATTTATTTATTTATGCATACAAGAACTGGGGTACAGGCCAAATGTGTGGGGGGTGAGAGGATTCACTAGAGACAGAGTGGGGAACAAAACAGGGAGATATACCGAAATACACTACTGAGGGGAGCAGTGGACAAGACAAGAGAGGTCTGCTGCATCATGTGGGTCAGCTCCCTGGCTGGGAATTGAACTCGTGCTGGGAATTGAAGCTGTGGACAGCTTCATAGGTTGTGCTTTAACCCCTTGTGCCACCAGGGAGGCCCTTATTTCACCTTTTAAGATCTAACTGCTTTATTCTTTTTGCCTCACTCATCTTCTACCATTTTCCTTTCTCCATTCTCCTTACTCTGATTCCAGTATCTTTACCAATCTAGTGGATATTTTTCAATTATTTCTCCCTCACTGTTCAGTCCTGTTATATGAGGTAAACACGCACACATTCATACACACTTTTCATATTCAGTGAGTTTCTTTTACAAAGATGCAATTACTTATTGCTTTTCTCATTTACAAATATGTCTTGAAAAAGTATATGATATGTTGAACTTGTGTGACGCTAAAACCTAATCTAAACGTTAGCAATTACAAGGTTCCACCAATCTTCCAGGGTTATACTGTAATATTAACTCAAATGGTTATTGCTTTCGCTATTAACTTTTGCTGGGCATCTGGCACCTGAAGATTTATGTCTTATTATTAAGCCATAGCTTTAAAATATATAAATATGGGGAAGCAATTATACTTTAGTATTTCTGCATGTTTAAAATGAGTGTTTGGATCTAACCTATTTCATCATTGTGCAGCAATTAGAAATTCCTTCCCAGTATGAACTCCTTCTTAATATTTTTTAGCAGAAAATACATTAAATAGTTCACATAATGCTATATACTTTTTTGCCACCTCACTTGCCCCCCTTCTACAAACACGGCATCATATAATGTGCCTTTCTTGTAGTATCTGTAATATTGTTTTTCTTTGGGGGATAACATTCATGGAATGGTATTGCTTTGTTAAAGGTTATTTACATTTAAAGTTATTGATAGAAAATTATCATCACTACTGAATTAAAGAATGACTTCAATAATTTACATTTACACTAGTGATAGATGTAGAAGTCCTTATTGATTCATCATGTGGCTATCAGTAAATATATATGCATATATGTGTGAATTTCATCCTTCCTTTGTACAGAAAAAAATTATAAATTAATAAAATGAAAAGTAAATCACATGAATAGAATAATAAAACTGAAATCTGGGCCTCCCCTGGTGGCGCAGGTGGTTGAGTGTTGCACTGTGAAGCTGTCTGCAGTTTCTGCAGCGCCTGTTCAATCCAGGGTCCCACATGGTGCAGCAGACCTCTCCTGTTGCGCCCGCTGCTCCCCGCAGCAGTGTATTTCATCAGTCTGCCTGTTCTGTTCCTCGCTCTGTCTCTGGTGAATCCTCTCACCCTCCCAGGCATCTGGCCTCTACCCCGGTTCTTGTACAAATAAATAAATAAATCTTTAAAAAAAAAATCTGAAATCTTATTGTCTGGCCACCAAGAAATTTGAGATTCAAAGCACTAGCATTTAGAATTAGGAAATAAATCCTTCCAAATAAAACTAACTCCCTGCATGGTCATTCAAGTGTTTGGGGTGAATCCTTAGTAATCCATAACCTGGGGTCACAGCTAAGTGGAGACGTAGGTATGGTAATTAGGACAGGCTCATGAAATCAGATTAAATAAATGCTTCCTCGGTATTTGATAAAAGCTGCCACTTAAAATGTACGGTGTCAAAGCTATCTTGGGGATCCTTGAGTTCACAGGTTTCTGGCACTGCTGACTGGAAAGGCCTCTTTGAAATCATTGCGGTTAATCTCTTAAAATGAGTTTCGAGGGCCTCCCCCGGTGGCTCAGCGGTTGAGTGCTGGGCTGCGAAGCTGCCTCCAGCCTCTGCAGTGCCGGTTCAATCCCCGGCCGCTGGCGAGAGTCCCACATGGCGTGCAGACCTCTCCTGCTGAGCCCACTGGTCCCCTCAGGAGTGTATTTGGTCGGTCTGCCTGTTCTGTTCCCCGCTCTGGCTCCATTCTCTCACCCTCCCGCGCTTCTGACTGTACCCAGTGCTTGTATAAATAAATAAATAAACCTTTAAAAAATAAATAAAATGAGTTTCAATTTCTGACATATTCAACTGATAAAGATCTCCTAACCTATGTGTATTACTATGACTGCTGCACTTGCAGCTTTCTGTGTGAACTGAGAACAAGTTATTTCTATGAAAATATCTGGGGCCTCCCTGCTGACTCAAGGGGTTAAGCATCAGCACTATGAAGTAATCCGCAGTCTCTGCAGCAAGAGTTCGATCCCCCTGCCAGCCAGGGAGCTGCTCACATGGCGCAGCAAACTTTTGCCTCGCCTGGTGCTCCCCTCAGCAGTCTATTTCAGCAGATCTGTCTGTAGTGCTCCCCACTCTGTCTCTGATGAATCTTCTCACCCCTTGCACCTCTGGCCTACACCTCAGCTCTTGTATGCATAAATAAATAAATCTTTAAAAAAAAAGAAAATGATCTCTGATAACAGTCTGATTTCATTACATTAAAATACAGTTTCCTCTTGTTTTTAAATAATAAAAATGAGATCATATTCCATTTAAATACATTATAGCAAATATAAAATATTATAAATCAAATATTAGTTCAGAATGTATTTTAATTTAAGCAGAGACTGAATTGGATTTTTTGTCTGTATGTTATTTGTGGAGAAAAATTGGTTGAATGTATGACTAATATAAAAGTTTTAGATAGGATATTTAAAAAAAAAGAACAGAGATCAGATGATTGCCAGAAGTGAGTGGTCAAGTGCTTAAAAGGTACAAACTTCCCTCACTAAGTAAATAAGTTGTGAAATATGATGTAGAACATGACAACCATAATTTATAATACATATTGCAAATTTGAAAGTTTCTACAAAAATAGACCTTAACTCTTCTTGTCACAGGACAAAAATCAAAATATGTGTTCTGATAGTTGTTAACTAGACTTACTATGATGATCATTTCACATTAAAAACATGCAAATTATGATTTTTTTGGAAAACTAATACAATATTATAAGTCATATATATCTCAATTAAAAAATTATTCCCTGGAAAAGTTCAATTTAGATCATCAGAAGATCATAAAAAAAAAAAAAACACAAGCACACATATGCCTGAGATAAATTTATATTATCTCTAATAATGAATGCCCAGAATGAAATTAAAAACAAGACAACAATGCAAATACAACCTATGTATAGCTTCACTATTTTAAGAAAGCTGCAAGCTTAATTTCTAAATCCTTACAGTGTACTTTTTTCTACAAGCTGGTTTTTACTAGCCCATTTTAAAAAATGCATGAAAAACGATGTGGATATATTCACAAATCTGACTTAATGACTATTTTATTAGAATATAAATAACATATATATTTGAATAACATATGTATATCACACTATTATTTTAACTAGTTACTTGGTTTGTTCTAGGCTGTGATATTCACCTTACTGGCTCCTCCCATCTCCAGTTAGTCCTATAGCTGTCCATATGAGTGATTTTGACTTTGCATATAACTCAACAGGTTGCATTTATTTGGTCATCCAATAACATTCCCATGTATTTACTCTAGTATTCTCAAATGTTAGGAGCATTTTTGGTCTTTTGTGTTAAACAGATGTCATTCGAATATGAAATTTATTTATATTATTTCAGTGAGGTTTCATGGACCTGGTAGAAATGATGTGAGATCTTCTCAATTCCAAATTGTTGAACTCCTCCCATTATCTATTTGACATTTCTCTCTGAAATGAACAGCTTATGGAGGATAGGACTTGTTAAGGACAAGGGATCAGCTGGAGCCACCTGACCTGGCCTAGAACAGGCAATTTCAGGATGGTTCATTCACTTGCCTGGGAAGTTGGTACTGGCTGTTAAAAAAGCTCAGCTGACAGATGTCAGCTGAGGGGCTTGATTTTCCTCCATGGGGACCTCTTCACAGGGCTGCAGAGGTTTCTTCACAGTAAGGCACTGACTTCTAAAAGAGAAAGGAGGAGCTGCCAGACCTTGTTAATGTCTGGCCTCAGAAGACTCAGAATGTCCCTTTCTCTGTATTCTAATAATCAAAGCACTCGCAGGCATCACAACTTGATGGGAGTATACAGCATGAGATGGCATAATTTGAGTCCATCTTTGTAAACTAGCTATACCACTAAAAACCCATCAAAGAGTAAGAAATATTTTCTTGCACAATAGTATTTAAATGTAAGCAGAGGGCCTCCCCAGTGGCATAGTGGGTTGAGCACAGTGCTGTGAAGCTGTCCGCAGCCGCTGCAGCACAGGTTCGATTCCTAGCCAGCCAGGAAAAATCCCACATGGCCTGGCAGACCTCTCCTGTAGCTCCTGCTGCTCCCCTCAGCAGTGTATTTCGGTCTGTCTGCCTGTTCTGCTCCCCACTCTGTCTCTGGTGTATCCTCTCACCATCCCATGCCTCTGATCTATACCCCAGCTCTTGTATAACAATAAAAATAAATCTTTTAAAAAAAATAAATGTAAGCAGAGAGTGAATATGGGAAAGTCAGTTAAAGAGAGTATGCATATTGACTGCTGGGAGATGGTCTTCAGTGCATCATATTTTAGGTTCTAGAATCTTCTATGTATTTGGAGCTTGGAAAGTGTCTAGAGAAACTAGCAGTTCATGTTGATGCTGTGTGCATGAGTCACTGAAAGAACTGTTAGACCAGGGGCTTCCCTGGTGGCCTAGGGGTTAAATCTCAGCGCTGTCACCACTACAGCCTGAGTTCTATCCCTGGCCAGGGATCTAAACCACATTTGGCAGCAGACCTCTCCTGTCTTCTCTGCTTCTCTCCTTAGCAGTGTATTTCAATAAATCTGCCAGGTCTGCTTCTTACTCTGTCTCTGGTGAATCCTCTCACCCCTTTCACCCCTGGCCTATACCCCAGTTATTCTATGCAAAAGACAAACAAACAAACAAATAAGAACTAGGCCAAAAGAAGGTATTTATTCTATCTTTATTTATTCTTATTTATTTTTATTTATCTTATTCTTATTTATTTTTTATTTATTCTTCTGGGGACAACCTGATTTGATCAGAAAAAATAATTGTGGACAGTTTCTTTAAGAAAGCACTAAAGTCAGATCAGATAGAAACTGTTGGGAGGATTTACTACTTGGCTAGGAAGGAGATGAAGGGGATTGTATGAGATTGAATAGAAAGTCTATAGATTACACAACTATTTAGAAATTAGGACTGACAAAATTCAATGATAATTTTACTGTAGACAGATGACTGAGTGAGAGGAATCAAGAACAGTTTCTTACCAAAGATGTATAGTAGTGTTATTTTCTGTTAAAAAAAAAAAAAGAAAAAGAAAAATAGCAAGTGCTCAGTAGTGTAAGACATCTCTAGATAAGTAAGGCTGGAGGCCAGCATTGAGAACTGGCTTGAAACACAGCTTTGGAAAATGTAGAAATATGGTAAACCAGTTATAGAAGTTACCATAATTAAATTACTTTGGGAGCCATGCCAGAGCCCAAAAAAAGATGTGGGCTCTATAAAATTCTGTATTCCTTTTAGAAAAGGTATATGGATAAAAATAGGATTTAAGTGATGGGACCATTTCAGGAAATATCACAATTTGTTTTGTTTAGTTTAAAAAAGAAAAGAAATTTTGAAAAGAATGGATATGAAAGATATTTGCGTCTAAAAGTAGTGTCAGAATGATATTCCTTACAGGATTAGAATGAAGAACTGAAATTGCCCCTTTTCTATTTCTGGAATCTTGAATTCCATTTCAAATGACAATTTTTTAAAGACAGTTATTAAAAATTAGAACAAACCCAGAAAATAGTCATAAAAATGGAAGAAAATCTGTAAATCATATTGTATAAATGAAAGACATGGAAAGTTAGCCATGCTAACAGAACTATTATAGATAATGTAGGAGATATTTTCAAATATTAGTACAGTTGCTTTGTAGAAGGATTAGACTTATTTCATTCCATTACAGAAAACTAACCAATACTCATGAGTCATTATTGTGGGGGCACAGTTTGTGTTCATCTAAAGGGAGAATTTTCTTTTACCTCTAAAATACCTCCAATCTGCTATTATTTAGATATTATGTTAAAAAGAGTAGTCTGGTTTCCAAGTTAAATAAACTCTCAAGCAAAGTCTTTCTCTTCAAACAAATAAGGCACTGAGTTGAGAGAACACTTTGGCTTTCCTGGTTAAATAATAACTCACTGCATTTTGAAATATGACACAATATAAATGTCCTTAGAGGTTGTCACACAAAGTTAGAACAACAAAAATACTGCAGTGTGATTCTTGCTGATACTGCAAGTTGTCAGAATATGGTTTTATTGCAAATATTAAAATCAAATCTCCATGCAATTTTGGTTGTACAGAGGTTCTTGTTTTTCCTCAGAGAAGACATTGCTTAAGTGCAATCATAGTGTGTGCTTCCGTTTTTTAAATGAGGATTCTCAGTTTGACTAGAAAAAAGGTAATTTTCTGCACCCAGCAGCTATACTGGGGACATACAAGGTTTCCTTTGTTTGCATGTCTTGTGGCCTGACTTTGTTAGTCCATTCCGGAAGCTCAGCTAATAGTCTTATTAGTTCAGTCTTCCTAATAATTATTGATCTATTTAGAATCCTGAAATTTCTACTTACACTAACCATGATTAATTTTGTTTTCTATACCTGATAGACCTATGCTTGATGGCAAGTAGAAACAAGGTATAAATATGAGTGAGCTCTCCTTTAAAGATACATTACTAGGCAGACAAATGTTTCCCTTCCACAGTTATATATTAATATATCAGATTTTTGAACTAGAGGAATACATAGTTATTGAAGTACATGATATTCAGTGACTAAACTATAACTAGACTGTCCTCACAGGATGAAAAATAAGTTTTTTTTTTTTTTACAGACAGATGATCTTCAAAAATGATATTATCTTTATCTGTTATATATAGAAATAGTATAAACTCAATATAGAATATCTGGGAACTGAGGTATGCTTTGATATTTAATTTTAGTGCTGTGGTCAGGTACTTTCTTGCCATGTGGTCTTCACTTTAGTAAGTTTAATAAAACAAACTAGTAAGTATAAACTTGCAACTATTGTACTCAGGAAGGCAAGTTGCCCTATAGGCTACTTGTTATCTTTAGTTCTGTTTATACTTAGTCCTTAGTAGTTTTACTTTCTTTAAAATTAACTTTGTACTAAGAATGACTTTTCATAACAAAGTTATACTGTCTCTTTTATATAGAAGCTCTATAACTAAACTAGGAAAAGGATATTGTAACTTGCTGGTGAATTACTTATTTCCAATTGTCTCACCAGTAATGTTGTCTTGTCAGTATTATGATGAGAAAGATTCTACAGGGAATACTCTTATTATGCTATAAATTTCAATGTTATTTCAGAATGAATAATTTGATTTCCAAATAAAACTTCAAGCAATGACTTTTTTTTTTTCTTTTGGATGGCAAAAGGCATTGGATAAAGGATAACTCTTAGACTTCTTTTGATTAAAGGTTAACAAATTATTTTCAGTCTTGAAATATGACATAAAACTGAATGTCCTTAGAGGTTGTCACACAAAATTACAAGATAAAAAATGACAGTGTGCTTCTTGCTGATATTGCCAGTGACTTGATTCCATTTCAACCATGCAAGGTTTCTTATCTCTTGGGGGCAATGATATGCTTCAGTTTATATTCAGATATCCAAAACTTGACTTTCTTCATGCTTCCAAGGGACTGTCAGGAGTTACCCAACTGAAAAACCTCAGAAATACAGCTTGTCTTCCAAGAGTTTTGGCAAATCTCTGCTATATTGGGAGAACTAACCTAATAGACAAAATTCTATCAAAATATTAGTGTCATTTTAGAAATCAACAGAGGACCTGAATCACTGAGTTCTAGCCATATCTTCAAGTATTGCTATAGTAATGATTATGTGTGTATCAGAAATGATTGGGGTCAGTGTTCTAGAAATGACAATGAAAACACATTGGATAGCTTCTTTATTGGTTCTATGGTGATAAATAAAGCAAATGCTAGTTACTCTGATTAACTTATTTAGAAAATTATCCATTGATAATTGCATTATCAATTTAGTTATCAATAGAGAACTTGAAAGAGAAGCCACCTGTTGTCTTTTAAACCTTTATAGTTTGCCTGATTTTTGTTGGCAAATATATTCCTGAAACAAAAGTGATTACTATTGTTAGCAAAAATAGTCATGGATAATTATAGTAAGGGAAATTCCACTTTAAGTATTTAGAACATTTCCAATTTATTTTTGTGTTCTTATCCCTGATTTGATCTTTATAGTTATTCCATGGCTTAGGATGAGGAATCATTATCCCTATTTTTCAGGTGAAGAAACTAAGTTCAATTGAGGTGTTACAAAATGCTGTGGGAATGAAAATGGGAATAATATTTGATCAAATATATATGAATTTTTGAAGGCTAAATCTCCATTTGTCTCTTTATGATTTTTTGACAAAGCAAAGATACTCCTATGTCAGGTTGCATAAGCAGGGACAGATAAAAAAATCAAGGTGCTACATACTATAAGAATTGTCCCAAAGGGTCTATGATAAAGAGTTTAAATATCAACTCAAATTTAATATATATATATTAATATATATATTATATATAATAATTTTAGATTCATCCTATATAATAGGATTATCCTACCATTTGTATGAAATTCCTCAAGCAATCTTTTCTATATATTCTCAGCTCCATGATTATCTCTTTGGTAATCTGATATGGTAATGCCTCCCACCTTTGGGGGTATGTCATTGACTGAAGGCAGAATAAATATTCATGATCAGGGCCTCCCTGGTGGCGCAGCGGTTGAGCGCTGGCTTGCGAGGCTGCCCGCGCCCTCTGCAGAGCCAGTTCGCTCCCCAGCTGCTCCCTGGCCACCAGAGGAGGGTCCCACATGGCGCGCAGACCTCTCCTGCCGCCCGCTGCTCCCCTCAGTGGTGTACTTCGGTCCTTCTGCCTGCTCTGTTCCCCACTCTGGCTCTGGTGAATTCTCTTACCCTCCCGCGCTTCTGACTGTACCCAGTGCTTGTATAAATAAATAAATAAATCTTTAAAAAAAAATCATGATCAGAGACTTATAACATCCCATGAATCTTAAATTAGGGATTTAATACCATATTAGTAAAGTACATAAAATGGGAGATCCATGAATAGAACCACCACCTTAAGGTCTTACACATCTTTTCAGAGGTGATGTGAAATAGAAGAGCATTTTGAAGTCCTAAAGCCACTAGACTACCATGCATTATCCAAGAAAGAAATGGCAGAAATTCATTTTTAAGTCATGTTTGTGTTCCAGACAAAATTTCTACATAATGAAGACATCAGATTAGTGGACACATCAGTTTGACTAAGATATTGTCATCTCAAACAATAAATCATATATCTGATCATGTCCCTCTCCTAGGGTTCTCTACTGGCAATTAGAGGTTCCAAGAGAAAGCCCACACTTTTGTCTGGGTGCAGGAAACACTGGGAAAGCCATTGCTTAAATTTTTATGCTAGCAATTGCTATTCCACTTTACCTCTGCTGTTATATCTTAATATTATCATTATGGGTCAAGAAAAAGTTGCTCTAATAATGATAATACTTTTATATTGCTTATCAAGAATCAGACATTGCTCAAAATTATATATATGTAATTCACACATATATAACATTCACACATATATAATTCTCATATATATTATATATCATCTATATCACATATATAATATTATTTTTTCCTAGCCCACACACACACACAAATATGTTGTTTAACATTCTATTGCCATTCTCGTTTTGAGGAATGTATGCACAGCTGCCTGTCATTGGGCTAGATAAGGGAATGGCTAGCTACTGATGAACTAAAAACTAGAATTAACAAAAATTAACTGATATTTTACCATGCAAATCTTCTTTTGAAAGTTCTAAGCCTCCAAGAGACTTCACAATTTTAAAATAGTCACATCAGACTGATCTGCAAATGTAATGGTTTTCTGGATGGATTTCTGGCATTTCCTACTCCACTATCTTCCCAGATTCCAAAATTATTTGAATTAGTTTTTAAGTATATAATATAGAGATAATGGCATAAATTTTGGCTCACAGTAATAATATAGAATAAAATAAATTCTTATAAAACATACAAAGTTATTCAATGAAGAGTTATCTCAATGATATAATTCTACCATCCTTGTCATGATGTCCAATATGATATATAATGTTGTGATTCACAAGTATTCACTTCCCCATTGATTTGACCATGTGCCTTGCTTTCTCCAGACAGAAAGCAAACAAATAAACACACATACAAATGGAAGTGTCTTATTTGGGGCAGAAGCTTTAAAAGGCAGCTATTTCCTTATTCATATTTCTTTTTGCCATCATGACCACTGATGTTTAAAAGCTGTTCCAAATGCCTGAGTCCCAGAATAAATATTACATGCAATAGGACCATTGCCAATATTATGAAGACTTGTTACATGTGTAAGAGGCAGGTCTTTGTTAATCTAAGCCAGAGATTTGAGGACTCATATATTGTCAAAATACAACCCAATCTATTCTCACTGGTATGCGTTCTTTTCCCTTTGGCAGCTCCTTACCATTGTTTATTAATAGACATAGGGGTTTTGTTATTCAACCTCAAAAGAAAGAAGTAATGTGTTCTTATCCAAACAGACCTATGAAAGTTTCAACTGCAGTATAGAGTTAAGAAAACTTTCTTTGGATGACTTAAGAGCATGTTGACCACTGAACATATTGATTCTGTGAAATATTCCCAGTAGAATGAACTTGGTTATTTGCAAATTAGAAACTGCATATTTTCCTCCAGCTGAAAAGGAGACAAGTTAAGTAACTCTAGTTTATGAATATTCAGACTAGTGTGGGAAATTTCTCAAAATTCTCAAGCTCAAGATCTTGTAATTAAATACTTTCCTTAGAATTACCTAAAGAATGTTGGAAGCTAAAATACAATTCTTAAGGTATAAGAATAGTTGCAATTTACAGATATAAAATGGGGTGGATTACAACCAGCATATTCTGAAAAAAACATTTGGTAAAAGAGATGTTGGTAACACAATAAAAATCTTGATAACATTTCCTGAATATTTAAGATATATCTAGTTTGACCTTTCAATTCAATTGTCTATAAGGAGTGAAATAAAATATATTAAAATACAATTTTGTTGCTAAATCAAGACTCAGAAAAGTTGTGGGAGTTAAGGTTACCTAGCTGGTAGGTCGAAGACTGGGGATATGTGGCCATGGTTCTCAGTTAAAAGTCAATATCACCCTTATTTGCTTGCTATATTTACAGTCTCTCTAAAGTAGAACAGTAAGTTAGTCTGAGAATTAATACATTTTGGGGGAGGATCAGAGAAACTGGATTAGTTTACCAGAGCTTGCCTTAAGGAGAAGATCTTATCATGGTTAATCTAAGCATTACATTTTAAAGATGTCTTGATCTGCCTAAGTATTTTTTTTGAAAAAGTGACTCCATCTAGTATGGCAATGAGGAAGTCTATCATTAAGAGCTGTATTTCATGAGCAGTATTATAGCATTGTTATTCATTATATAACATAACTTTAGGTATAATGTAGATATAGATATAGAAATAAAACATGCCCTATTAGTTCACTCCTCTCTGTCAAATGCACATTTTGCAGATATGAAACAATGTCAGAAAATATCTTTCAATTTTGTTGTACTCCATTTCAAAGTTTTCTGATATTTAAAATGTGTTATCCCCCAAGGCACCTGAATAAAAATATTAGAGTACATTTTAATTTCTGAATGCTTTGTTCCACGATCTGATTTGAATAATTTGAAAAGTGCCTGACATATAGTAGTGTCTGGCATTAATATTCATTGAATGAACAGACAAATAAATAAATTCTGATGATCAATAACCTAGCAGTCCTAGCTTAATCATGGACTCATTGGCTATCTATACATATCAGAAGCAGTCTTACCCTCAGAGTAGGTCCAGATAGCTGTTACCCAAAGAAATGTGCTCTCTCTTGCACACACAAAAAATGGATATAATATGCTTTTATGTTTCTATATTAACTAGGAAAATGAGTAAACACATGAAGTTCTAGAGGGGATGTTTAAAACTGCAAAAATGTGATAAAACACACATAGATAAGGAAAAATAAAAGGGGGGGATCAAGGCTCAAAGATCTCAATGAGAATCCTATAAAAAGAAAGGTTATGAACACATTGATGGATAAAACAGAGCGTAAAATATAGATCAGTATATTTCATGAGATGCTATCTTCCTCAGTAATGTCATAGATAATCCAACCTTATTAAAGTTAGCTGTTTTAAGCAGAAATGGAGTTTAACGTAGGTAGTTGAAGGTCTGTTTTTAGGACAGCTGTGCTAGATGCCATTTATTCCAGTCCTACATCCTACATGCACATTGGAATTTACCTCAAAATAAAGCATTGCATAAAGAAATGAATATTTCTCTCTTGGGAGATCTAAAGAATGATGGGTTTTACCATTACAAAATAAAGTGCTCTTCGTGTTATATGAGGGATGCTAGGGAACAGCTTCCAGCTAGTTCCATTACCTCAAAAATAAAGTAAGCCTCCCCTTGATACATGTGTTTTGTTTTGTTTTGTTTTGTTTTTTCTAGTCAGGGCAAATGTCTTCTGAGGAAAAGAACTACGTGTACCACAGTGAAGATATCACACATAAAATCCCTAGGTAAACCTATGTTTTGAACATGAAGCAATTTAATACACTCAGGTAAAAAGGAACCCCATAATACAAAAGAGAAAGTTAAACAAACTGCACCAGAAGAAGCATATCTTAAGGTACATGAGAAATTAACAAAAGTATAATGCTTAGCCTTAGAGGAACTAGAGAAGGTATTGCATATTAAATAACAAATAGCAAGCTGTGAGAAAGAAAAGTATAAAACAAAATAGTTACAAAAAATAAAAAATCTCAAATTTTTAAGATTGAATGAATTGAAAGTTAGAGTCTGAGAAATTTCCCAGAACATAGACCAAAGTAAGAGGAAGGATTAGGGTCAAAATAAGGGGGGGTACAATTGTATGGGGAATATAACCAAAATGAAAATGCATACATTGTGCAAAAATGAGAAATGATGTAAGAATTATATAAAAATATTAAAAAATAAAATAACAAATACCTGAAAATATGAATAATCTCCAGTAACTTAAAATGAAAATAACATTCCAGAAAGAAAAAACAGGAGGAGGAGACACTAAGTCTGAAAAATAACCAAGGTTATTTGCAAAACCCAAAGAAAGTCAAACTTTTTTTTTTTTAAAAGATTTATTTATTTATGCATACAAGAGTTGTGGTACAGGCCAGAGATGCAGGGGATGAGAGGATTCACCAGAGACTGAGTGGGGAACAGAACAGGCAGACTAACCGAAGTACACTGCTGAGTGGAGCAGAGGGCAAGTCAGGAGAGTTCTGCTGCGCCATGTGGGTTGCTCCCTGGCGGGCCCAGGATCAAACTCATGCCACAGAGGCTGTGGATTGCTTCTTAGTGTGGTGCTTACCCCCTTGAGCCACCAGGGAGGCTCAGGTCAAACATTTTTAAACCCAGTCAATATAAAATCACATCTACCACCACTATGTCAATATTTTTAAGTATCAAAGATAAAATATATGTAAGAAAACTCCAGAAGGAAAAATTATTCTCAAAAAGATTAAAATACCCACATAGGATATTTAAAATGCAATGAAAGTAATATCTTCAATAGTTAATTGAAGTTAACCTTAAACCTAAATTTATATGTACAGATACAGGATCAATTAAATGTAAAGATAAATGAAGGAAATGCAAGGAATCAGAAAAACGATTATCCATATATATTTTCTGTGGAAGTAACCTGAGAATATACTACAGACCAGCTAGTGAAGATAAAAGAAAAATAGACATGGATTCCAGGAATCAATGTCCCCAATCCAGAAGTGGAATTAATGAAACTCAGAGGATATTTGTGCAGATGACAAGAGACTAAACAGTCCTTATTCCATCAAGAAATGAGAGAAAAAATGGGAGTATTTTGGCAAATGAATGAATAAGAGCAACATAATTTTGATGTTATGATTTTGTCAATAACAAGAAAAGTCATTAGAAAGCTATGAAAAAATGTGCAGGAAAGTAATAATGTAAATGAAAATCAAAACAAACAGTCATGGTGTATGATTAATTAGCAGATAGAAAAAAAAAATGATAATCTATTTGCTTTTAAGCCAAGGACTATTTCAATTGTCTTTAGGTCTCTAAGAAATATGCTCTATCATTCAGTTCCACAATGATTATTAACTATATCATTCTATTAATGTATTTATTTTGTTGGTTCTCAACTTTTAGCATCAAGCAATAGAAAATACACATAGTCATGTTTATGAAGAAATAGGCATATCATCATGACAAAAAGGAAGGTATAATTCATAAATGAGGATGTCAAAGTGGGAAGGAGCAGTGGCAGGGAAGAAGAGATACAGCTAACTTATGTAAAAATAAGAGACATAATGTTTAACTTTTACCAAAATAAATTGAATTTTCAAGGTTATTATTCCAGTTTACCAATGCTGCCAATAGTAGAACCAAAAATATTAATATCTTTCAGAAATTGAATTTAGGAAGGAGGTGGTAAAGGAAAGTATAATGAAGTAAATCCTCATATTTTATAATAGGAGACTGTTAAATTATCAAAAGAAAGGGAAAATAGTGTAATATTTAGTAATTAAAAAGTAAATATGGGAAACAATATGAATAGTTGCAAGCTTTTGCCCTGAAATTGTGTTGTAGGTATGGAAGAATGGACTTAAAACTGGTGTTTCTCATTTTGAAACTTGTACTGTTCAATTGTTTGGACTATCCTAGGAATGTGATTTTTTTGTTTGTTTTAAAAATAAACAAACAGGATCATCAACAGGATGATGATCTTTTGGCATAGAATAATTGATCACCTTTAATTTGGTTTTCCCGTTTGGAAAATAGACAAAGATGCTGGTTTAATGTAGAAGTGCTAGCAGGAAATATGCTATTCTTTATAAAAACAACTCTGATGGTTTCATATAAACCTCACCTGGGCTGAATTATTACTGACTGCCTGATCATTGACAGAATGATTTCACTCCATGTCTTTGGACAGGGCCAGTAATAAGACCAACAAACCAAGATGATGAAAATTGCTTCTTTGTCAGTGACTTCTAATAGGCATAAAACTGAACTGAAGATGATTATAACACTCAAGTCAACAACATAGGGTATTTAAAAACAAAAGTTCACAATTTCTAGATTTAGGACATACCAGTAACTTGCTGTCCTAAACACAACCTTGTAATTTGAAGTAATCAGTATCTTTAGACAGAAAAAAGGAATTCACTCAGTGTCTTTGAAAAGTTATTACAATTGAGGTTTTATATTTGGGCAGATCATATTTTCATTAGAATTTGTGGGAGACCAAAACAAAAAAAGCCATGGAAATGAAATCCCAATTGAAATTGCCTTTCAGTTGGCTGAATAAATTTATTATCGATTTTGTCCTTCTATAAGAATGAAAGGTTAATGAAAGCAATCTCACAGCTTTCATTTTTAGGTACCAAATATGCAATACACAAATGCCTTGATATGTTTCTCCCTCAAAATATGATAGTGTTATAGATCAACTTTAGCTGCTGTTACGAGTTGGAGTATGTTATGCCACAATGTCTTTGCTTGTGAGACCTTGACACATTTATAATACTTTCTACTTTGCATTCTGGTTTGCATGGTTTAATATGGAGGACTATTTATTTTAGAGACTAAAGAAGAAAGAATGAGCTGGGACAATGTGGCAGCAGAAGAGATGGAAATATTTATTTCTCTTTTACTGAGGATAAAAGTAAGGACATATATGGACAACTAAAGTTTATTATTAACAACGATGAAGTATTTTTAATGCATCTGTTGGTAAATGCCCTATGTATTTTTTTGTGTGTGTTATTAGTGGCTAGAAGAAAAGCAAATTTTGAGTCACTCTTTCAAGATCATTATATCTCATTTATATGAGTTTTCTAGCAAAGTTGTTTTTTATATCTACAAAATAGATAAAACCTAGAAGTAATCATTAGAAAAATTCTGTAAATGAAAATAATTGTACCCATAAATGCCCAGGTAACTGAGGAAAGATTTATTTATTTGTACATGCATGTATGCAAATATTGGTTGGTTGCATCTTAGTACAAGTCTTCTTTCTAGTTTTGAAAAAGTCATCTTTCTAATTATAGTTTGAATTAGATACCTATATATTTTTCTCAAAATCATTGATTTTATTATCAATTCTCCCACTAAAGTAATGTGGTAGAGTAACTTCCAAAGCTCATCTACTCTGTGGTGAGTAAATGCTCATCTTTTAAGTGTGAACACTATTTCTGACATTTTGTGGCAATAACCCCTAACAGGACAAAAGGTTAGGGACAAATTACTCAGAGAATTGTAGGAAACAGCAGTTATAGAAGATTGATATTATTTTGTGAAAAATATATCTTCTTACTATCTTCCCTCGTTTGATTAAATCTACTCCTGCTTGGATTTTGAAACCAAAATCATTCCTGTGGAATAGAGGACAGGATTCACCACAACCTGGAGTTAACAATCAGGAAAATAAAACTTGCTAGAATTAGAGAATTCCACACCATGCTCAAGATCATGTGAGAAAGTCTGATCTTGGTGAGATATGTAATATCCATCTCTTGGTGAGGGATGGATGTTGACATCCATGAATTAAAGTATTGAAGCATGTTCAACTCATAAAATCTTAAGTGAAGGAAAAAAGTTATCTGTATCTAATTTTTTTTTAAAGTTATCTGTATCAATATTGGACATACCTACTTATATAGTTTCTTAATTTACATTTAATGACATTTTTTCTACTAATATATCAGAGGCAGAATTATTGATTATAATATTTGGGTTAACCCAAGATATAACATTTGAAGTGAAAAACATAACTTTACATAATCAATTTAATAAATAAATGTGGTGCCTGTAGGAGAATTAAAATTCCTTCTTTTATTTATTAAGTGTTCAAGTCTCCAAAGCTTATTTTCCATGGGAATCAGAAAGTTGAGACAAGGTCCTCATGATAATCAACACTTTAATGGTAATGACGTGTCACACACTTAGCTAAGTGTTGGTTCTACACGATATGCATCTTCTCACTTAAATCTTACACGTTGTTTTAATCAGATGGCTATGTTAGTGACCTGTTTTATAGATGACAAAAGTAAGTTGTAGAGAATTATACAAATTGTGATAAGTCACACAGTAAGTAACAGGACTAGAATTTTTTTTTAAAGATTTATTTATTTATTTATTTGTTTATATAAGAACTGGGGTACAGTCAGAAGCGCGGGAGGGTGAAAGAATTCACCGGAGCCAGAGCGGGGAACAGAACAGGCAGACTGATGAAATACATTGCTGAGGGGAGCAGCGGGAATGGCAGCAGGAGGTCTGTGCACCATGTGGGACCCTCGTTGGAGGCCAGGGATCGAACCAGTGGCTGCAGAGACTACGGGCAGCTTCGCAACCCAGCGCTCAACTGCTGCGCCACCAGGGGAGGCCCAGGACTAGAATTTTAACCTATATCTGTCCAATCTAAAATTTTACATTCTTAAATAATATGCTCTACTAACCCCTAGATACATATTGGCTTCTAAAGTATCTGTTTTTTTGTGTGCAATATTTTTAGTTTTAGAACAACACTTTATCCTGAAATGATAATTTTATGTATTCATTGAGTTCTAAAATTATATTGTCAAACAAGTATATAGTTGGTTTATGAGGATGATTCTGAAATACATGGATTTTGGTTATTAGGATATATAAAAAGGATGAATTTAATTTGGTCTCTGTGCAGATTATCAATTTACAATGGGAAAACAAGGTTGCTTTGCTAGTACTTAGCTCTTCTCAGCATTCACTGATCTGACCTAAATAGACAATTCTTTAATCAATGCTACCGTTTAGTGTACATTGAAAATCTCTGGGGAGTTTGGTAACTTGTAATAGTGTATAATTTATTTCTTTTGCCATATTGAGATTAAAATAGTCATTAGAAAGAACATATATATAATATCTCCCTCATTTTTTTAAACATTAAGGAATAATATAAAGTAACATCTGGCAGAGTTATGGAATTAAATGGCTCTGGTGATCTGTGCTACTGTATATACTGTGGTAGATGGATGTTTTGGCATATGCTTTCCCTTTTAGTACAATTATAAGAATGTGCTAACAATAATAATAGAAAGTCTGTGAAACTAAGAAGTAATGTTTAGGGTGCTGACAATCAGAATTTCCTGGTGAAATCTGCAAATGTCTCACTGCTTTAATCTGTTTCTGAGCAGCATTCACACATGCTGATTATCACAAATCATCCTCTAGATTTGCTAATAGTTTATAACTCCAATTGTTCACATCATTCCTTGGAACTAAACATATATCACTTATGATTGACCATGCTTTATTTTTAGCCTTAATTTTACTGAAAAAGAGATAGAGGCAAACCCTTCAAACAATAATTTTGAGGTAATGCTGTATAATAACTGTATGTAATGGTAGTTTTTGAATAAGCATGATAGTTACCCTTCAAGAAATATATGTTATGAATCAATTAGACAGAAGTGACCTTCAGCTTAGAGCAGTACAGAAATTAGATCGTTCTGACCCTCTAAGATGACAGTCAAGAATGTGCAGTAGAATTTGTACATGTCAGGAAGGTGACTGCCCTGCTTCTAAACTCTAGCAAGGTTAAACCTCAGATGCTGTCTTTGATATTAAGAAATTTTGCAATGATAGCAGGTCAGTTAGGATTAAAGGAACTCAAGTGTTTAAGTGTGTAGGAGAGTGGGTTGCATAAGTTTAAAAGAAGAGGCAATACTATTACAAACATAGATATTCAGTTTGAACAAGTAGAAGCCGATGGATATATCAAAGCAATTTAATATGTATGATAAAATGAAGTTCTTACAATATGCATTATAAAAAACAAAACTTCTCTAAGGTTTAGCCAAGTTCAAGAATACAATGCAATGTTTTTTTTTAATCAGAAGATGGGACTTTTTATCTCTGCCTAAGCTTTTTTACATCCATTGTTTTTCTTTTGTATGAGTTCAATAAAATTTCCAACAGTACCAGCTGAAAATCCAAATGTTTCTTTTCTTATCTGTTCTCACTTCCAGGCACGTAAGGAGAATGCCATCATCCTAGAGCAGTTAATGCACCAACAATTCAGTTATAAAAACCTTTTGCATAACTTTCACCACTAAATAAGACTTTGGGTGTTGGTGAAGTGGAAGCATAAATGTCATTTCTACTTCAGCAGTTAAAGTCTAATGACACCTCTGAAAGTAGACAGTGTGTGACAGAGGGGCAAGTTTATTTTCCTGAAGGGAGACAGCTGATAAATATAGAATGTGCTTTGCAGGTCTAATGATTTTTCAACTCACAAAAATCTATGGTGCTGTAAAGACTTGAGGTCAAACACATGACTGAGACAATTTTTAAAATTTCCAGGACTACATAAAACATCATGTGGGGAATCTGGGTTCTTGAATCATCTGGATACATATATGATACATATTGTATGTAGCTTACCATGTAACTATGTTTGAAAACAATAAAAGTATTTGCTCATTTCATTGAATTATTTTCAGGTGAGTAGCAATCTAATTGTTCTACAAATTATGATAAACAGAAAATAGTTGCAATATAAAGATAAGTTGATTTCTCCTAGATACAAAAGTGACCCAAAACTTAGTTTATCAATTTATTTAATAAATTTATTTTGTTAGCATAAAACTTTACTAATAACAGGTCATCTTGAAATAAAGTGACTGGAAATACATGCAGAATAGCAACTCTTATTTTTAAATATAATTTAGTAAATATAGATTAAGGTAAAATATAGCAAGAAGGCAATACCTTCAGTGAAGATGATAACTCACAAAATCAATAAAATTCTACTTTGGAGAAAATTCAATAAAATGTAGATATGGTTTCATAGATTTTTTTAGAGCTGTAATTAGGTGACTAGATACAATATTTATAGAATGCTGTGAGCTTTCTATACCTTTTGAAGATAAACAATATACAACTGCTTTCAAGAAAATTTTAATATATTTATGATATAGATACATAAACTCACAAATTAATATAATGAGCATCAAATAATATTAATTAAAAATTCTATCAGTAACCTGCATAAAGAAAAATAAATATCTAATGAAAACCAGTATGATTAGCTTCATGATTTCAGAGGGAATTTGTCTTTCCTCTGGCAGATGGCCCATGCAGAAATGAAATGAGAAAGTGTTGGACAAATGGGTAAACATAAAATCATGCCATAATATGTGGAATGCATTTTTCCCCACAAATAAACCAAAACACATAATTTTAATAATATAAAACCATATGTAACTCAGAAAGTTTTCATATTTAAATGTAGCATGAGTAAATTCTTTTCTCCTGAAACTTGAAACTCCTGGCTGGCAAGACATTTTATCCTTTGTTTCTTTTAAATAGGGTGTTTTTTTTTTAATCTTTTAATTTTATATATTTTTACATCATTTTTCACTTTTGCACAATGTATGCATTTTCATATGCATACAATTCCCACCCCCTTTGTTTTGATCCTACTCCTTTCTCCTCTGCTCCCATAGTGTGTCTCTGGTTTATAGTTGCTTATTGATTTTGATTTTTACTTTATTATAATTAGTCTTTTTTCCTGGTACCTTATTTAGGTTTTCTAAATTCCTGCTATGAGTGAGACCATCCAGTATTTTTCTTTTTCTTTCTGACTTAATTCACTTAGCATAATCCCTTCTAGCTCCATCCATGTTGCTGCAAATGGCATGAGTTTATCTTTTTTGATTGCTGAGTAATATTCTATTGTGTATATATTTATCACATCTTCTTGATCCAGTTATCTATTTTTGGGCATTTGGGTTGTTTCCATAGTTTAGCTATTATAAATAGTGCTGCTATAAACATAGGGGTGCAGGTGCCCTTTGCAATTAATGTTTTGTGTCCTTTGGGTAAATACCTAGAAGTGGAATTGCTGGATCATATGGAAGCTCCATCTTTAGCAGATTGAGGATCTCCACACAGCTCTCCATAGTGGTTGGACCAGTTTGCCCTCCCACCAGCAGTGCAGGAGAGTTCCTTTTTCTCCACATCCTCACCAATATTTGTTGTTGCTAGTTGTTTGTTTTTTTTTTTTAAATATGTGCCATTCTCACTGGTGTAAGATGGTATCTCTTGTAGTTTTGATTTTCATTTCCCTGATTACAAGTGACGTTGAACATTTTTTCATATGCCTGTTGGCCATTTGCATTTCCTCTTTGGATAAGTTTCTTTTTAGCTCTTCTGCCCATTTTTTGTCTGGGTTGTTTACTTTGGTTTTGTTGAGTCTCGTCTTAGCGCTGTGTGCAAAAATTTTCTCCCAATCCGTGGGGTGTCTCTTTGTTTTGAGTACTGTCTCTTTTGCTGTACAGAAGATCTTTAATTTGATGTAGTCCCAGCTGTTTATCTTTGCCTTCACTATCACTACTCTGGGTGATGTGTCTTTAAAGATGTTACTGAGGTGTATGTCATGTAGTGTTTCACCTTAAATAGGGTGGTTTTTTGTTATGAGCACTTTGAAAAATCAAAGGCTAATTCAGAGCCTATTTGAAGCTCTGAATAGAAAGATCAACAGACATTCTGTGAACTTCCATTCTAGAATGCAAAACAATTGGACAAATACTTTGAAAAATATATGATCTTATGGAGGAAAATAAGTGGCTTAGGTACATGAATAGGAAGTGCAGCTACTTTTGTCTGAAAGTAATTGGAGAAAGTGTCCCTGGATTTGAATAAGCATCAGCAAAGAAAAGCAGGATTGGGTAGGGAATCTCATAAGCAAAACTCTAGAGACTAGAGAGAGCAAGTTTTGGTGAACTAATGGGATTGGAAAGACAATCAATACTTACAATATTCTTGTAGACATGTTGAAGGGAAAATACATACCCTGAAATAAAACAGAATGTGACAGATTTAGCCACTAGTTTAGCTACATAAAAATGATTTTAAGAGAACTAAATGAAAAGAACCCTAATTTATTACCCAATGAATGAAAACCTGCCACAGAGTTCTGTGCTTGCTCCATTTTTTTAATTGTATTTTATTTTTTTTTTAGTTTGACAGCTCAAAAAATATTTATTCAGCCATCATGAGACATGGTGCCTGGTGAGTAAGATGCTGAAACACAAATGACCAGTCATTGTATGATTTTATTTATTTGCAATGTCCAGATAAGCAAATTCATAAATACAAAGATTAGTGTTATCAGGGTTTCAGGCATAGAAGTATAAGAAGTGACTACTACCCAGCACATAAGTTTTTTTCACTTTACTTAATGTTTCTAAGATTTGTCTCTATTTAGCTTGTTTTTTTTTTTTAAGATTTATTTATTTATGCATACAGGAACTGGGGTACAGGCCAGAAGTGTGGGGAGTGAGAGGATTCACCAGAGACAGAGTGGGGAACAGAACAGGCAGACTGACTGAAATACATTGCTAAGGGGAGCAGCGGGTGAGACCGGAGAGGTCTGCTGTGTCATGTGGGTTACCTCCCTGGCTAGGGATGGAACTCATAGCTTCACAATGCCACTACAAAGACCCTGTATTTAGCTTGTTTCGTGTATTATGTGTAGAATTCAGCATGTAGCATGCATAGGACTATTTCTACCATTTGGCGATCATGATAATGCTGTCATGAACATTTGTGTACAAATATTTCTTTAGCCATGTATTTTCAGTTCTCTTGAATAAATGGCTAGGAGTTGAATTGCTATGTCATATGATGACTGTGTAATCTTTTGAGGAACTGCAAAATTATTTTCCAAAGTGTTTGAACTATTAATTCTACTAACAATGTGAGGATTCACATTCCTCCACCTCCTTTCCAATGCATTCTATTGTCTGTCTTTATGATTATATTTATCCAAATGGTTGTGAACTGGTATTATATAGGCATACAGGTTTTTTTGTGAGCAATCATTTGAAAAAGTTACCTTTGAATTTCTGAGATTGTAATTTGATTATTATAAAATTAATAATAAATGCCCAAGGTCTGATTTCACTTCTGCTAATGAACAAATGTATCGTTTTTGCACCATTGAACATGTATTTGCAAAGTACATTTCCAGCTTGAGGCTCTGATTTGAATAATTTCTTTACGTTTTACTGAATCCAAAGATCACTCTTATGGAATGAGATCTCTAATAAGAAGCTCCAAAAATACTGACTCAGCATCTTGAGTCCATTTCTTAAAATAAGGAATAGTTATTGAAGATATTACAGCCTTCAGATTTCTCTTATTTTGTAAAAGTAGCATCTGATTTTTATTATCCTAGATTGTCATCTTCTGGTTTCTAAACAGACTCATGCCCATAAACACACATACATATACATATACTCTTTTATTTCAAAATTGAAAAATTATGACTTTATTAGCTTATTGGAATAAGTGTTTGTAACATGAAAACAAAAAATAATAAATGTGATTTAATTTGAAGCAACTCTATCTTAAAATGGCTAAGTATGATTTAGGTTCTTTCTATACATGTGGCAGCTGTTACATTAAAAATTATACTGATAGTTGCTTCTGTTTATTTGTATGTCAAACCCAGGATTATGACTAAAGTTTTTTAAGAGCTGAGGGATAAATTCAGTACTTTTCTAAGTGATTCAGGATTTATCATAAAAATATTGGCCTGTGTAATAGTAGTGGAAAACAAGCATGTGGTTCCTTTATCTTCTTTTAAGTATTCTAGATGCTAACAGACATATCATGGTGTCCCAGAAAGAACTTGGTGTCTCCTATTAATAGATTTAGAAGGTCAGTGATCTAGGTGTTTCTCTGTTACTGGCTGCCTGGCCACAGAAAATTCATTATTCCAGGATTTTCAAAGTGGATGATCTAGTGGATATCATTTCTAATTGAATTATTAGAACATTAAAAGTAGATCTTGATTTGTATTCTAGTTCCAATAATTCTTTATGCTAGCCTTAGAAAAAAGTGCCTTTTAAGATTCAGTTTCTTTCTTTCCCCAATGTGGGTAATAAAACTAGCTTGTCTAAGAGAGTGAGTTTTAGATTCATATCCTGAATCTGGCACTTACCAGCTGTTGACTCTGATGATGTTGCTCAACTCTGTATGCTATAGTTTCTTCAATTGTAACAGGAAAGAATAAAAGTACTTATTTCTAAACAAAGATGTGATAATTAAATAAATTAGTGTATCTAAGACATCCCAGTCTCCATGTGGCATATATTAAATATTAATATGTACTTATGTACTCAATTATTATATATAATATATATTTGAGAAAATAAAATAGAAGATAGACATGGAACAGATAGTCTAGCACCTGATTATAACATATATAGTATTAACTATAATTATTAACTTTACTGATTGTATTAGAAATTCTTGATGATATTAAAACAAGCAAAATATCCCATTTGATAAATGATGTACTTTTAGTAAATAAAATTATTAAAGATAATTGAGTAAAATTCCACATTAAGGTATAATAATGTCTAAATAATATTTGCATTCCACATAAAACCTTGATAAAATTGGATTGTATTTTCTCATGTTTAACAATACAATGAAATTAAAATCTATAATTATGAGAACTTTAATTCTTGTCTCTTGTTTTTCTAGTGTCTTATTTAGAAAAATGTGCCAATATTTTTTATCTAGAGTTAGGACAGTGTATTCCAAAAGTGATATTTCCTTTCAATGAAAATATTCAGTATTGTAATTTATGGGACAAATTCTCTATGTCTTTGTTTCCATTTAATATCTTACTTGTCCTTTAAATTTTCTTTTTACTTAAAATGAAATACTAAAATTAGTATCTTAATTATAACTATCACTGTTTCTTGTTGTTCAAGATATAAAAACCTTTATGATACTTAAAGTGATAATCATTATTGTTAACACAAAAGCACCTCCATAGGTAGCTTTATATTAAGTGAAAGAATTGACTTTTGAACTGATTCAAAACACAGCCTTCTGCAATTAAATTTCCTTTTCTTTTTAATTTTAAATTTATGTATCTTTTACCTCCTTCACTTTAGGAAGAAAATTCTTATAATTGTAAACTTTAAAATGTAGATATAATGTGATACAATATGTGGAGTCTCAAATGGGTCACAGTTACAGCTGGTTCAACACCACAAAGAATGTAAAACACTGATAAATTCAGTCAGCTCTCCTCAAAATGTGGTCCACAGACTGGTAGTCTATAAACTGCTTGCTCCGTTCCCACGATAAGAATTTATCTCAAGAAAGTAAGTCAACTACCACAATTAAGTTTGGTTGATAAGACTTTCCCAGTGAAAGAATCACTGCATTGATTTATAATTTTTACAAAGGTTGTGGATCAAAGCTTTGGGGACTATTAATATAAATTACAATTTCCTATGATCAAAAGCAGTTTCTGTAGTACACAAAAGATTAAAGTTTTCCTTTTATCTCTTGTGCTTAAGCAAAATTTGTCAGTTAGTTTCTCAGCTGAAAACTCTTGACTTAAAGTGATTAGGATTAAATGAACCAAGGCAATGAACAGTGGGGGAGCAACTCTAGATAACTACTCCTTGGCTTGAAAGTCAAGGGAAAGGAGACCTTGCCTTTCTGGTCAGTCCTAGGACTATGGAAGCAGGGTCACAAAGAGCGGACTTGTGGCTGCAGGCAAAGGATAACTGTAATGGCAGGAAGGGCACAGGGCAGGATCTCTATGATCCCATGCAGATGGGTAAAGGAGAGTCCTTGAGCCCTCAGTGGCTTTTCCAGTCTTTTTATTGAGTTTATCAGGTACACGGCAGGTGGGGGGTGCTGGTGTGCCAGGAGGCTGGAAAATCTTCAGTCTTTCTGGTCTCTCTGGCGTTCTCTCTTGGTTGGCGCTTCGCTGCTGGTTCTCTTCTCTCTCACTTGTTCCCTTCTGGTGGTTCCATTCCCTGTGATGCCGCCCTTATAGGCCCAGTCTCAACCCAGGTGTACCCACCTCACATCTCCCCTCCCCCTGCACCTCTGGCCATTACCCCAGTTCTTCTATGCAAAAATAAATAAATAAAATCTTAAAAAATAAAACTTCCAAAGTTTCTGTGATATAGTGATATTTGGATTGCCTCAATGTAAAATAAAATTGCTTTAAAATAAAAATGCAAAACTGAATGAAGAATTTACATATATTGGACGCAATGTAATTGTAAGTGAAACATTAACAGAGGCAGAAAGTTAGAAGAAATGGTAAGCTTAATACTGAAACTCAAAAACAATTTTTGGTTGGAGAACAAAAAGAATAGAGTGTTGTTGGTCTTCAGCAACCTTTTAGATAGAGAATGGTGAGAGAAGTAGAAATACTGAGAGCAAAACTTTCAATAATTTAAGAATGTATTACCTTCTTTTGAAGGAAAGTCAAGAGTCTCAACAAATATCAGAAGTATTTTTCATGATGTATTTCTATATATCAACCATATAAACAAAGTTGAGTCACAAAAAGGATAAACTCATGCCATTCACAGCAACATGGATGGAGCTAGAGGGATTATGCTCATTGAAATAAGCCAGAAGGAAAAAGAAAAATATCAGTGGGTTTCAGTTTTTGGGGGAATGGGGGGTAACCAAATAAGGAATTAGGAAAAAAAAAATAACAATAATAATAAATAAAAAAACAAAATTAGCAGGCAACTATAAATCAGAGACATTCTTAAGGGAGGGGAAAGTAGAGGAATCACAACAGGGGAGAGAAGAGCACAAGGGACTATGGTGATGGTTCATGGATGAATTGGTGGTGGGAATTTTACCAGGACTACACCTGAGAGGAGAAAGTGTACAAGCATATATTGTACAAAAATGAAGAGTGATGTAATATATATGATAAATGAATAGTTCTCTTGAGTTAAAAAAAAAAGAAAGTGGATTCAACTGGATTCTCTCTCACTAACTAAGGTTCCCACCACTTATTTAGTTTTGTATTTTATTCTGAAGTTCTGCCACAGTATCCAGAATATATTGATGTGCAATGGTTTCTCAAATATTGTATTTAACCTGGAAGCTCCTAAATAGTACAATAGAAAGCAATCTTCATAATTGTGCCTTGACACATGAACAAAAATGTATTCTGAACAAGAATTTAATATATAAATCATATTTTATTTGTTCATTTTTTGTTTGTTTGTTATACAGCTAACATGATTTCTTGTCAAAAAATGCTAACAATGTTTTTATGTATGTCTGGGTAATTAGTTTCATAATGAAATTACATTTTAGGCACACATTCATAAAATTATTGAAAACAAAAATGTTTAAAAATCCATATATTAAAAATGTGACTGTGGAAAAATGATAGATGCTGGATATATAATCATAGATAAAGAATCGATAGATGATAGGTAGATAGAAAATCTTATAATAGATCTATGTATACTAGACCAACCTGTTTCTAGATAGCCATACAATGGTACATGAATTGTAATATTCTGAAAGGATGGCAAAAAAAGAAAGAACTATATCTAGAGTTAATAACTTACATGTAATAGTATCTTTCTAAGCAGCATGCTTCCACATTTAGCCAATTTTCATACCCCTCAGGTCCGAAATTGATGAACTCAATTTAAGGAAAAAATAGTAGTAGGAAGATAAATGAACTTTCCAGCTACCTGAGGCTTTACTAGTCTGTGACAGTCTAGAATTACTATATACTGCTAGAATCTCATGACATTAGATTGATAGATACAGTATAAGGTCAGCTCCAAAGTTACTGATTGGAGCTAACAAAATGGGTAATACAGCTCCCTAATATATTTAAAGAGTAAGATCATCTTGAGAAAAGACATGAAGTTCCTTAATAGCTAGAAATTTCCATCTCATTTTTAAGTTAGAATTCAAATCAGCAAAGGAAGTTCTTATAACTTAACAAAAGAAATTTGGAAGGATAATATACTAGAAAAAGATTTTAACATAAATCAATCAGCACATCTGCAAGAAGAATTCATGAAGTACTTACAATTAGTTTTGAACCTTAATGCTGAGTTGGAAACTAAAAGAACTCTGAAAAAGGAGAGGTTGACATGGGAGACGACTACTGGAGTTCAAAAAAATTCTCTTAGCTTTCCTTCTTTAACTGAGTCAAGAAGATTGGATCTGAGTCTCATAACTCTCCTAAATTTTCTCCAGTACTGGAATCAGAGAAATATGTTCCAAAAATTCTCTTTAACATCTCTCCTGGTGTCTTTTCAAAAGTAAAATTCACAGCCTTGCTTCTCCACTGTAGAACGAGCCAGTGATCCTCTGCATTGGATCCAATTTTAGTGGAAAAATCTGGAAGTAATAAGTGATCTCTTTTGGAGCTAATTGGGTGAATTCAAAATAATTCTTGGTCTATACTTTTTATTCAGGGCCCTTTTTGAAATGGTAATTGCGTCAAAAATGTCTAATGGGCATATAACTGCACTGTTTTTCCCTTCATCAAACTAAGAGCTAATGAGTTTATCAAGGACAAATGCATTTCTTCTCACTCCCTAATATTTTATATTCTAATAATTACTAAATGTTAATAATCAGTTGGCAAGAATAGGTTAAAAAGAGTTGTCCTACAGTGTTCACTACTCATGTGCTATTTAGAGTATATCTTAGAGACAATAAAGGTAAAGAGCTTAATAGAAATCTGGAAGGTGTGTGGTAACCACACTTTAGCGAATAGCTATGTCTTTTTTTGAAGGTATGAGGAGGTTCCTACTAGAGCAATTATCTATTTTAAGAGGAAAAAATCCTGAACTATTATAGATACTTGGATAAAGAACTAAAAGTAAACGGGATGGAATGAATAAACAGCAAAATGTATACTGAACAATGAAAATAATGTCTCAGTCATGAAGCTGTTAAGGAAGTTCAGCTTCATTTTTAAAGAAACATTAAAATCCTATAACTTGAGGTAATGAAAGAGAAGGAGAATGCATAGGGAATAGCCTGAGGCTCTTCAGTTCTAATGGAGTAAGTGAATCATACATAACATAATTTTCTTCCCAAGTATTAGGAATATAAGAAGTCAATAAATATTAAGCACTAAAAAGTACCTGTGGGATTATAACTACTATAATCAAGGTTTGGGAAGCAAGTAAAATTTAAGTTACATGCAAGACAAAGATCCTAATATTGACAACACTTTATGGATTTAATATGCCTTCCTTTCCCCAAACCAATTTGATTTGCACTATCCCATCTAATTATCACTGAAATTTGCGTGAACAGGATGACTGTGTTGAAATCTTATATCAACTAAGAAATTAAAGTAGAGAGATTATGTGATTTACCTGGTTACAGAAATGGTCAGATTCACATTCACAATTGTAAATCACTGCATTTTATTGAATAGCTGGGTTCTTTGCCTACTGTGTCATGGCATTCTTTCTTTTCTTTTTTATGTTATTCATAAAATTATCTTTATTAAAGTAAAGTTGGTTTATACCATTGTATCTTTGGGGTTTTTTTTTTGTTTTTTTTTTTTTTGTTTTTTTTTAAAGATTTATTTATTTATACAAGCACTGGGTGCAGTCAGAAGCGCGGGAGGGTGAGAGAATTCACCAGAGCCAGAGCGGGGAGCAGTGTATCTTTGGGGGTTTTATGTTCAAATTTCTCTAAATGCATCTCTTCACACCATGCCTACCACCAATGCCCCAATTATCCTTCCCCATGCTTCAATGAACATAGGGGTATGTATACCCCATCAAATTAGTGCTTGTGTATTCTTTTTTTTTTTTTAATAGAGGCATGTTTTATTTATTTATTTCTTTGTTTGTTTGTTTGTTTTGTTTATACATGCACTGGATACAGTCAGAAGCACGGAGGGTGAGATAATTCACCAGAGCCAGAGCAGGGAGCAGAGCAGGAAGAAGGACCGAAGTACACTGCTGAGGGGAGCAGCGGGCGGCAGGAGAGGTCTGCACGCCATGTGGGACCCTCCTTTGGTGGCCGGGGAGCAGCCGGGGATCGAACCGGCACTGCAGAGGCCATGGGCAGCTTCGCAACACAACGCTCAACCGCTGCGCCACCGGGGAGGCCCAGTGCTTGTGTATTCTTCGAGTAGATACCCCAGAAGGGAATTGCTGTCTGATGTCTATTTAGAATTACCTACCTGCGAGGTGGTTCTATTTTTAATATTTTTGAGAAGACTCTACTCTTTCCCATAGGCACTGGGTCAGACTACATTCCCACCAACAGTATAAAAGAGTTCCTTCTCCTTGACATCCTTGGCAATACTTCTTTCTGGTCTTTTTTATGTGGGCCATTCTCACAGGCTTAGCATGATATCTCAGCATAGTGTTGATTTAAATTTTTCTGATGATAAGTGATGACGAACATGTCATCTTTGGGGAAGTATCAATTTAATGCTCCTGCCCATTTTTAAATGAATTAATCATTTAATTTTTGTTGAGTCACATGAGTTCTTTATACATCTTTGATATCAGTCCTTTGTCGGATCTGTTATGTGCCAATGTTTTCTTCTGTTCAGTAGTGTGTCTTTTTGTATCACTGATAGTTTCTGTCTTTGTGCAGAAACTTTTCAGTTTGATGTGATCCCATTTATTTATATATGCTTTTGGTTCTCTTACAATTGCAGGTGCGTTCCCAAAGACAAATATGTAAAAATCTGATTTCATCATATGTGGAATATTGAGAAACAAAGCAAAGGAACAGAGAAAACAACTTAGAAATCTCACTGTAGAATTCTGGCTACTAAAGGGGGAGAGAAATGGGTCAAAGCAAAGGAGGGAGGGGGCACTATATATTGTGGGAGAGGATTATGGGTGCTTTGGGGGTGGGTGTAGTAGTTTGGCGACATTCATCTGAGAAGGTGTAAATCTATAACTCTTAATCACATGCAGTGTTGTAAACCAATGTTACCTTTATACAAAACAACACAATAAAAAAAATAGAAAGGAAATCTGATTCATCCCAGTTTTCTACAGGCCCTGATTTCCACTTTTTTAATAGGGATGACCAAAAATCTGGTAATTAAAATGTTTCCTAAGGAGTTTTGTTTCAGCCCTTCTGTATGGGATCACTGTTATATAGTCATGCTTGCTACTTCCAGTATTTCTAGTTTCTCACTTCAATATTCAAAGTTCTCATTTAAAACTCATGGGGTCTCTGTTAAAATCTCTTTGAAGATTTCCAACTTTATATTCAAGGTTCTGTTTAATTTTCTTTTCTGTTTAATGTACAGTTCAGTTCTATTTTCTGAGCCTACATTGAATCCTAAGATCCCAGACGCTACATTCCCATTCATAGAGAGGTCATATGTCATCAATATGGCTTCTTCTTTGTCTCTGCTAAAAAGAAACTATTCCAAATCTGGGCCCCACTGGTGACACAGGGGTTGGGCACAGCACTCTGGGGCTGTCCGCAGCCTCTGCAGCACAACTTTGCTCCCTGGCCAGCCAGGGAGCTACCCATATGACACAGCGGACCTCTCCTGTCTCACCTGCTGCCCCCCTTAGCAGTGTATTTCAGTCTACCTGTTCTGTTCCCCACTCTGTCTCTGGTGAATCCTCTCGCCTGTACCAGAGGAACTGGCCTGTACCCCAGTTCTTGTATGCATAAATAAATAAATCTTTAAAAAACTATTCCATATCTTCATAATTTCCCTTTAATAAAAGGTCAACAAATGAGGTACCAGAGAAATTTAGGACAAATTTATAGTTTAAAAAAAAAAGCCCCAGAAGAAGTCATATCCTGGGATCATAGAACTTTCTAGTGATTTCTGGAATTTCTTGAACATTTGGTGGGGAAAGGTAGATACCTGGTGATTTGGAATATGCTTAATTTCTATTCACTTATTCAGCATTTAATGGATATGAATCATTAGTAGCACCATGGTATAAAAAAGTAAATAATATATAAACATCATTCTTCATTAGTTCATAATTATCTATCAAAAACATGAAAGATTCCATTTAAAACTCTAATCTCAGTCTTGTATAGTGTGTCTGAGATCATTTGAGTTCTCTCTTTTAGCTGTAAGGAACAGATATCCACTCAGGCTTTTACATTTATGTACTATCTTAGACATCAACAGATAGCAATCACATTACAGTCAAACCACACAGAAACTACAACTATAACACACCAAAACCGACAACCCACCAGGAACTAAGCAGAGAAAAATGGGGATGAGTAGTATATTTACCTCTTGGGGTAGAGATTAATCAAGATGGGAGTCGCATGGTGTGTTCTGGAACATAGTAAGAGTTATCTATTATTCTGATGCTTCCTGTTTTATTGGGGAGATTTCTTGATCCCCAAACAAATTAGATTGGTCCCTCTTTGTATATAAGACAGAGTGTAGTATGTTAGGTCTAGTGCAAGATGGACCCCAAAAAATTTCCCTGATCATTTTGAGGATTGACTTTTAGAGTTTGTTTCTGAAACTGGAATCAAGGTGATCAAAAGGATTTTTTTCTATCATTCAACATGATAGCTGTCTCCCTCTGTTAATCTCAAAGAACAGAGTGATCAGAATACTTGTATCAAGGGTATTCATTAATCAATACTGACTTATTGAGTCCCATTTTATAAAAGAAGATGATATAATCACTACCTTCCATTTGTGATTATTGTTGCTAAGATTGTAAGTAAAGATTCCACTCTGATGGAATCATAGAAATATAGACTCAATTAGCTTTTGATAGATAAATTCAAGGAAAATATTAGAAAGGTAAATATAGAGTTGACTTCACAGACTCAAAACTTAGCAGTAGACAACATATTGGTGTCCTTATTTCTCATTTCATTTTGTTCCAGAACAACCTCAGTGGAGTGGCTCTGCTGATCTCACTTCCACTGTCCCAATGTAATGATTACCTTAAATTAGTCAATTTTGTGTTCTTTTATCTAAGGCCAAGGTTTCTATCCAAAGAGCACTTTTCTTCCTTCTGTTTCAAGTTTAGAATTAACTTATTTTTCCTCTCTCAAAAGTTCATATTTGTGCAGTGATAGCTACATTTTCTCCTGAATTAACTTTATTTTTGAGTAAAGAGGGATATTAAAATCAAGGAAACAGATTTCCAGAAAAGCAGGGAATCTATGACACTATTAAGTAATTAGATTGCAACTTATGTTCTTTTCAAAAATAATAGAACTCCTGTCTAGAAGAGCAGTCAATTTTCACAAAATGTAGAATACATTACATCTCTCTACCCATTCTATCCATCTTTTAATTATAATAATTATATTATAATTTTACTATTTTATAATAGTAAAAAATAATAGTTTTAAAATAAACTTTTTTAAAAACTGCTTTTGGATTTTGTCCTGAGTTCTTAAGTGTGTGGGTGAGGCCTCCCATGCAGGTTACCCCCATTTCTCCTGATGTTGCCCTGTAATAATTTATTTTTTACCTTTGAGTGAAAGATTTAGCTCCCTAGAAAGATTATCTAGTCTAATGAGTAATAGATTATCTAGTCTAATGATATTTTACTATTTTATCAATTGGCCAGAGATTCCAATGTGAATAATCCCCAGTCTAGGAGTTGGCAATATGAAGAACACATTGTCTTGCAGCGGACTTACTTTCCATTCTGCACATATGTTTTACAACATAATATTAACAAGAAAATGGTTAATTATATAATATGCATCAGCAATTTGTCTTGTAAATGTAACTTCATTTACAACCCTTTTAGTAAGCCAATTAAGGAAAAATTATGTGTGATACATAGTTTAACTATAACAAAGGTAAGAATTAATACTTTGCTCCTTGTCAAGGCTGACAAGTTAACTTATTTTCTCTTTTAGTTAACTTACAAGATGGACTGAATTGTATTCATCTAAGATTCATATGTTGGAGTCCTACCTCCAATGTGATAGTATTTCAAAGTGAGGCCATTGAGAGGTAATTAGATTTAAATGGGACAATGAGGGTGGAGTTCTTATGGTGGGATTAGTGGTTTTATAAGAGAAGCTGTTCAGGCGTATCACCAGGGGTGATCTGGGTTTGAGTCTTTACCTGTATGCTTAAGAATTTGGAAGAAAATTCAAATGAAGACACACACAGAGAAATGGAAAAAAAATGGTTTATTTACAAAGGCAGCTAGAGAAAGGGGGGGGGAGGGGGAGAGAGAGAGAGAGAGAAACAAAGATAGAGGGAGAGGGAGTGCAAGAGAGAGATAATTGGCTAATTGGCCAATATGTGGTCAAATACTATTCCTCCTGCTACCAAGTGGTACCAGAGTTCAAATCAGGGCCATAGAAACAAGAGGGCTGGAGCCAGCATGTGTTCAGTTACATACCAAGCATTGCTGCTTAATTCCACCCCTAGTTCCCAGCAGCACTCTGCTCAGGAAGTCTGGTTTACAGCATAACAGAAACAAGGAACTGCATGTTGGGGCGGGGATTGGCATCTTCCCTTAATGAAGGGGTATCTGTAACAGAAACAGGGAACTTGGTCTTTTTTGTCTTCATCTGAGGACATATGGAGGAGGTTGCATACTGCAAACCAGGAAGAAAGCCTGACTATGATAATACTATGATCTTGGATTTCAGTGTACAGAACTGTGAGGGAAAAAAATTCTGTCAGTTAAACCACACAGTTTCTGTTGATATTTTTTGTTTGTTTGTTTGTTTTTTGTTGTTCTGGCAGCTTGGAATAACTAATGCAACTTAGATATTTAATCATGACTTGCCCACAGAGCAGAACTGGCTTGAGGTTATTAAGTCTTACTTTCGAAGATGCCTGTACTTGGAAAACAACATTTATTTGTTGCTTCATTTATATTTAGTTTAAAAACACATTTTTGCTGTACTATTAGATAGAATTAGAATGAAGGTGGAGAGAGGATGATTTAATAGCAGAACCGATATTAAGATCTTTTTTTTTCTTCCTCTGAGTTTTTCTACTACTCTGTTATTTATTTGACTTTATCTGAAGCTTTTGATTTTTTTCTCTTGGCTTGGATGAATCAATTATTTTCTAGAAATGGGGGACTTTGCCACACTAGCTATTCAGAGAACACCGTTTTCTGAGGGTTGCACCCATACAATTGATATTTTTTTTAAAGATTATTTATGAATATAAGAACTTGGGTATAGGCCAGAGGTATGGGGTTGAGAGGATTCACCAAAGATAGAGTGGGGAGCAGAATTGGCAGATCTACTGAAATACACTGCTGAGGGGAGCAGCAGGCAGAGACAGGGGAAGTCTGCTCTGCCATGTGGGTTAGCTCCCTGGCTGGGGATCAAAATCATGTTGCAGTGGCTGGCGATATCTTGATAGTGGTGTGTCTTTAACCCCAGCACCACCAGGGAGGCCCCCATACATTTGACTTTTATCACCATAGAACTGGTGACAAAGTTGAAAGAGGAAAATTTTAAGAGGAACAGTGAGAAGCAAATCCCAAGTCAGTTAATGATTTTTTCTGAACAAACTCCATCCTCTTCTCCATGCAGATTAGATCTCAAGTCCTTGGTTACAACTTCCATTATGTCATAAACCGGACTTCCTGAGTAGGGTGCTCTTCACAAGTAGGGGTAGAGTTGAGTGGTTAGGTGGACCTTTAAAATGCTGAAAGTATGCTGGACAGTCTTTCTTGCTTTTTCAGCTCCCATTTGCATCCTGGTACTGCTGCTAGTACAAACAGCACTCAGCCGCATGCTGGCTAAATAACTCTCTCTCCTCCCCCCCACTTTTTTTTCTTTCTCTCCCTCATCTTCTAACTCACCATGTAAATAAACTTTTTTAAAAACTGCTTTTGGATTTTGTCCTGAGTTCTTAAGTGTGTGGGTGAGGCCTCCCATGCAGGTTACCCCCATTTCTCCTGATGTTGCCCTGTAATAATTTATTTTTTACCTTTGAGTGAAAGATTTAGCTCCCTAGAAAGATTATCTAGTCTAATGAGTAACCCATATAATATCTGATGTGTTATCATTTTACACTTTACACATACACGCACACACATTTCTTCATTTAAAATGCCTTCTGTGTTAATATTACATTTTGAGTTCAGAATCATTAATGGATTTCAGTTACTTCAAAGATAAAATCAAGTTTCATTTTGATGTTTAAAACTCCCTACTATTTCACCTCAAAATATGTTTCCAAGGGGCCTCCCTGGTGGCACGAGGGGTTGAACACAGCACTGTGAAGCTATCTTCAGCCTCTGCAGCAAGAGTTTGATCCCCTGGATGGCCAGGGAGCTACCCACATGGTGCAGCAGACCTCTCCTGTTTTGCCCGCTGCTCCCCTCAGCAGAGTATTTCAGTCAATCTTCCTGTTCTGCTCCCCACTCTGTCTCTGATGAACCCTCTCACCCCCCCACACCTCTGGCCTGTACCCCAGTTCTTGTATACATAAATAAATCTTTAAATATATATATATATATGTGTGTGTGTGTGTGTGTGTGTGTATTTCCAAGACCATCATCTATTACTCACTGAGAGAACTGCAAGAGCATGAAACTTACCTGTTATGTAACTACATAAAATAGAGAAGAAGGGTATTCTGAGGTTTCCTTGTAGTTTCCAATCTTTCTTTTATTTGGATTGAAACCATGTGACAAACTGTACAATAGACTGTTAGCAACAATGGCATGTAGTTTAGAGCTGCTGTGGATTGAGTATCCAATTCCACAGGCAAGGAATGTAGGTGCTGCTCACTGCTCTGTACTGACAAATAAAAGCCTGAATTGATTGGAAAAACCAACAAATCTTTTTGGATCCATAAGAGAAGGGAGACCAAAGAGCAAAACACTGCCCCAAGACTGGAGAGGTGAGTTAATCCAGAAAATTACCAGAGCAGGGACTCACGTGCCTGGGAGAACAAGTGATGGGTAGGAAAACTGACCTGTAGTTGATGACCTGTGGTAGGACCAGTGCAGACAGTTATGAGAGTCAAAACTCCAGGGGACCGAGTCATTGGTAATGGTTGGGGAGGAAGGAGCACAAGATAATGAATTTCACCTTCAGGAGCTCAACCAGAAGTAAATATCAGAAAAATCTCTGCAGGCTTCCAGACGGGGGAGAGGAAAGGAAATCATTTTGAAATAGATCACAGAACTCTGTTTTTCTTACTATGGTCTGTCCTGAGGGGAAGGAGAAATTGGTTAACAGCAGTTTATTTTAGTTTATTTTTTTAAAAAAAATATTTTTTATGTATACTAGAACTGGGGTACAGGTCAGAGTTGTGGAGGGTGAGAGGATTCACCAGAGACAGAGTGGGGAGCACAACAGGCAGATCTACTGAAATACACTGCTGAGGGGAGCAGTGGGTGAGGCAGAAGTCTGCTGCACCATGTGTGTAGCTCCCTGGCCCAGGATCGAACTCATACTGCAGTGGCTGTGGATAGCTTCATAGGCTGTGTCTTAACCCCTTGTGCCACCAAGGAGGCCCCTAACAGTTTAACCTGCTAGGATATGATCAGAATCTAGTTTGCCTGGGGCTAATGAATACCCACATGCACCTAGCTTTAAGCTTTCATATGGGAGAAGGAAAATACCCAGCTATAGCCCACATTAAGCATCCTGTCCTACCTGAGGGGTGGAAAGTAAAGCTCTTGCTAATTCAAGGATAGGCTAGCTAAAACTGGTATGTTTTCTCCATCTCTCTCTTTTCCAATGTGTTGAATGTGGAGGGTACATGTTTCATATGGTCTAACCACAAGATGGAGGAAAACACCTTACTTGCATTTAGACTTTACCTGAGTGGCAGATAAATTTATTGAGTTAAGCAATTGTGTTGGATTCATCTATGTTAATAGTATTTGCCATGACTCTCAAAACATCAATTTCAAATTCATCTTCATTCTGGGTTGTTTGCCTCTCAGTCTTGAGGATGACTACTTAACCTTCAAAGTCCAAAATAATCTAAAAAGTCTTTGTGTCTCTCTAACTTTGTTACATCAAAGGGAAGAACTGATTTGTTTTTCTTCTCATCATCTGCTACATTTCCTGTCTGCAATACTGACCTGGATTTATCAATAATGTAGATTATACCTCGATAATTATTTACCTCTTTGAATGTGTATGTTGCTTTCCTCCTCCCAGTACCTTATAAGCAGATGTTTTCCACACATAACTTTTTTAAAATTTTTATTTTATATAGTTTTACATCATTTTTCATTTTTGTACAATGTATGCATTTTCATCTTCGTTATCATCCCTGTAAAATTCCCACCCCCGGCGGGGAAAGGAGGTATTGGGGTCAAAATAAGGGGGTGCAATTGTATGGGGAATATAAAAAAAATCTTAAATTAAAAAAAATTCCCACCCCCTGTTTTGATCCTACTCCCTTCTCTCCCTCTGTAGTGAGTCTCTGGTTTACAGTTGCCTGTTGATTTTGATTTACTTTATTATAAAATCTTCTCTGTATCGTTCCAATTCTAGTATATGTGCTGCCAAAGTGAGTACTCCACAGATAACTTTTTTTTTAAAGATTTATTTATTTATTTACACAAGCACTGGGTACAGTCAGAAGCACGGGAGGGTAAGAGAATTCACCAGAGCCAGAGCAGGGAACAGAACAGGCAGACTGACAAAATACACTGCTGAGGGGAGCAGCGGGCATGGCAGGAGAGGTCTATAGTGCCATGTGGGACCCTCGCCAGCAGCCCTTGAACTGGCGCTGCAGAGGCTGCGGGCAGCTTTGCAGCCCAGTGCTCAACCACTGCGCCACCAGGGAAGGCCCTCCACAGATAACTTTTTAATAAAACACATTTTTTTCCTATAATTATCTTTATTGCACCTTCATTATCCCAATTAAAGTAAACTTAAATTGATGCAAGAAAGCCTGCTTAAATAGTTATAAATAGCAACAGGCATTGCCTTTCCTAGGTGTGATTCAGTGGAAATATAGTGATAGTCTCTAGGGGAAAATGAACATTCACTGTAGTGCTCAGGATTAATAAAATAAACAGTACATTTCATTAATCATGAATATCTGAGTGAATGATAGGCAATATCATACTTACCATTATAGGTACAGATACATATTTCCTGTATGTAGCCTGCCTGGAGTTGTAGTAACTATGAAATAACTCCTGAAATTAGTTCTACCCATCTTCACCTCAAATATTATTCTGTAATTATTCCACATGCACTGCCAAAGGCTTTCTAGAGAACAGGATTATCCATAATCCTAGGGCAAATTTGTCTCTTAAATTATAGGGGTATTATAAAAATGGATGAATATCTTTTAAATGACTAGCATTAAAATGAGTTATTTGCCCTAGATTCAAATTTGGGGAATACTAAATCCCTTTGAACATATCAGTTTCTATGTATGAGATCAGTGTGTTTTGCTCTCAATCTCACCTGGATTTTTATGCTTATTGAGCTGATTATTTTTTTAATCTTCTGTTTTGAATAGATCAGATGTCTTATAACTGATTAAATTAGGAGCCTCCCTTTCTGGTCCTGCACATAGGTAGCCAGCTGAAAGGAAAAAGGTTGCTTCTTTATAGCAACTGTTACTTTTGGAGTTACATTTGGAATATAAGCCTCTGAGTATCAAATAATGTCATACTGAGGCAGTTTAGAAAAGGAAAAAGAAATTATGGTAGGGAGACAAGAGTAGTCTGTCTGAACAAAAGATATTGGCTCACTAAGTCACCTAACTCCTATTTGAACAGGGAATTGGAGCACTGACTGGGTCACCCAGCTCCTGAATAAACAGGAAAATTGAATCTTGGGCTACAAAGCCCAAAAGTCCTATTTGAACAGGAGGAGTGATGAGTCCTATTCTAAGATCCTATCCAAACAAACAGAAAACCAGAATAATTAAGGGCACCATGCTAGAATTAAACAAACAAATAGCACTGAATCCTCATTAATAATTGTCTTGCAATTTCCTGAATGGGGAAGACCTAGAACCCCACATGCTAGGATATAGTTCAACCCATAGCAAACGATGATGTTACTCTCCACTGCCACATGAACCTGCCCATTTACAATGTACCCCCTTAGTTCCCTTTAAGGGACCTGCCCCTTCTGACCCTGGATTCCCTTTTGCATGAGTTTCTAATAAGAAGTCTTCACTGGTTTACCTAAAATTCTCTGAGGAATTCTTTTTCCTAATGGTTATCCAGACCCACATATTAGCACATAGCACATAGTAGCAACACTACTAACTGTTGTATTTGGTTTTTGCTGTATTGAGTCAGACAGAACACCCATGGATTTTTTTTTTTTTTAAGATTTATTTATTTATTTATACAAGCACTAGGTACAGTCAGAAACGCAGGAGGGTGAGAGAATTCACCAGAGACAGAGCGGGGAACAGAACAGGCAGACCGACAAAATACACTGCTGAGGGGAGCAGCAGATGTGGCAGGAGAGGTCTGTGCATCATGTGGGACCCTCGCCGGAGGAGGCCGGGGATGGAACCAGCAGGGCAGAAGCTGCAGGCAGCTTTGCAGCCCAGTGCTCAACCGCTGTGCCACTGGGGAGGCCCAGAACACCCATGGAATTCAATGACTGTCCTCCCAAGTTGCCTTGGTTTGATGCCTTACCCAAGCATCAAATCAATAAGAAACCTAACTCAGAAAATGCAGTTGACCTTTGAACAACACAGGTTTGAAATGTGCAGGTCTACTTTACATGGATTTTTTTTTCCATAGCTACTGGTGCCACTCCATATCTGAGGGTTTAACCAACTGCATATACAGATATTATCGATACCCTGAGATAACTGTAAGTGACTTGCACTTTCTCAGATTTTGTATTTGTAGAGTTTCTGAAACTACTCTTCCAAGGATACCAAGGTAGTCACTTTTCTGAAGAGTCAAAACTTCTATTCAGAGTTTTAATTGCATCCAAGTCAGTGCCCAAACACCCACATTGTTTAAAAATCAACTATATTTGAAAACATGGATCTAAGTTAATTAGAAGTTTAACCTGTTTTATTACCTTGATTTGAAAGTTGAGACATATTTGTAATTCACTAAAGGAATCAACCATTGAAAGAAACACTGGGCTAATGCTTTTTGCAGAGTGGATAATATTCAAAAAGTGAAAAAGTCAGTGGGAATCTTGTAAACTAACTTTTCAGAAAGCAAGGATTTTCTGGAATGAGTTACTAAGAATTCCACGTCTAATGTAATTCGTTCTAGTACATATTCTAGTGTACACATGTTATCACAGATCACCCCACCATGAATGAATGCATGTATTAATCAATTTCCCTCTTTCAATTCTCAGAACTATTAGTAATTGCTATCAAAAATGTCGCCAGTGTCTATTTGTTAGGATTACTTTGGCTATTCTGGGTCTTCTATCATTTCTTATGAGTTTTAGTGATGCTTGTTCTATTTTTTTGATGAATGCCATCAAAATTTTGATAGCCATTGTATTCAATCTGAACATTTCTTTGGGTGAGATGGACATTGTTACAATGTTAATATTTCCACTCCATGAGAAGAATATGTCTTTCCTTCTTTGTATTATCTTCTGTTTCTTTTAACAATGTCTTACAGTTTTCTATAAGGTAGTTCACTTTTTTTTTAAACTAAGCAAAATAAATCAGAAGGAAAACAGTGAAGATCTTTCAGTTATATGTAGCATACAGAGAACAGAACATAGGAACAGTTAAAACTACATCAATAACACATCCTAGATATCTGATTGTAGAATTGAAGTGAGTAAAAGAAGAGGCGGGGTTGGAGTGCAAAGTGTGGAGGGGGCCTAGCAGACCATGCTGGTGGATTATGAGTGCCATGGTGGTGGTGTGGTAGGGTTACATACTCTGCAGTCATTTGATCCTACACCTTTGAACCATAAAGTGTTATAAACAAACGTTACCTCAATTAAAATAAAAGTAAAAAAATTGGAAAATGCAAGACAGTATATATGGCATGGTGCCACCACTTATATAGGTGAAAATTCTCAATAAACTAAAACTATATATTCCCATATATACATATATAATACACACATATGTACATGTGTGTATGTATGCATATATGTGTGTATATTGGGATGTCAGAAAAATCATGACACGTTATTGCTTGAAAAACATAGAAAAAATATGCTATGACTTTTCTGACAACCCAATATACATGTATGTGGAGGGGGGAGAGAAAATGCATGTGCCAGATTATTCTAATAATGTTATTCACCATTGAGAATAATTTTGATATTTGAATCAATTACAAGGGATTTTAAACTAATATGCTATCTCCTAGTCATGAGCCCAGATGACAGCTTCAACATAAGATTTCAAATGTAATTTCATTTAAAATAATCAGTGTTAAGTAAGAATAAATATTATTTTGAAATATGCTCATGATTATTTCCCACTTGTCTTTAAGCAGTTAAAATGTTTTATTCAATTTAAGGTGACCTTAGATTTCTTGGTTTCTATGTGTTATATCAGGTTTTGACCTCTAAAGTGCTAATGTCCCCCAGAACAGAAAGATTTCATTTATGACTCAAGCTAAATGCATATAGCCAGAAGACAAATATGTTGGGACAGAATCCACATTATACTAATATAAGCATACAATCAATTGGCACTAAGAGGAGAGAGAAATCTGAACCTCTTGGCAAGTCTGGACACTGGCAAGGCAGAGTGAGAGGGGCACAGACTGAATAGTTCCTGGTAACCATGCGTGCACAGGAATGGAAAGGCCAATTCTCAGAGCAAACTTCCCCTGTGACTTTTGCCAAAACCTAGAGAAAGCTTCAAGATCACAAGCCTTGAGTCCAAAAGGATCCCAAATTGGCTTAAATCCAATGCCTATGTTTATATCACTTTTGAGAGGCACATTATCAAGATAACATGTTAATTTTAATTAAGGCAGGGTCTTGAAGCCCAGCCAGGTTTTTATCTGCTCCTTTTCCCCCGTGTCTATTTATCAGTATCTTCATAAATAAGTAGTCACATCTTAATTAATAACTTAAGTCAATTGTCTATCTCAATTGTCCCACTTCTCCATCAGTCAGAGTCATTAAAATGTCAACACATAATACATAAAACATTGTGATTTCCATCGAGTGATTCCAGGTAACATTTTATGTTTTAGTATGTGCCTAAATCATAAGCTCTCTACTACCTCACTCTCTAAGGACATTTCAGTTCTTCCCCTGTAAGAGTGAAATCTTTAGAACTGATTGGTTGCCTTTAACTTTTAGGATAGCAGCAAAACTGTCCCAAAAGTGTTGATTCAGGTATTTATTTCTTTTCACTTTTGGTTGGAGGAACTCAAAAATATTCCAGATAAATAAGAATGGTTCCCATTGGTGCAACCATAAAATGATTTAAACTTTCAGTACAAAATTGTGCAATGTAACTGCTTCCCATCTTATAATGTTATTTTCCCAACAAGAATTTCTTCTTCCAAAACAACATCTAGATTTTTCTGTGACAAAGTGATCACAAAATGTACCATCTCTACGGACACACAATTTTTGAGTTTTATGAGCAAGAAAATAAGTGTAAACCGAAATTGTTGTGGTAACCAGGACGTGTCACCTTAACCCTTGGAGAAAAACATCTCATATTTTCCCTTATTTCCTATTTCTGAATTACTGGTTGCCAGTGCCCTGGTTTTGTTCTTTCCCTTATCTTCTTCTTCCATTTTTCTATTATTTAAAATAAACTTGAGCTATAGCTCTTTTCTATTACCTTCAAGAAAATGGACAAGTGAATCTGCAACTTTTTCCCAAAAACTTCTGATGATTTATTTATCTTATAAATGTTAAAAGCTTTGTCATTTAATTTCACAAGTGATTGTGAATCCAATTTTGAACAATTTAAGTCCCCTGCCTTAAGGTACTGATGAGGCAGGCAAATAAAAAATAAATTCCATGAACTAAGCAAGAGGAGAGGTAAAAATTTTACATATATGTAATGGATACTGGTAGAAAACAAGTAATCTCAATAGCAGAGGTGAAGGACTTGTTATGTAAAGTGCACATTTCACAAGTACTTATTACATCTGGGGTAGAGAAGTTTTGCTTGAAAACAAGTCAATTACATATAATCACAATATGATTTTCTTAGGAATGGAGAGAATCCACAATACAGTTATAGTAACATACAATTCAAGTGGCGGTGAAGAGCAAGGAGGGATATCGACCACTGAGGAAGAGGTTGGGGAGACTAGCAGAGCCTCTGGTGGCAGACGCCAAAAATGGTGAAGGCTTTGGAGACTTCAAGGCCATTGAGTCCATAACATCTCAGATTGGCTTAATTCTGCTGCTATATTTATACTACCATCAGGTGATAAGGTCTACCCATTAATTTTATTTTTTTAAGATTTATTTATTTATGCATACAAGAACTAGGGTGGAGGCCAGAGGTGCAAGGGGTGAGAGGATTCACCAGAGATAGTGGGAAGCAGAACAGGCAGATGCACTGAAATACACTGCTGAGGTCTGCTGTGCCATGTGGGTTGCTCCCTGGCTGGGGATTGAACTCATGCTGCAGTGGCTGGCAATAGCTTGATAGTGCTTTGTCTTTAGCCCCTGCACGACCAGGGATTAGCACAGGCAGGGTTTCATCTGCCCATTCCTTTAGCATGTCTTTTTATCAGTGTCTTTCTGAATGAGCAGTTACTTTTTAGTTGAAAATGTGTCACTCCGTCTCAATTGCCTCTACCTCTTGATCAGTCAGGATCATTAAAATATCAATACATATAACAGGACTTTGTAGAGAAAATGATTTCAATATAATTAAAGATGTGTAAGGACTGGTTAGAAAGAGGGTTTTCTAAATAATGGAAACAACTATTTTGTATTCAAGTTGTAAAATTACTTGAGGCTGGAAAGAGTGAAACTAATTTTGCAATATGCTCCAGTGATCAAGTAAGTTTCAGTTAAAAAAAAAATCATTCTAATATTCTATTGGATTACTTCCTGCTATCAGTTGGTGCTACAACATATTAGAGTAAGTTTTATAGACTAGTGCTAAACAGAAGAGACGATCAGACTGCCTAGCACAACTTTCATGCAAAAGATTGATCACAGTGACTTGGCTATTTTTTCTCCTAAATTGTAACCTATACTCTTCTGAGTAAATGCAAAGTACTGAAAACAAACACCACCCACAAAAAAAAAAAAAAATCATCTAATGTTGTCTTCATGATAATGATAATGATAATGATGACTGAGTCAATTTATCAGCCGTGATTAAATGTGACAGCTCAAGAGAAAAGTTATCTGGGTTTGAAACCTAACTGACTCTTACCAGCCCTGTGACTCTGATCAAGTTAATTAAGGTTTGCATGCCTGGAATTTCTTATTTCTAAAATGGGGAATGAAAATAGTTTCTCATTAAGGTAGTAGTGAGACTCAATGTCTTTAAGAACTTTACCTGTTATACATTAAGTATTAATAATTAAGTTATAATCATTAATAACTATAATTATTGTAATAACTACTAATAATAAACTCAGATATGAGTAATGATATCAAATGGCTTAATAAGTGTGTTGTGCTGGCTGCACTTTACTTTGTGTTATTAGTTCATTAATGATGATAATGGTAATGACAGTGGTACCAGTTACTGTGCAACTTCTATTACTAAAAACTGTTGGACATGTCTGGCGCTGAATTTTCCCATAGTCATACTTTAAGAAAAAGACTTGGACACAAATTATTTTACTTGGAAGATAATCAAGAAATTACAAGTGATGAATAAGAGAAATGATACAGAAAAAGAAAAAAAAAGGCAAGTAACAGGTGCTAATGAGTGGTAAACACTCTAAGCTCATTTAACTCTCTCAGAAGCTAAATTGGACACATCTCAGAATTTTGTGTAACACCCATCAGAATTAGGATATTCAGACATTTTTTTTTTTTTTTTTTTTTATATAGAGGCATGTTTTCTTTCTTTCTTTCCTTCTTTGTTTTTTTGTTTATACATGCACTGGGTACAGTCAGAAGCGCGGGAGGGTGAGAGAATTCACCAGAGCCAGAGCGGGGAGCAGAGCAGGCAGAAGGACCGAAGTACACTGCTGAGGGGAGCAGCGGGCGGCAGGAGAGGTCTGCACGCCATGTGGGACCCTCCTCCGGTGGCCGGGGAGCAGCCGGGGATCGAACCGGCGCTGCAGAGGCTGCGGGCAGCTTCGCAACCCAGTGCTCAACCGCTGCGCCACCGGGGAGGCCCTATTCAGACATTTTATCCACTGACTTCTATTTCACAAGTGTTGAAGGTTGCTTCTTGCAAACATTATACTTCCCTGCAATTTCACAATACAAGAGAAGGACATTGAATTGAAATCAAATGGAGTCAACAATAGCTCATCCAATTTATAATATCCAAGAAGTTGAAATATTTATCACAAAATAGAGGATTTATGTAAAGAACTTCTTGAAACTAAATCAACTCCAAACAAGTATTTTGACCAAGTAGTTTGCTCATGAAACAGCTACACATAAGGATAATATTGAGCATGTACCCAGAAAATTCCAGCTATTACTGATGCAGGGGAAGAGAACACATATTGAGATGTTCCTTCGATAGCAACAGCCTTCTTTTGTCCTTAACTATGTATAACTTGCATATCCTTTGTCTCCAATAGATATTTGCCTGAAACTCTTTCAAAAAAACTGGACATTTTAAAATAGCTATATTCATTCTTGTTTTTGTTGTTGTCTTACATTCTCTAATAGCTTGTGAGCTACATAAGTGGAAAATGAGGTTTCTTTCACTGTGCCAACACAGAATTTAGCTAGCGCTTAGCATGCTGAATTTAAATCAGGAAGAAAAGACAGAAGGAATAAAAAGCAAAAGAAAAGAGTATTTAAAATTAATGTTATACATTCATTGACTATCCCACATATGTCAAGCTCTTTTTATGTATTTTGCACTTTAATTATATTCATCATTTCTTTATATAAGTTTTATAGCTCCATTTTGTAGGTGAGAAATTTGAGACTTGAATAGGATACGTAATGGGCTCAAGTTTGCACAGGTAGGAAATTGCAGAATCTGGGCTTGACATTGCTTCTATTTTCTGTAACTAATTCAAGCATTTATCTAAAATTTTATACTGCCTCTACAGAAAGGAAGGGGAAAAGGGAAATTAAAAGAAGAATAAAGCAAGAAGGGGGAAATTATGAGAAAGGTAAAGAGGAAAAGAAAAATGAAAAAAGAAACAGAGGTAGGGGTAGGATAAAGGACCAATTCTGAACTTGCAAGGGTTCAAAGCAACCTTTACACTTGTTACAATTTTATCTCCCTGAAAGAGGGAGAAGTGAGCAAGTGCTATCCTCCACCCCCATCTACCCACAGACATCTTGGATTGCAACTTCCAGGAGGCAGTGAACCAGACTTCCTGAATGGGGGGCAGCTGGGAAGCAGCAACATGGATATAGAGAGAGATGGAATGAGGGGAAGCGAGACATGTGGAAGAGAGCCATGTTGAGACACTTGGAAGAGATTCTTGGAAGAAACTTGTGGGTGAGAGATATGTGGGGAAGTTGCTCCTGATCCTTGGCAGAGACTATGACAACCATTATCTTAACTTCATGGTAAATTATGGTATATTTTGAATTTTAAGTCTCCTTCAGGTCTAGCTGTCTGGGACCTGCCTAAGCCCTTTATTGTGATTCCCTGCCAGGAGGTATCTTAGACTTGTGTCAAGCTTTTTGGCCTCAGAGACCTTTCTTCAGGACATTCTAGTTTGGCTGGGCATTCACAATGAGAAGATGGGGAATTTGGGAAGTTTTATTGGGAAACTATTATTTGGAATTCTTTGTTCTCTCCTTTCCCCCTCCTCCTTCCTCTCCTCTCCTTTCCCGCACACCAATTCCATTAAAAAATTTTCACACTAGGGCCTCCCCTGGTGGCGCAGTGGTTGAGCCCTGGGCTGTGAAGCTGCCCACAGCCTCTGCAGCACTGATTCGATCCCTGGCTTCCTGGCCACAGGCGAGGGTCCCACATGGCACGCAGACCTCTCCTGCCGCCTGCTGCTCCCCTCAGCAGTGTGTTTCATCTGTCTGCCTGTTCTGTTCCCTGCTCTGGCCCTGGTGAATTCTCTAACCCTCCTGTGCTTCTGACTGTACCCAGTGCTTGTATAAATAAATAAATAAATCCTTAAAAAAAAATTCACACTAAAGGCTTTATTTCTTTGCCTTTGTGTGAATGAATGGCGATATCCCCTTTAGAGCATGGGCCCTTTAACAGTTTGGGGTCTCTGGGTACCCCTTCATCATGCGCTAATGCTCTAATATAAGAAGCTGTCATAGACAGTATTGATGGTTTTCACATATGGACTAAGTAGGTCACAGAAGAAATCATGCAGAAATGAGAAGTTTCCTGGGCCTCCCTGGTGGTGCAGGGGTTAAACACAGTGCTACCAAGCTATCACCCGCCACTGCAGCACAAGTTAGATCCCCGCCAGGGAGCTACCCACATGGTGCTGCAGACCTTCCTGTCTCACCCGCTGCTCCCCTCAGCAGTGTATTTCAATAGATTTGCCTGTTCTGCTCTGCACTCTCTCTGGCGAATCTTCTCACCTCCTCCCCTCCCCGCACCTCTGGCCTACACCCCAGCTCTTGTATGCATAAATAAATAAATCTTTAAAAAGAAAAAAGAAAAGAAATGAGAAGTTTCCTGAAAAATTGTCTTGGGGTTCTAGTTTAGATGAGTTTTGTGATAGAGAAAAAATATTTCTGTTTTCGATACAATTAAGATCGGAGTTACATGTTCATTTAATTAGGTGAGAACCAAGCCATTAGAGAGAAAAAAAAGTTAAAATAAACAATCATGGAATTAATAGAATAATTTCTGACTTTAGTCTTTCTGATAGTTTACTTCCAGGATTATTTTGATAAATTTCTGGAGAGAAGGGGTACAAAGAGTTCCAAGTGCTCAATTCATTTCCAGGATCTAAAAGTGCCTGTTTCACATTGTTTCCTGACGTAGTATGACTTATTGTTTTAATTTTTAAAACAAATTTTAGGGTTTTCAGGAAAGGTTCTTCAGCAAGACCTACAATTGGGATTTGTTTTTCTCTAACCCTCATTGTGGCTTGAGGGTATTTACTTTATCAGAAAGATAAAGCAAACTAATGTGTTCAGAGTGGATAACAGTTTCAAACATCATCACAACTTTAATATATCCACAGTAATTGTCTTTGTAAAACTGTCTGCGATGACTTGCAGAGTATAAAACCTTCACTATTTAGAAATTGTTCCGAATTAGGAATGCAATACCTGAAACATCTGGGTATATTTGTATTGCAAGGAATGCATAATTCTTTGGAAAACAAATCCTCTTCACAATTAAGAATGTATTAGGAAAAGAATAGATTAGGAAAATTAATGTATTAAGAAAAGTGTTCTGCCCTTTCCCATAATTATCACTGCAGTAAAATGAATTCTCACATCAGAATACATGTATTCTTATGTTGAGGAAAAGGAAAAACAAGTAAAAACAAGAGACATAGTAGAGAAATATATATGGAATGATGTAAAAAGGCATTTTCAAATTAGTTTTACTATCTTCCAAAAATGTAAAGATGGATTAAAGGAGATTAACTTCACTAATGTAAAAGAAAGCTATTAAAAATCTAAGAGTTCACAAATGCAGTTCCATCTCCTTTAATGTTATTCTAGCTCTTTGCTTTTGAGAATTACGGAATCTGGATGAAAGATTTCTTAATAATCATGCAAGTTATTTTCATTTATTTATTTCTAAACATTTATTGGTTGCCTACTAAAGGAAGGAGAGTAAAGGTAAAATATAATCAGAGCCCTGCTAGGCAGATACTATATATTTTTGTAAAAAAGATGAGTTCAGAAACTCACTTAAAAGGATATATTAAATAAATACTGTGGGGTGTTAAAATGTTTTCTTGTTACATGTTAATTTGTCTAATCCACTTTTGCAATTTTTCTCATATGGATGACTTTCAGTGAATCTTTGCCTATGAATACAATGGTGACTGACTAGATCAACTATTGGTAATACAAACATCTTAAGTGAATCTTGTCAGCTCTACTGATAATTTTTATTTTATATTTTTTTATTTATCCCAGGCTTATTAGTATTTATACAATTATTTGGGAACTATGAAACTGTGAGACAATAGTTAACAGTTACTAGCATTTCAAAGTTTCTTGGCAACCTTACTGAGGTGGGTTAAAAATCATAAATTATGAAGGAAACTATAAAGATGAAAAGATTAAAATATAGTGCTAGATCTATGGACAAAATTTTCCCTGCTGTTAGTCTTAATGAGGACTCCAAAGTAAATTTGGCACAATAAGTAAAAAAAGTGAATGTTTGGTAGTAATCTAGTAAAGAAAGGGTTGTCTTTACTATCTGATGCTTGTTAAGGTATTGTGGTATCCTAAGGCATAAACTACAAGAAGTGAGTTCCTAAGAGATCCTTTTCAAGGGATATATTGTTGAGACTTCAGAGAAAGAAAAATATTCTAAATATCTTCTTAGACTTGGCTTCAGGGGTAAAAATGAAAGCTAATATACAACATTAATATGGATTAAATCTATATGCCATGTTTCCTTGTGCTCTTAATTTGTTAATAAATTTCTTGTCAGAAACATTATGAAATTTTTAGTATTCTTTTGGGAAAAAGTTTTCCAATTTCTATTTAATCAGAAAGACAAATATCAAGAAAGCTACAACCACACAAAGTATTAAATATGAAGCATTTGCAATATGAGTTGCATGTAAGAACAATATCTTTTCACAGAAAAGTTCATGCCACTTTATAATGGGATAAACTTTTCATTTGAAAGGGAAAAACACATTAATTTTAAGAAGAAAATACTTCAGAAACAAAATTATAATATTAAAGTCTGTGCTTTGTGCATTTATTTGGCTGAGAAAGATTTTCAGGGAAAATAGAATGTAAGTTGGAATAAAATACATTTTATTACATGAAAATAAATAACATGAAGTAAACTGATAATTGCTAGATCAATAACTAAAATTAATGACCAAATTTCAGAAGCGCATAGAAGTTTATAAAACATGGGCTCTGGAGGCAGGCTGCCTTGGGTAGATATCAGTTCTGCCAACTATAACTTCTATGACTTTGAGCAAGTTATTTAATCCTGTGATGATTCGCTGTGCCATCAAAAATGGACAAATAACAGCATAGATTTCATGTAGTGATACTTAGGTACTTAAAATGGTGGTTGGCATAACATAAATCCATGTAAGATATTATTTTTTTTAAGATTTATTTTATTTATTTATGCATACAAGAACTGGGGTGTAGGTCAGAGATGTAGGGGGTGGGGAATGAGTCTTCACCAGAGAGAGTGGGGAGCAGAACAGGTGAGTCTGCTAAAATACACTGCTGAGGGGAGCAGCGGGCAAGGCAGGAGAGGTCTGCTGGAGAATTGAGCTATTGCTGCAGTGGCTGGAGATATCTTGATAGTGCTGACTTTAACCCCTGTGCCACCAGGGAGGCCCAAGATATTATTATTTTCTAAGAAGCATGTTTGTGGTAGTGATGCTCACAGACCACTGAAGGGAAAAAGTCCTGCCATTTGGGCAACACGGATTAACCTTGAGGGCATAATGCTAGGTGAGGTCAGACAGAGAAAGATAAAAAATAAAATTACCAGGTATCATTTATATATGTTATCTAATAAATCAAAGTTGTAGAAACAGAGAGTAAAATGGTTATTACCAGGGAGAACTGGGAAGATGTCATACAAACTTGCATTTAGGAGATGAATATGTTGTAATTATAGTTAATAACTATAATATATTTGAAAGTGGCTAATAGAGTAGATCTCAATATTCTCATGACAGAAAAAATAAATGATAATTATGTGAATAGTGGCAGCGTTAGCTATACTCTAGTGTAAATCATATGTAATAAATAAGTCGATCAGGTCAACATGTTCTACACGTAAAACTTAATTTTTTTATGTCAATTATAGCTCAATAAACATAAAAATAGAAAAAGAAATAAGAATTGGAAAAAGCATTTGATGCAAAATTGTCACCCCAAAATTGTGCAGAGGATATGTAAAGAAATAAAGGGGGAAAATAAGGGGAACAGAGATTAGGCAAAATGATTGAATTGCCACAAAATATAATAGAAACATTTTCCTCAATACCTGAGAAAATTGCAAGTGAATCCAAAATAGCAGAGACTAAAAATAGCTTGAAAAGTTAACAGGCCACAGGATAAAATAAATTCTGATGTTATCAAAGAGTAACAGAATTATTCAGCAAGCAAATGAAATATTCTCAAAATGAAGGCTTTGCAAGGTAATTAACATGAAATTAAAACTGTCTAAACAAGAGCTGTGCCTTTGTCATTTCTGAAAAAGTTTAAAGAAGAAGTTTAAATAATTGCTTGATTTGCAATTTCATTTCAATTTTAGTTTGACCTTCGTTAGAAATGTTTGAAATAACATCACATAGAATGTGATGAAACTGGGTTTGAACTGTTAATGAAAGAAAGCATTGGAAAAGTGGAAATGTGCAGCTCATAACTGTCCATCTGACACTGCCATACTTTCCGGTGTTGATAGACAAATACTACTCATATCCACATTACTTGCAAAGTATTAACTTCTGCTTTCTTCCAACTCTCAGGCTTATTTCATAGCTGTTTTAATGACCTAGAGAGTCACAACTATAAATTGTTTCTAGAATTTGGTTCTTTGCAATTTCAAATGCATCTTGATCCTAAATCTAATGGACAACTTTACTATTTGTTTTAAAAACAACTTTGGGAAAAAGTATACATTTGATAACATGTGACTATATTACACATAGAAAGTATCCTGCCAAATGATTCAAGAACTTTCTTAACATCTTCAAGTAAAAAGTCTCAAGAGGTTTAAAATCTATGGACAACTCTAAAATTTAAAAGATTTCACTAACATCTTCCCCTTCTGTATGACTCAGATCTATGGTCAGCTTTCAAAAACATATTTTAAAGTTTGTCTTTGTCTAATTCTCTGCTTGATTTCTCTAAATTTCACATATAAGTTAAACCATCTGGTATTTATCTTTCTCCTGCTGAATTGTTATACTTAGGATAATCCTTTCCAGTTTCATCCATGTTGTTGCAAAGGGCATGAACTTATATTTTTGATTGCTGACTAGTATTCCATTGTGTATATATTATATACATTACATCTTCTTGATCCACTCACCTGTTGTAGTGCATTTACAAGTTGTTTCCATTTCTTGACTGTTGTGTTTCAAACATGGGAGTTCAGATTTCCTTTCACATTAGTTTCTTTGTGTTCTTTGGATAGATACCTAGGAGTGGAATTTCTGAGTCCATGGTCTTTTGAGGAATCTCCACACTTCTTTCCATAGGAGTTGGACTAGTCTATATTCCCACCAACAATGTAAGAGGATTTCCTTTTCTCTACACCCTGGCCAGCACCTGTTGTTTCTTTACTATTGTTATTATTATTAATTGTTATTATTATTACTATTATTATTATTATTATTATTATTATTTTTATGGTACATTCTCACAGGTGTGAGGTGGTATCTCATTTTGGTTCTGATCTGCATTTCCCTAATGATAAGTGATGATGAACCTTTTTTTCTCATGCCTGATGGCCTTCTGCATATCTTCTTTGGAGGAGTGTCTACTTAGCTATTCTGCCTATTTTTTGATTGGCTTGTTTGTTTTCTTTTTACTGAGTTGTATGAACTCTTCATAAATCTTTGCTATTAGTCCCTTGTTTATTGGATGATGTGAAAATATTTCCTCCAATTCTTTAGAGTTCACTGTCTGTTCACTTTGGTTACTATCTCTTTCTCTGTACAAAGATGTTTAGTTTTATGTAGTCCCAGTTGTTTATAATCTCCTTTGTTTTCCTTGCTGCTGGAGTTAGATATACAAAGATGTTTCTAAAGTGAATGTCATGGAGGGTTTTGCCTGTTTCCTTCTATATATTTTAGGATTTCACAACTTATATCCAAGTATTTTATCCATTTTTAGTTGATTTTCATGTGCAGTGTGAAAGTGATCAAGTTTCATTCTTTTGCATGTGGCAGTGCATTTTTCCCCAAACCATTTATTGAATAGGCCTTATTTGTTCCAGTGTATATACTTCATTCTTTTGTTACAGATTAGTTGACTATAAATGTGTGATTTTATTTTGGGATCTTTAGTTCTAGTCCACTGGTCTGTGTCTGTTTTTGTTTCAGTGCCATGCTTTTTTAATTTTTTGGGCTTCTAGTATAGTTTGAAATGTGGATGTATAATACCTCCATTTTTCCCCAATTTTATTAAAGAGAGCTTTGGCTATTTATGTTCTTTTGTGATTCCATATGAATATCAGTAATCTTTGTTCTATTTCTTTGAAATATGCCATTGGGATTTTTGTTAGTATTGCATTGGATCACTATATTGCTTTCTGGAGAATGACCATGTTGAAGCTATTGATTCTTTCTATCCATGATAAGGGAATATCTTTCCATTTCTTTTGTCTTCTTCTATTTCTTTTAGCAATGTTTTATAGTTTTCTGTGTATAGATACTTCACCTCCTTTGACGGGTTTATTTCCAGGTATTTATTTATTTATTTATTTATTTATTTGGTGAGATTTTAAATAGGATAGCTTTCTCAATTTCTTCTTCTTCTACCTTATTGTTTGCATATAAGAAGTCAATTGATTTTTGCACATTTTTGTATACTTCCACTTTGCTGAACTGGTTAATTGTTTTAATTAGTTTTTTCACGGAATCTTTAGACTTTTTTATATACATTATCATATCATCTGCAAGTAATCATGGCTTTACATCTTTCCCAATTTTGATTTATTTGATAGCTTTCTCTTGCCTAGTTGCTCTAGCTACTAGGATTTCTAATACTATGATGAATGGTAGTGGTAACAGTGGACATCCTTATCTTATACAGATCTTAGTGGAAAGTAAGTCTTGATATTAGTGAAAAATAAGGCTATATATAAGGCTTTCAAATTTTCAGCATTGAAAATAATCCTAGCTGTGGGTTTGTAACATATGGTTTTTATTATGTTAAGAAAACTACCTTTATCCCCAGTTTTTTTTAAGTGTTTTTATCATAAATGGATGCTGAATCTTGTCAAATGCTTTCTCAACATCTATTGATATGATCATGTGGTTTTTAGTTTCCTTTTATTTGATGTGGCAAATTATATTCATTTATTTTTGGATGTTGAGACATCCTTATGTTTCAAGTATAAATCCCACTGGATCATGGCATATAATGTTTTTAATGCATTCTTACATTTAGTTTGCTAAGATTTTATTGAGGATTTTAGCATCTGTGTTTAATCAGAGATTGGTCTATAGTTCTCTTTCTTTGTGTTTTCTTTGGTTTAGGTAATTGTGTGATGCAGAATTTATAAATTGTGTTTGGAAGTATTCCTTCTTTCTCACTTTTTTGAAAGCATCTGAGAAGGATATGTGTTAGTTCATCTGTGAAAGCTTGGCAAAACTTGCTTATGTGGCCATCTTGTTTGTCTTGACTTCTGGGGATTTTTGGAGAGTTTTGATTACTGTTTCAAATTCCTTGCTTGTGAATGATTTGTTAAAGTTTTCTATGTCTTCCCTATTGAGTCTTTGATGATTGTATACTTCTAAGGGTCTGTCCATCTCATCTAGGTTATTCAATTTGTTTGCATATAAATGTTCATAATAATCAATTATTACCCTCTGAATTTCTGCAGTATCTAATGTAACTTCTGCTTTTTCATTTTTAATTTGAGTTTTCTTCCTCTTTTTCCTAGTGAGCCTAGCTACAGGTTGATCAATTTTGTTTATTTTTTCAGAGAACCAACTTTTGGTTTCATTGATCTTTTAAACTGTGTTTTTGATTTCTATTTCATTTATTTCGGCTGTCATTGTAATTATCTCCTTCCTTTTACTGGGTTTTGGATTTCTTCTTTTTTATTCTTCTTTATCTAGTTTCTTGAGATGAGATACAAGGTTGATTATTTGGACTCTTTGTAGTTTATTGTTTTTTGTGGGACCCTCGCCGGCGGCTGGGGAACGAACTGGCACTGCAGAGGCTGCAGGCAGCAGAGGCCCGATTCTTTGTAGTTTCTTAATGTGAGTCTACGTTGTAATATACTTAACTCTTATTGCAACTTTTTCTGTATCCCATATATTCTGAAAGGTCATGTCCTCATTATCATTTGTCTCAAGATTTTTTTTTTCATTTCTTCTTTGATACCCTCATTAACCCTGTAGTTGTTCAGTAGTGTGTTATTCAGTCTCCGTTTATTAGAGTATTTCCTTTTTTTCTTTTTGTACTTTATTACTTTATGGTCATAGAAGATACATTGTTATTTTCTCTTGCTCTTGTTCATATTCCAGTTCAATATACCATAGTGATTGCAACATGTACACATAACTTGTGTGAGGCAAGGACTATTGATAACTGTATTCTGGCTCAGTTTTTTCATCTCTGAAATGACGTCTCTGAAATGACATGTGCTCATGGACTAGTTGGGAGTAGTTAATGAGATAAAATATGTAAAGCAATATTGCCAACATAGTATAAGTCATTAACATTAAAATCATCAATGTATATGCATCCTTGTCCTCAATGCAATGTGGTCCCAAAGAACTTAATTTTCAGACCATATTTCATATCTCTGATATCTTTCTTCTGATTATATGTGCAAACTTGAAATTCCCAGCACATGTCTCTTTCATTAGTTGTGGTTTATATATTGTATAAATATTGAGCAATAACTATTCTAGGCCTGAGTGCAAAATGATTGGTATACAAAAACCTTGACTGACACTGTTACCTTTACTGCATTTTATGTAATAATTAAACCATGATTCAGTTTACACCAATAAATTACAGATGTTTTTGAGTAAAGTTTTATCATTAGGGAAAAGAGGATGAATCATTTTCTCAGTACATTTTATGTCTGGGGACAGGTATGAGCCAACTGACACATCATTGATTAACACAATTAATTTACTAAACTTTCTCTTCCAATTCTAATAAAATTATGTAAATTATAGATTATCCCTAAGTATTTTTCTCTATTTTGTCCTAATTGTTTATTTTTATTGACTTTTCAGTTTCTGAGACATTTTTAGGCATGAACATGCACCAAAACTTAATACACAGAGGTGCAAAACTCTTTGAAAACTCAAGACATCTTGTTTTGATAAATTTAGTAGAACAAAATCCAAAAAAATGTTGGATCTGGGAGATTCTAACATCCATATTTGGCACTGAATGGCAACCTAACTTAAATTGCACTTTTCTTCAAATAAACACACACATGGAAAGACAAGGACCAAGTGAATTAGAGAGAAAGCCCTCCTAGTTGAAGAACATATTTAGATAAAGGAATTAGGCTTTATTTAGGTATGATATACTTGACTGATGTTTTGATATCCCATATAGTTGGCTATAAGCATAAATTCAAATTGAGGAACTGAGAGAATTGGTATTTTAGCATTCCTAACCATATGATTATTCACAAGCATAATTGCAAATATTTGAAACCATGAGGGAAAACTATCTTTGCACTATGTCTTTTGATAACTACATTTCTTTTCCATTTAAAATATGAGGATGCATATAATCATTCATGCTGCATTCAAGTTGTACTTTTCTTCAAAATTTTTCCATGTTTTATAGAGCTTTTGAATTCGGGACTAGCACCTCATTCTATTTCTTTTGTATTTGTGGAAAAGGGACAAATGTAGAAGAAAACAGATAATCAAGGGCAGGAAGATTAACAAAAAATACAAAAATCTTATCTAAATCCTCATCTTGGCAATTAATGGCACACATGTGAATAATACAGAAACTAGGTCAAAGTATTGACAAATGCTAATTATTTTTGAATATTCCCCTAACCCAGGTATCAACCAACATCCTCCCTATCTCTTGAGATAGAAATGAAAATGCCTGAAATGCCCCATAATTTTTTTAGATCCCCAAAAACCTTTCAAAGAATTTCAAGTTTCACTTGTGAATATATTAAGCATTTTCATTTATATTTAAAGTCTATTTTCTCTATCTTCTTGTATTTCAAAACAAATAGGAAATGTCCAGTTAAATTTAACTATAGTAACATTTCAGGTTAAAAACATAATGCCTTGACTCTCCGACCGGCAGAGAGGAGGAAACAACAAACCAAAACAGCCAACAAGAAAAACGGACGCAGCAAGCGGGACTGTGAGTGGAAAGGAACTATTGCAGCCACCACACCCCGTGAACGGGAGCTGAGGCGAACCCTGCAGGATCCGCCGCGGAGGTGAGCTCCAGGCGCCATTAAAGAGAGCCCCGCCCAGGAGGAGACCAGCCCCAGCACACAGCCCCGGCCGCCCGGTAAGCCTGCGCGGAAAGTGGCGCGGATCCAGACCGGATCGCAGCTGCCCAGGTCCCCGCGCCTGCGACCTAGGCTTGCGGGGAGACGGCGGAGGCCCTCCCTGAGTGAGCAGGAACAAGGCGCCCAGGCAGGGGAGCGGGATTCAAAAGGCGCCATTCCCGCGCCACTGATCTGGGCTACAGCCCGCGTCCTGGAACTGAGGGCTTTGGAACTGAGACCCGGGGCACGAAATTAGGGGCGTGGGTTCCCCACGACGGTGGGGCACAAGGCAGACACAGCACCCCAAAGCCGTTGAGGTGTACCCTACCATCCCCGCTCTGCTCCCTGTCCCACGGGGTGGAAAATCAGCTCCCCAAGGGCTCTAGGAGAGATCTCTGGCGCCACCTAGCGACTTGACCCCAGCACAGGCTACTGAAGGAGCTAGTGGCCAGCTGGGGAGTTAGCCCACACCTGGCTCCTTCCGAACAAGTAGTCTGAGCCCACAGGGAGAGCGAGCACCCACAGCCAGGGCAGACCAGGCGCGCAGAAGAGTGTGCCTGAGACCAGACGCGCAGGGAGTGTGTCCCACATCACCATTTTAGAACAGGGACATTTCTTCAGTAAAGACTACCTGCAGAAGGCTTCCTCAGGAGCCAGAGGTGAGCGGGGGAAGTTCGCCCACGCCAGACCCCCTCTGGCCTGCAGTCCAAGCCCAGAGGGGAGCAGGAACCCACCGCCGGGGCAGACCAGGCGCACAGGGGAGTGTGTCCCCACATCGGCATTTTAGAACAGGGACCTTTCTCCATTAAAGGCTGCTTGAAACTGACAGATGACTCCTGGAAGAACCAGAGGGGAACAGAGAAGCCCACCCAAGATGCCGGCCAGTCCCAACAACACAGTGTCCCAACGCATACGGCAAATTAGAAAACAGACAGTAGGGAGGAGAAGAACCACACGCAACCTAGCAACTCTCCAGAGAAAAAGCACACCACAAAAAGAAAGCCAGCCCCCAGATTGCAAAGACAATAACTTGGAAGAATTTCTGAGCCTTCCAGAAAGAGAATTTAAAATTGCCGTGATTAAAAAACTGACAGAAGTCATAAAGGAAAACAATGATAAGGGAAAAATAATCAACGATGAGAAGAATGCAATTGAGTCCCTAGAGAGGGAAAACAATGGTCAGAAGAAAGAAATTGAGTCCCTAAAGAGGGAAGTAAAAGAAATGCAGGAGATCAAAGAATTAATGGAAGAACTAAAGAATTCTGGGAAAAGCAATGAAAGCAGAATAGATGAAATGGAAGAACGAATAAGTAATCTTGAAGACACAGAAATAAAAAGAACCAAAACAGAAAAGGAAAGAGACGTACGAAGGAAAAAGAACGAAGAAAGACTTCGGGAACTATCTGACTCCATGAGGAAAGGAAATATAAGAGTTATAGGAATACCAGAAGGAGAGGAGAGAGATGTAGGAACAGAGAAAATATTCAAAGAGATAATTGAAGAGAACTTCCCAAATGTGAAGAAGGAGCTGAAAATTGATATACAAGAAGCAAGAAGAACACCAAACTTCCACGACGAAAGGAAAAATACAGCAAGACACATAATAGTAAAGCTCCCAAGAATCCAGGACAAGGAAAAAATAATGAAGCTGGCAAGAGGGAAGAAACAGATAACATTCAAAGGAAAACCAATCAGGCTGACATCAGACTTCTCCGAAGAAACACTACGGGCAAGGAGAGAGTGGAGGGACATAGTCAACAGACTCCAAGAAAACAGATGCCAACCAAGAATACTCTATCCCGCAAAGCTCTCCTTCCTCTTTGAAGAAAGAATATGGACCTTCCCAGACAAACAGAAACTCCGGAATTTCATTGCAACTAAACCCCCACTCCAAAAAATACTACAAGGAGTCCTAAAGCCAGAACCTCAGAGGGACGAATAACAATGAAAGAAGGCCAAAAAAAAAAAAAAGTTATTAAAAGAATAAATAAATAAAATCAAAGGAAAGACAAACACAATGGCAAATACAGATGTTAACATATCAATATTAACTCTAAATGTAAATGGACTAAACTCTTCAATAAAAAGACACAGAGTTGCAGCCTGGATTAAGAAACAAAACCCAACCTTTTGCTGTCTCCAGGAAACACATTTAGCTACAAAAGATAAAAATAGGCTCAAAGTTAAAGGATGGAAAACAATCCTACAAGCAAATGGACCAAAAAAGAAAGCAGGAACAGCTATACTTATATCAGATAAAACAGATTTCAAACTCAAAAAGATAAAAAGAGACCCCAATGGTCACTACATTATGATCAAGGGGACAATACTTCAAGAAGAAATAACACTCATTAACATATACTCACCAAACGAAGGAGCACCAAAATATATCAGACAACTGTTGTCCTCTCTGAAAACAGACATCAGAGAAAACACATACGTAGTGGGAGACTTCAACACACCACTATCAACAATGGATAGATCAACAAGACAAAAAATAAGTAAAGAAACCAAAGCTCTAAATAAGGACCTAGAGCAATTAGGCTTAACAGACATCTATAGAACACTAAACCCCAAAAAAACGGAGTACACATTTTTCTCAAGCGCACACGGATCATTCTCCAGGATCGATCACATACTGGGGCACAAGACAAACATCAACAGATACACCAAGATTGAAATCATATCAACCATCTTTTCTGACCATGAAGGCATCAAACTAGAAATAAACCATAAAAAGAAGGCAAGGAACTTTCCTACCTCATGGAGATTAAAAACCACACTACTGGAAGACCATTGGACTAATGAGGAGATCAAAGAAGAAATTAAAAATTTTTTGAATTGAACGACAAGGAGGACACTAATATCCTAAATGTATGGGATGCAGCAAAAGCAGTAATAAGAGGAAAATATATAGCAATAGAAGCTCACATCAAGAAACAAGAAAGAACGCAAAGAAACAACCTAATCTCGAAGCTCAAAGATCTAGAAAAAGAACAACAAAAAAACCCAAAACCAGTAGAAGAAAAGAAATAATAAAAACCAAAGCAGAAATAAATGAAATTGAAACTAAAAAAACAATCCAAAAGATCAATGAAACCAAGAGCTGGTTTTTTGAAAAAATCAATAAAATAGACAAACCCCTAGCCAGGCTCACAAAGGAAAAAAGGGAGAAAGCACAAATAAACAGGATCATCAATGAAAGAGGAGAAATCACAACGGACACAGCAGAAATCAAAAGAATAATCAGTAACTACTATGAACAGTTATATGGAAACAAGTTTAACAATCTAGAGAAGATGGACAAATTCCTACAACTCTACAATCACCCAAAGCTAGATAAAGAAGAAATAGAACACCTAAACAGACCAATTACAATTAGCGAAATTGAAATGGTAATAAAAACCTCCCAAAAACAAAAGCCCAGGACCTGATGGATTTACAAATGAATTCTACCAAACATTCAGAGACGAATTAGTGCCTATCCTTCACAAACTCTTCCAAAAAATTGAGAAGGAAGGGACAATACCAAACACGTTCTATGAAGCCAACATTACACTAATACCAAAACCGAACAAGGACAACACAAAAAAGGAAAACTACAGGCCAATCTCCCTAATGAACACTGATGCAAAAATCCTCAATAAAATTTTAGCTATCAGAATCCAACAATGTATCCATAAGATAATTCACCACGACCAAGTTGGATTCATTCCAGGGGCACAAGGATGGTTTAACATCCGAAAATCAATCAACGTTATCCAACACATCAACAAAAAGAAATATAAAAACCATATGATAATATCAATAGATGCTGAGAAAGCTTTCGACAAAGTGCAACACCCATTCATGATAAAAGCCCTTGAAATTCTGGGGATACAAGGAACATACCTCAACATCATAAAGGCCATCTATGACAAGCCAACAGCCAGTATCATTCTCAATGGTGAAAAGCTGAAAGCAATTCCATTAAGATCTGGAACAAGACAAGGATGTCCACTCTCACCATTGCTTTTCAATATAATACTGGAAGTCCTAGCCAGGGCAATAAGACAAGAGAAAGACATCCAAGGAATCCAAATAGGAAAAGAAGAAGTCAAACTATCACTATTTGCAGACGATATGATATTATACATAGAGAACCCCAAAAACTCCACAGAAAAGCTAATTCAACTCATCAATCAGTTCAGTAAAGTGGCAGGATACAAAATCAACACGCAAAAGTCAGTAGCCTTCCTATACACAAACAATAAATCTGAAGAAGAAGAAATCAAAAAGACCATCCCTTTTGTTATTGAAACAAAAAAAATCAAATATTTGGGAATAAATCTAACAAAAGAGGTAAAGGACCTATACAAAGAAAACTATAAAACACTGTTAAAAGAAATAGAAGAAGACACAAAGAAATGGAGAGACATCCCCTGCTCATGGATTGGAAGAATAAACATTATTAAAATGGCCATCCTACCAAAAGCAATATACAGATTCAATGCTATTCCAATCAAAATTTCAATGTCATTCTTCAAAGAAATAGAACAATTATTGATGAAATTCATATGGAATCACCAAAAACCCCGAATAGCCAAAGCTCTCCTGAAAAAAAAAGAAGGGAATGGAGGCATCAGACTCCCAGACTTCAAACTATACTACAAAGCCATAATCATCAAAACTGCATGGTATTGGAACAAGAACAGACATACAGACCAATGGAATCGAATAGAAAATCCAGAAATAAACCCACAGATTTATGGTCAACTAATCTTTGACAAAGGAGCAAAGACTATGCATTGGAGCAAAGAAAGTTTGTTCAATAAATGGTGCTGGGAAAACTGGGTCGCTACATGCAAAAGAATGAAGCTTGACCACCACCTCACACCATACACAAAAATCAACTCAAAATGGATTAAAGAACTAGACATAAGACCTGAAACCATAAAATATATAGAAGGAAATATAGGCGAAACACTACGTGATTTGCACATCAAAGACATCTTTACAGACACATCACCCAAAGCAGTGATAGTGAAGGCAAAGATAAACAGCTGGGACTACATCAAATTAAAGAGCTTTTGCACAGCAAAAGAGACAATAACAAAAACAAAGAGAAACCCCACCAACTGGGAGAACATTTTTGCACCCAACACTAATGATAAAGGACTGATCACAAAAATCTTCAAAGAGCTGATGAGACTCAACAACAACAAAGAAAATAATCCAGTCAAAAAATGGGCAGAAGAGCTTAAAAGAAACTTCTCTGAAGAGGAAATGCAAATGGCCAACAGGCATATGAAAAAATGTTCAACATCACTTGTCATCAGGGAAATGCAAATCAAAACTACCATGAGATACCATCTTACACCAGTGAGAATGGCACATATTAAAAAAACTAGCAACAACAAATGTTGGCGAGGGTGTGGAGAAAAAGGAACTCTTCTGCACTGTTGGTGGGAGTGCAAACTGGTCCAACCACTGTGGAAAGCTGTATGGAGATTTCTGGACCTACTAAACATAGAGCTTCCATATGATCCAGCAATTCCACTCCTAGGTATTTACCCAAAGGACACAGAAACATCAATTCCAAAGAACACCTGCACCCCTATGTTTATAGCAGCACTGTTTACAATAGCTAAGCTTTGGAAACAACCCAAATGCCCAAAAGTAGATGACTGGATCAAGAAGATGTGGTACATATATACCATGGAATATTACTCAGCATTCAAAAAAGATAAACACATGCAATTTGCAGCAACATGGATGGCGCTGGAAGGGATCATGCTCAGCGAAATAAGCCAAAAAGAAAAAGAAAAATACCGGATGGTCTCACTCATAGCAGGAATCTAGAAAACTTAAATAAGGGACCAGGAAAATGAATAACTATAAGAAAGTGAAAATCAAAATCAACAAAAAACTATGAACCAGAGACACTTTTAGGGGGGCGGGGGTGGGAGGGGAGGGATTGGGGTCAGAATGGGGGGCTGCAATTGTATGGGGAATATAACAATAAAATTTATTAAAAAAAATAAATAAATAAAAATAATAAATGATAAGAATAATAAAAAAAAAAAAACATAATGCCTTATGCAAGGTAGCAATTAAGTCATATTCTTTAAATTGAATTAAATCTTTAAAACAAGATGGTTATTTATAGCAATAAATTTAGTGGGTAATTTTATTTATTTATTTTAAAAGATTTATTTATTTATACATACAAGAATTGGAGTGTAAGCCAGAGGTGCAGGGGGTGAGAATATTCACCAGAGAGAGTGGGGAGCAGAACAAGTGGATCTACTGAAATACACTGCTGAGGGAAGCAGCCAGTGAGGCAGGAGAGGTCTGCTGTGCCATGTGGGTTGCTCCCTGGCCGACCAAGAATCAAACTCGTGCCACAGTGCCTGTCAACAGCTTGATAGCACTGTCTTTAACAAACCCTGTGCCACCAGGAAGGCCCGTAGTAGGTAAATTTAATGGTAAATTTTCAAGATGGTAATATTGTTATCAAATAGGAAGAATTAACAGAAGAAAAGAAAAAGATCAAACCAAACCAAAACAAATCCCATGAATCTGACTGCAGAATTGAAGCTACACAGGGGGAGGGCACGTGTCCGAAGAAAGGGAAGAAAAGTGGATAATGGGTGCTTTGGTGGTGGGTGAGATGTGGTAACATATCTGAAGAGGTGCAAACATATATCTTTGAATCACATATAATGTTGCAAACCAATGCTAATCTCAATTACAAAAATACAAAAAAAGGGAATACAATAATGTATTTAGAAAAAAGAAAAGCAAACACAAGATTTCAGTCTCAGTTTGTATTTAAAATTAATGCAAATTATGTACAGAAATATAGAAAATTTTACTAGGAGAAAGAATTTAAATTGAGGAACTAGAAAGCAACCAAAATATTATTTCTTTAGTGGATCAAGGGTCAGAGTCAAGAAAGCAAGGAAAAACAAAAAATAGTTGAGATGAGAAAAGTTACTTGGAAAACTCAGAAACTTACACAGCATGCAAGAAAATGAAAATGGTTTCTTGATCTTTAATACTTAAAAGGAAACAGCCAATGTCTCTTTCCACTATACTACTGGTCTTTATACTACTTTATCTCCTGGCATGTGTAGATAGTAAATATCCTATATTTCAGTGATCAGGGAAGGGAGGCAGGTGGTCTTGGGGTCACTATATTAGTGATGGCTTGGATTCTGCCCGCCATTACCATCCTGCTTTATTTATTTTAGATAAAAATCACTTAAGGTAAGGGCAGAAAAAAATGATGCAATACTAAATTTATTTACTTGATTTGTAAGTGAGCTAAAAAGCCATAGCTGTTGGACTCCAGATCATCTGATCTTCAACAGGAAGCACAAGGAAAGATGCCTGCTGGGGAATGCCTGCCTCAATACAGTGACAAATTTTGAGAGTTTACTTTTGCATTTCTTAACTCTATTCCTGTCACTTTAGATGGGAATGTTTTGAACTTACTATCTGCATGTTGTATGTAACATTCACTTCAATAAACTCAATATAATGTCACACTGGCACATTTCTGACTCTGCCAGGAAATAAAATAAGCTATTTTCTCCCTAAAATGTGTTTCCATTTCTCCAGGGGTGAAGTGTCTGTAAGCAAGCTCCTTACAACTTTGAATAATGTTGTGAATATAGAAAATTTTGGTAAAGGTCAGAAAGATGATATAAGTCAAAAATTTATCCAGATGAATTTCAGAGTTTAGAGTGACATATTTTAATTGAATCAAATAGACTATAGTACCAGTAAGTCCATTTCAAATCCTTCATGGATATGTTGATATAGTGACTTTTGCAGATTAACAGTAAAATAACATCAATTACAAGTCAACTTTAAACCATCCCAGAATTAAGATAAAAGTTAATTTATGTTTGCTTATGTAAAGGCCATATACTTTATTTCTTGTTATTGTTGCTTTTGTTCTTAATCAGAAAAATAATTCTTCCTCTTCTTTTCTTCTTTTTCTATCTTCTTTCCTTCTCTTTCTCCTTCACATTTCAGTTTTTGCTAAAGTAAAAGCATTGCACAACAACAAAAAAGAATCATTTGGAAGATTGTGTGGTATAGCAACATGTATAAGATCTACTCCAAAGATTCATTTTTGCTTCCTTTTATTCTGTTCTGGGGAAAGATTTTAATTTTGGTTTCATTGGTGTAATAAGCAGAATAATAGCTCCCAAATGTTCTAATCCACAAAACCTGTGAGAATGTCACCTTATATTGTAAAAAGGGCTTGCAGTTGTGATTAAATTAAGGACCTTATGATAAGGAAATTACCCTGGATTATTGGTGGGTCCAATATAATCACAAAAGTATTTATAAGAGAAAGAAAGGAGATATAGAGAAGTTAGGAGAGATAACACAACAAAAATAAAGGTTGTTTGCAGGCATATGAATTTTGGAAGAGAACTGGGGACCAAGGAATGCGGAAAATTTCCAGAAGCTGGAAAGGGGCATGCAAGCTTTCTCCCCTACCACCTACAGAAGGAAATAAACTCTGCCGACACCTTTATTTAGTTCATTTCACACTTCTGGCCTTCAGGACAATAGGGAAATAAATTTGTGCTGCTTTAAGTCACTAAGTTTGTTGTAATATTTTATAGCGGCAATAGGAATAAGCTAATACATTGGCAATTTGTTTTGAACCTTATAAAAAAGTTGTGCGGGGCCTCCCCTGGTGGCGCAGCGGTTGAACGCTGGGTTGTGAGGCTGCCCGCAGCCTCTGCAGTGCCAGTTGGATCCCCGGCCACTGGTGAGGGTCCCACAAAAAAAAAAAATTGTGCGGCTCACATGATTGCATTGATGTAATGGATAAACAGTATAGACAGAGGGAATTTTTCCTTTTATAGAAAAAATGACAAGCCATTCATGTTCTGTCCAGGGAGGAAACTCTTTACCCTATGACAAAATCTGTAAATCTCTATTCTCTATTCTTTACATTTTCTTCTCACTTTTATACAGCATGCAGCAGAAAATCAGGCAGAAATCAGGGAACAGTATCTATAGCAGAGGAGACAGTTAGTTGAGCTTATTAACATAGCACAAGTACATTGTATAGCATGTGTGTGTGTGTGTGTGTGTGCTTAGTAACAGACATTTTAGACAGAACTTGGGGATTGAGACCCTGAAAGTAATACAGTGTTCAACATAGATATTTGACTTATGGGTTTTGAAAACCATGTAGACACACTCTAAATCACAAGTAAGTCTCTTTCATAAAGAACTTTCTTTCTACTGTTGATTGTGGTGAATAAAATAAAGGGGAAGATACAAAAGCAATTAGAAACTTTGGAAAAGCAAAGAAGAGGCAATGACACCAGAGGGAATAGGAAAAAATATTCTTTTCCCTACCTGGTTTGATATTTCTATCAGTGTTTTTTCTTTGTGAAAGTTGGAGTTTAAAATCAGTCTCCTTGTTTATTTATCATTTACGTTAGTGTGGACCTTTGAAATTCTATTTTGCTCCATGAATTTTAATCCTTTAATATAACTTTTATTAATTGAAGTAGTACTGGTTTATAATATTTATGGGTTTTATGTGTTCAGCCTTATAAATCAACATATGTATACACTACATTATGTTTGCCACCAGAGTTCTAGTTTCCATTTGTCACCATACAGTTGACTTCATTATTTATTTTGACATTTAATTTATCCCAGATTTGGAGTAGAGCAAATCTGCCATCTTCAAGAAAATAAGTGACTTGGACTCTGAAAGTATCAATATGTTGAAACAAAAATGAATTGAGTAATTATTTTAGAATAAAAGAAAATAAAAAAAATATGGTAACTGAGTACAATGCATGCCCAAGATTTTTTTTTTTTATTTTTAAAGATTTATTTATTTGTTTATACAAGCACTGGATACAGTCAGAAGCGCAGGAGGGTGAGAGAATTCACCAGAGCCAGAGTGGGAACAGAACAGGCAGACCTATGAAATACACTGCTGAGGGGAGCAGTGGGCGCAGCAGGAGAGGTCTGTGCACCATGTGGGACCCACGCCGGTGGCCAGGGATCGAACCAGCACTGCAGAGGCTGCGGGCAGCTTCATGGCCCAGCGCTCAACCACTGCGCCACCAGGGGAGGCCCTTCCCAAGATTTTATTTTGACCCAAAGACATTAACGAGACAGATTGTAAAATTTAAATGAGAGCTGCTGCTTAGGAAGTAGCAGTGTTTCGCTAAGGAAGAATGAAGGGGGAATCAGAGTTCCAGCGACAGATCAGCTATCACTGATATAGTAAAATAAAGAGCCCCTCCTGTCTTTGATAGTAATCTATGGGCTTTGAGTGTTAAAAAGAATACAGAGATAAAATGGGGGTGTTTGGAAAGTTACACATTTAACAAAACTCAAGCCTGTTTTTACTCTACAATTATATTAGTGTATAGGACTACTAGATTTAACAAATAAAACAAGAAGACCTGTTAAATTTGAGTTTCATTTAGTAACAGAAATGAGTAAACTACTGACTCATGGTGCAAATGAAATGGGCCCTGTGGTCCTGGCAGGTACAGGGCATTCCCACAGGCTGAGGCTTAGCTGGTTCTGTGTGCCACCTGCAGGTAGGCCCTCAACCTCAGCATTTGCAGCCTGGGAGCAACTTTGAGCTCTGCCCGCAGGCACCAGTAGTTTCCTCACCCTGGCCCAGAGCAAGCCTGTGCCATGGTGGGCTTTGAGGCTGCCTGCCCTGGAACTGTGGGGACCTGCACTCCAGCCCTGTTGCAACCCTCCTGTGTCTCTACACCTAGCCCCGCCAAGCTGCACTGAGTGCAGCCTGCCTTCCACCTGCTGAGGCTGGCTGCACAGTGGCTCCCCTTTGTGCACCACCACAGAGCCTGCACTGACTTAGTGCAGGTCAGGTCTGGGCAGGTGGCTGGGATTTCGCTTTTGAATATGGCACAGGGATTAGAAATGGACCAATCAGATTAGAGCTCTGATGGACAAACCAGGTGTGAGCTCTCACCAGTTCCATTCAATGTTTTGAGTCCATTGAGGAATTGAAAATGGAGCAATCTGATTGGTGCTTAGTAAGCACCAATCAAACAGCTAGAATTGAAAATAGTCCAATCGGACTTGAAAGGTAGGGATCCTCAAGAGGCTATAAGCAGGGCTATAAGGGCAGGAGTCAGATTTAGCCATTAGTCTGAAAGCTTCAGGAAAGAAACATTGAGCAGAGGGCTGCAGACACATTTGTCAAGACTTTGAGGCCTCTGTAGAATCCCAGACCTCTTCAGACCTTTGCAGAGACCTAGCTGCTACATATGCCTCTGGTCCTGCCTCTGACATTGCCTGTAAAGAGCACCATCAGCCTACCTATTATCTCTAAAAAAGTGGTTTGCTATTGGTGTTTGCCAACGGTTTACAAAGAGCTGTAACACTGGTGTCTCTGGCACCAACTCCTGGTGCCCAGTGTTGACCAACTTTATTGCCCAGCACTGCTGATCTGTGGTTGGCACTGCTACTGACTTTTGTCAGGCCACCTCAGAGATCTATCACCACTTTTGATCCTTTGGCACCACCTCCCTAGTGCTATTGCATCTGGTACTATCTGGTCTGGCATAGGATGCTGTCCAGCTTGGCCTTTGGACTGCTGGCATGTATTGCTATGGTATCACCTCAGCAACCCCACCTATGATCACCTCTAGATGTCATTGTGAGTTGCATCCTGATCTACTGCTGAGCCTGCCACCAGCTCCAGGCTCTTGTCAAAGGGACAGCACCATTTTGTATAAGCAGCATTTGTTTTAGACTACTGGACTCTCTGGGGTAGGATAGATGGCCATCTGTAGCCTTCCTTCTTCCCAATCTCCTCTTTGATAGTAAACCCCATTTTTGTTGCACCCTGAGCCTGAGTGATGTCTTGTAATTGTGAGTGCAAGAGTGAGAACCCATAGACAGTGGCCTCTCCCCCACCTTGGCCGCGTTTTATAACCAGGTAAAACTTGGAAACGTTATGTTAAGTGAAAGAAACAAGACACAAAAAAACTGCATACTTCATAATCTCATTTTCACTAAATATCCAGAATAGACAAATCTTCAGAGACAGAAATTAAATTGCCATGTGCTGAGGGAAAGCAGTGATGGTAGTGAGTGGTAACTGCTGTAGAGATACTTATTGGGATGATAAAAAATGTGCTAGAATGAGATAGAGGAAATTGTTGGAGCTCAGGAGAGCATACCTCCACCCCTCTGGGTTTTTCTTGTTCAGGAAGAGCAAACGAATTACCATGAGACAGATTAGTAGGAGAAAAGATCAGATTTAATTACATACGTATGGATAATTTACAAAGCTGTAAATTCTAAAGTAGATGGAATAAACTATGGGTTATAGCCTATGCTCGGGAATGGGTTAGGAATATGTGGCATTGAGGAGAGGATGACTTCATATAACAAAACTTTGCTTCTAGAATTGTAACCTATCTTCAGTAGACTTCTGCAACAAAATGTTTATTTCAGGAGATATTCCTAAATCTAGGTCATTTGCATTCTTGAATTCGATTAAAGTTTCTCTAAAGGCCCACAGGACTGCCATATACCTACATATATTGAAAAAAGCCTACTCTGGACATCATGGAGAAAACAGCATGGACATTTTTGGGAAATCAATTCTACAGAATGATAGCACAATTTTTCAAATATTATTGAAACATAGAGTAAATTTTATGGCCTATCAATTATATACAGTAAAAGATAACACAATAAAAATTGTACAAAACAATCACATATATATAAAACAAATCACTTGGCTAAATTTGCTTAACAGGCCAGAGATTACCTACCCATACCCTATATTAGTGATTCTTTCCCCAGTGTAGCCTTTAAAGCCTCAGAATCTGCTAGAATCTGTTCTCTACAATACTGATCAGTTATTCTAGCATGGTATTTGGTGCTCAGTAGGTTATTCTAGTGACAGCCAGGCTGGAGCAAAATTAGTCTATAACAGTGTTTCTACCTTCAGATTTAATTGATATCTTTAGTAAACCATTGTGTTACACAGTCTAATGGCCTGCCAAAGATGTCCATATCTGAAACCCAGCAACACGAGAATGTGGTACCTTATATGGCAAAAGGGACTTTTGCAATTGTGGTTAATTAAAAACATAGGAATGGGGAATTTATCTTGGATTAGATGTGTGACTAAAGTTAATCTCATGGGTCCTTAAAAGTAGAAATCCTTTTTTGTCTGTAGGCAGAGGGAGATCTGACTATAGAAGGAAAGTGGAAGGAATACAACTGAATTGATTTTAAGATGAGGAGGGGGCCTCCCCGGTGGTGCAGTGGGTTGAGCACAGCATGAGTAGCTGTCCGCACCCTCTGCAGTGCAGGTTGGATTCATGGCCAGCCAGGAAAATTCCTACATGTGCGGCGCAGACCTCTCCTGCCGCGCCCTCTGTTCCCCTCAGCTCCCCTCAGCTCCCCTCAGCAGTGTATTTCAGTCAGTCAGTCTGCCTTTTCTGCTCCCCACTCTGTCTCTGGTGAATCCTCTCACCCTCTCGAGCCTCTGGCCTGTACCCCAGTTCTTGTATAAAAATAAATAAATCGTTTAAAAAAAATAGATGGGGAGGAAAGAAGCCATGAACTAAGAAATGTGGATGGATTCTTGAAGCTGGGAAAAGCGAGTTAACAGCTTTTTAAAACCCTAGACCTTCCAAAAGGAGTGTAACCTTGTTGGTACCTTAATTTCAACTCATATTGAACTTACAAACTTTAACCTTAAGAGAAGTATTGTTTTAAGTCAAAATAAGGTTGAATTTTAGATGAATAGATTTTTTTTTCTTCAATTTTTTAGTGTGTCACATGTAATCATCTGGGTCATATTTATACTAAATACTTATGTCTTTTTAGCCTCAAGTCAAATTTAATTGAATCTTTTGCAATGTATCTGGTGACCCCCAATAGTGTGTTTTAATTTAAAAAAATCAGCTAAAAGGCAATGTTCCTGGAATATGAGTTTAAATAGCTCTGTTGAAGTTTCTAATCATGCACATAAAATACACATATAAACAACACACTTAGTGCCATAGAAAGCCTTACTTAAGTAATAAATTTAAAAAATAGAATGTTCAGCTAAAGTTAATTTTGAATAATTTCCTGTGTAAATATAGATACTTAAATCCTCAAAATTTCTGGAAAAACACTTCACTTTTTATCATAAGCACTTGGCAGACATATATTGTTAGTCTATACTACTGGGACTTTTAATATTTGCTTTTCCTGGTTAAAAAAACTCCAGATGAGAGCACAAGTAATTAATCACTAACTTCATTAACATAGACTCAAATTTGCACTTTATTTCTCAAAAAATTAATTAAAGAGTGAAAAAATATTAAAGTCATATATAATGTAAATGTGGTTTCCTATTTGGAGATTTAAGTCACTAGAATCATTTTACCTCAGGGAAATGGGTGATGGAATTTTAAAAGTGAGAATATAAATCAACAGTCTTGTCATTTTCCTGAAAGACTACTACACTAATGACAGCAATTATTTTTAAAGGACTGTTTTGAAATGTGTGGAATTGAACTTTAATAATTTAGCTGTCTCTTTATAAATGTGCCCTCCTTCACAGATGAGAATGAAGTTGCTTCTCCAATCTCATCAGCAGCGATAGGTTGCACTAATTCATCCCTGCAAACTGTCCCAGTTCTTTAGGCGAAAAGCACATAGGGAATGCAGACTTGTTGGGATTAGCTAGATATGTTGTAACAGCACCTTAGAAATAAATGAGGAGCCCCAAACTTTGATTCCTTTAGAATCACAATATTTTCTTTCAGTTCACAGATTCAACCATTTCCTCCAACATGTCAAAAGTCTTTCATATTATAGATTTAACAAGTCAATTGAAGTGGAGGTATATGAATATGTTGATCTTGTGAGGCTAGACATAAAGTCTGCTCAGTTATACATAATCGTACTTGGGATTTTTTGACTTTAAATTGTATATGTGTTATTGAAGATTGCATTGTATCTTACATTTGTTTGCAAAGTTGGGAGTAGCTCTTGTCTTAAAGCAAAAATATTTTTTCTTGTCATTTGCATAATAAGAAGCGTGACTACTGAAAAATAATTTCTTATACAGAAAGTAATACCTCTGTACTCTTCCTATTATTTATAACATATTCTATAATGATATAGCATATATATTCATTTACAACATATATATATATCACATAACACTATTATAGTCTTATCCTATAGTTTAAGGCAGACATCAGCACCATTTTTTTGCAATCGATAAGTTTGCAAATATTTTCCATTTTATGACATATAAGATCTCAGTTACAACTCCTCAACTCTATTATCACACTAAAGAAGTGATAGAGATATGTAAATCTGAACGATAATGACTGTAACTGTATTCGATTTACTTTATTTACAAATACAAGTAATGTGCTAGATTTGCCCTGTAGGCTGTAATGTTTACCTCAGTATAAGGTATTGTCTTTTTGGAAGGCCTTGGTCGATTTCAAACCTGTTGGTAAAAAATATAAGGAATCATTACCTTTGTTTCTCAATTTCTTGTGCATTGTCTCATCATATTTTCTCTTAGTTGTTTGAAGACTGGGAAAAGTACAGAATATATTTTTTGGGGGGAGCTTTTCCATTGTATTCATGAGCAGGGAGCAAGCCATCCCTCCACCTTGACGGCCCCGGGTCTTGTCAGGCCTAGCACAGGGCGTCGGGGGGACCAGCACCCGCTTCTTGAGGATGAGGTTCCCGTAGAGGGCCGTGTCCCCTATTGCCACAACAGCAAAGGCCTTCTTGGCCCGTTAGTAAAACGCAAACCTCTCGATCTTGGCCAGCTGGCTCGTACAGCCCGCCTTGCAGAGGATGGACCGGTAGCTCCCCCACACGGGGGTCTGAAGGCCCCTCTCCTTGTCAGTGGGCACCAGCTCCATGACAGCGGCCGGGCTCTCCACGTAGCTGTCCAGGGGTAGCAGCTGCAGCACGGCCTCCAGGAGCTGGGGGATGCCCAGGCAGTCTGCGCGGATCTCCTGTGGGTCGCACCGGCAGACGGAGGACATGGGGAAGTTCACATCTGCGAGCACGATCTCGTCCCTGTGCCCCATGCGCGCCAGCTTGTAGAGCAGCTTGGGGGACAGCAGCGCGAGGACACCCTTCAGCACCACCGGGACACCCTTCAGCACCACCAAGGTCACGGGAGGTCGGGCCCGGAGTGGGCGGGGCCTCGGTCCAGAATATTTTTTGAGAGAGGAAAAAATAATTTCAAGAAGAAAGCAATATTCCACAAATTGTGCCCTAATGAATGTTAGTTATGTAGAAAAATGAACAGATAACATAATAAAATGAAAAACAGAAAATATTAATATAAATAAAAAGGATCAATTATGATGGCAAAACTCAAAGTTTAAAAAGTTAATTTAATTTCATGGTCTAAGATGCTTAATATGTTAATGTATAATGTAGATATCTGATATTGGATGATCATAAAAATTATTTCCCAAATAGAACCATAATTTTACAGTACTTCACTACCAATAAGAGAATCCATAAAAGTAGGTTTAGGCTTTTGTTCTAGGAACATGTGTGCACTTGATGAATTGTACTTTCCAAATTGTCATTTTATTGTTGTTTCTGTATAAACCCACTTTGGTGTGAAGTAACTGCCTGGTTTTTGTGGGCTGTATCAGGGAGCTTTTAAATTTTCCTTTGAACAAATATTATTGTTTGATAGTTGTTTTTAGTAGAGATGGTTCTTTTTAGTAGAGTCTTAACCACATAATTCTTAAAATTGCCTTTGGAAAATTGAAAGTATGTAATAAAAATTTTAAGTATTTATCTATTATAATTTTATTAAAATGTTTATCATATTGATAAGAAAAGGTTTTTTTTCTTCTCTTTCCACATCTTTTCATTCCTCATAGATTTATTGGACAGCTAAGCACTGAGGCTTCAATGAGTTTCTAGATTCGGAATTGGACACACTATTTTTCTAAAATTTTTTCTGCTACTCTCTAGATTCCAGGCCTTTACCATTTTCTCTAATTGTTCACCATGTCTGATAAAGGCTAATTCTTCTTAAATATTGTGTCATTAGCTCCATAATTACCATCACTACATTTTGCCCACTGCCCTGTGTAATTATTCATTTTATTTCCTAGGTCTGTAGAGGAAAATAATTATTCTAATACCCACAAATGTATTTAGAAATAATATTAAATTATCATGTATGTATTTTAATTTTAAATTTTGTGAAACTAAATTATCCAAATTCCTAACCCCATTTTAACTTAATATAATATTGCTCTCATGCCCTATTTTAAAGATAATACATTTATCTCTATGTCCCTTTATCTATTATTGTATGGTCTCTTTTACTGCTTTTATTGCTTCTCATTTTTCAGATGTTCATTTCCATACTTTTATGTATATATCAATGGCCTAGAATTTCTGACTATTTTAAGAAGTTAGTCCACGTATTTAATCATTGAATCATAGCTTTAAGGTAATTATTATAGCTACAGAGACATTATTTTAGCTGTGCTTAATTTAAAAATATAAGAAGTTTAGGGGGATGGTTACAGATTCTCTCAGAACTCAAGTCTCAAGTTTCCGTGTTTATACTGCATTGCAATCTTTTATCCTAGAAATACAATGTAGAATAAATTTTGGTGATGGAAATAGTACCAAGCAGCTACATTTGTGGAGTCCCTAGTAAGTGCCAGACATCATACTTATATTCATTATAAGCCTTGCAAACACACTACAAGATTGATACTATACTTAATACAGAAAATTGAGAATCAAAGAAATTAAGTACTATCTATCTGGAAAATCCTACTCTGAATTCAGATTTGTCTGATTCAATCTCATCTTTTCCACCATAACTTACTGCCTTCCTGTGTATTTTGAAAAGAACTAGTTTTCATGGCTATATAAGAGGTGAGTAATTTTTAATGCAAATTTTGTGTTTGGTATTGCTTATACATACAATACACTGTCAAAGAAATACTAATCTTTAGATTAAAAGAACCCTCAGAACTCTAAATTAGTAGAAAATAGGGAGGATTTGTTTGATGGGTTCATAGTATATAAAGAAGTTTGCTCATAATGCCTAATAAACTTTTGACCTTTTGACAAATTTCTTATATTACTAAAATCTAGGGAAATGATGTTTTCAAATATTTACTTACAATAACACTAATTTTTGGAAGATTTTCTTTCAAAATGTAGTGTTTGAAACATAAATCTTATTGCACCATCTGATCTAGATTTTGTAATTTTTAAGAAAATGTCAAGAAGGTAAGAGATATAATGTATGTTGCAACTCTGTCCCAATTAATTAATAACCAGCTAAATTTATCATGAAGAATATATATTTTATATACTGGCTCATTATCCAAGTAAAACATGGTATCCTCTAATATAAAGACTCTCATTTTGAAAATCCCGTGTTTCTACTTTACGTTAATAAAAAGCATAGATATCAGATTTTTGTAGAATGATTGAGTTCCAAATGATGGTAATTTAAGGGAAACAGCTACCCAATGTATCTCTCTGCTGAACTATTCAGTATCAGTAATGATAACAAAACTTCAATAACCTGACCATAAAAATAGATGTCAATATTACTTGTTAATAATGACATTTGCTATTTCACTAGAATTAGTCTTTTGGGCTGAACTGAGGTTGCTTAAGTCTTTAATGATGTTTTCAGAATGTTAAAAACCTGTAAAAAATCTAAATTAATCCACATTCATCTCAAGACTGGAGAGGTATGTTGTTCTGTTCACCTGCATGCGATGTGGTATCTGCTTGGCCACTTAGATGCACAAATGCTCAGGTGCTGCTGAGATAAGCAAGATTTATACTTGATTTTCTGAGATAATACTACAGACTGAAACCTTGCTGGGTATGAGACTGGTCAGTAGAAATGCACACAATTCTGGGATTTTTCCATGATTCTAGAAAATATTTTAGAGTATTCAGCATCATTCTATCAATATTTTTTTTAAATGTCCTTATGTTTCTTCCACAATAACTATGCTTGAAGAAGTTATTGTGTAGAAAATATCCGAGTAAAAAACATCCAACATTGGACCAAGCCAAAATGTAGCCTACTTTTCCAGACCCTTTTTGCAGGATATAAATTTGTGATGATGATGATTATGATGATGATAATAATGTGTTTCCACATACAGAAGGAAATCATAAAGTCTAATAAAATAAAGCATGTGAATCTACAGCATATTTAAAAAAAAAAGATGAAAACATTGGTGTTATAGCAACTCTTTTAGAAAGAGATTGTTAGTAAATAAAATATATCAATGCCAGTTTTCAATTACTGTGTTTAGTTTAGGTTAATGACAACAGAGTAATTTTATTCAAAAGGTCAGTATTAAATAGCAAATGTCAGTAACATGAGATCTAGCAGATAACCACATTGGATATACAGTTTGGAGAAAATCTATGAATGTCAATTATACTACTTTCAATTTTTAAATGTTTAGAAATAATTAGGGGCTATAGATGAGTGGGAATTTTATAACCAATTTTCCCTCAACAATGAAAAGAGAATCTTGCAAATCTCTTGAGGGATGTCTGCGAATTAATGTTATGTAGTATTAAATTTAATTTACTTTTTCCTTACCATTTTAGTTCCTGAAAACTGCTGACTTTATATAGCCAACTTTGGAGGTAGATATTGTGGTTGTTTTATATAAAATATGAGCTACATGGGCACATAGGATATTCATTGCCGAAGATTCTGCAGTAATAAGTGGTGTGTAGGTAGCATTGCTCTTTGCATGAGGTGCATTCTGTCTCTGTCAATTTATGCAGTCTATGTAGAGTGATGTTTGGCTTCTAATTAGGTAAGACATGACATATGTATTAAATGGTCAAACAGATGACTCTAAAAAATATAATATTGCTTTCATTTAAAAATTTTGCAAAGATAGGCAAGTCCTGAAATGTATATGCTTTCCTACTACTAAGTTCAATTTGGAGCCAATTTCTAAATTCCTCAGAAAAGCAGAAAATGTCTTTACAGAGAAATATCCAGACCTGACATTTGGAGAATAATTAGTACATTTCAACTAGATGAAATAAGAAGAGATGAGTTTGCAGCTGTCTTGAGTGATTTTTGATTTTTGATAGTCATCAGTTCAGTAAATTGCATAGTAGTTAATGGATCTGGAACATACATCCCTGGGACTAATTTCAAATGTCATACTCTTAAAGAGTAAGCTGTATATTCTCCTCTCCAGACTTACTTACGACTTGATATCTCTAAAATAAAGTTCTGTAAAAGAGCATCAGGCAATGACAATAGTTTAAAACACTGAGGTCAAAATGAAAAATATTTCATGACAAGATCACATTATTTACACAGTTCACAATTGTCCTGTGTGTAATCATTGTAAGATTCTCCCCAAATAAACACAGTAAAAATATGCTATTTTAGTATTACAATAGAAGGTATATTATTTGGTATTTACCCATGAAATATGGAACATTCAAAGTCATTCAAGAATTTGAAAGAACTGGAGATAAAAATGACAATTTTATTTTTTAAAAATATTTATTTATTTATTTATGCATACAAGAACTGGGGTGTATACCTGAGGTGCTGGGGGTGATAGAATTCACCAGAGACAGAGTGGGGAGCAGAACAGGCAGTCTGACTGAAATACACTGCTGAGGGGAGCAGTGGATAAGTCAGGAAAGGTCTGCTGCACCATGTAGGCTGCACCCTTGCTGGTGGGCGATTGAACTCATACTATAGTAGCTGGTGATAGTTTGATAGCTTGATAGTGCTGTCCTGCGCCACCAAGGAGGCCCCAAAAATGACAACTTTAAAGTATTTAGCATAATTTCTCTCCCACATTCGGCCATGTCTCAAGCTAAAGGTGAGAGTTGCTTTCAGCCTGGGCTAATGTATTCTGGTCTACCCAGTACCAATGTGCTATATTTACTCATATTTACTCAATGTGCTATATTTACTATATTTACTGTTGCCTTTACTGGGAAATTTGCTGCCTCATAGCTTTTATCGGCTCAAATGGTATATATGATATTCATCATTCTGGTCAAATTCCAAAGCCTCTAGGAAATACTCTCCACATTGCGATGATTTTATAATAGACTATTTTTTTTTTTAGTATGTTTCATTCTTCAGAGTATTCAAGTAACTGTATTGCAGAAACTTTCTTCCTGAAATAATCTTTAAGCTGAAGGATCCAGGGACCATATTTGCATATTTGTTACTTGATGAGCATACTATAAGGTTCAAGAAAATGAGCAGATTGGCTAAGGTTTTATAAAGTTTCCTAATCTAATATTCCTTTGCAAAATCTAATTCTACAGGCTCTGCTCTAGTTAGGATTGTGAAGAATGACACTATTATATTTGTAAGAAATTAATAATAATAATAATAATATAAGAAGAATGGTTTCTATTTGAGAGCTGAAGGATCAAGGCAAGCAAGTGGATTGAATTACAAAATGACTATAAAATACTTGAAGGAAAGGGCATCCCTGGTGGCGCAGGTGGTTGAGCACTGCATTGTGAAGCTGTTTGCAGCCTCTTCAGCGCAGGTGCGATCCCAGCCAGCCAGCGAGAATCCCACATGGTGAAGCAGACCTCTCCTGACTCACCCGCTGCTCCCTTCAGCAGTGTATTTGTTCAGTCTGCCTGTTCTGTTCCCCACTCTGTCTCCAGTGAATCCTTTCACCCTCCCACACATCTGGCCTGTACCCCAGTTCCTGTATAAAAATAAAATAATCTTAAAAAAAAAAATACTTGAAGGAGAGATGGAACCCAATGACCACTTTAAGCAAGATAGGTCACAGGAAAAATAACTGGAAGCCATTCAGTGGTTAAAAAAATGACTAAAGGGCCTCCCCTGGTGGCGCAGCAGTTGAGCGCTGGCTTGAGAAGCTGCCCGCAGCCTCTGCAGCTCTGATTCGATCCCAGGCCACTGGCGAGGGTCCCACATGGCCCGCAGACCTCTCCAGCAGCGCCTGCCGCTCCCCTCAGCAGTGTACTTCGTCAGTCTGACTGTTCTGTTCCCCGCTCTGGCTCTGGTGAATTCTCTCACCCTCCCATGCTTCTGACTGTACCCAGTGCTTGTATAAATAAATAAATAAATAAATAAATCTTCAATAAATAAATAAATAAATAAAGCCACTTTAAAAAAAAAATGACTAAAATGTAAAAAATTCGTAAGGGCCAAGTTGGATTTGCATTGTTTAAAATGCCTGTGAAGACCCAACAAATGAGACTTGTACTTCATTTGATATATCTTTTCTATGGCTATTCTCTGGGTTGAGCCAAGAAATATATAGAACAGAAAACTGAAAGAGCTTCTTCAGTGGTTTAGACATTCAGGGTATGATAAGATGTGAGAGAGAAATAGGAGAAACCCTTCCACAATCCTGAATCTACATAAATAAAAGGGAGTGGTCAACTAATGCTGTCAACTAATGTTGTCAACTGTGCTGTCAACCATGAAATAAAACTGCCCACCACTGGGGCAAGGATATAGCATCCCTTGCCCTCCTACCCCACCCCCCCCCACACACAGGCACACACTCTCCCAAGAAAAAGTCATAAAGAAAAGGTCGAATATCCATTTTCCTACCATCACTAACACTTGGTAAAACCATTTTAAACTGTAGAAAGAGCAGGAGACTTACTTCTAATGTCTTATACTGCTATGAAGCAGAAACATGTTACAATTGGGGAAGAGTTAGGAAACTGATTCAAGTTAAGGAAATTTCACCAATGAAAGGTAGGTTTTGTGTGCTATGTGAGAAAGTTCAGGGGAACTGAATATTGGGTATGTCCAATTCCTTAGGCTAAGGTTCACAGGGCCTGCATAAGAATGACTTATTCTAAAATATAGCTATGGTAATCTAATCAGAGATTCTGGAGCTGACATAAGGATATATATTAAAACAGTGAATTAGAATAGTTACTAGAAATATGTCCATGTGTATTTGTGTGTGTTCTCTTTTCAAGAGCTGTTCTCTTTTCAAGAGCTGCCCACTAACCCACGCTACACACAAAAATCAACTCAAAGTGGGTAAAAGTCTTTTATACAAAACCTTAAAGCATAGGAAAAAATTTCATGACTTAATCTTTAGTGATACCTTTAGGGATTCACCCCCCTCCCCAACACAAGGAAAACAAAGGAGAACATAATAACTGGGATTACCTCAAACTAAAAAGCTTCTGCCCAGTGAAAGAAATGATAATGAAAGTGAAAAGACACCCTAGTGAATGGGAGAAAATATTTGGACACCATTCATACATCTGACAAAGGACTGATACCAAAGTTACACAAAAAAACTCATAAAACACTATAAAAACACAACAACCCAATAAAAAATGGGCAGAAAAGCTAAACAAATATTTATCCAAAGAAGACCTTCAGACTACATACAGACAAATGGAAAAATGTTCACCATCACATATTATTAGAGAAATGCAAATCAAGACCACAATGAGATAATGATTTGCACCTGTGGGAATGGCCCATTTTGATAAAAACCAGAAACAAGTGCTGGTGAGGATGTGGAGAAATGGGAACCACTCCTACACAGTTGGTGGGAATGCAAACTGGTCCAAGTCTTATGGAAAGCATTGTGGAGGTGTCTCAAAATATTAAAATTGGATTATCCATTCAACCAAGTAAATCCACTCCTAGGCATCTATCCAAAACTTTCATTAATTCAAAAAGAATCTTGCCTCTCATCTTTATTGCAGCATTATTTTGTAAGCTATGTCTAACAGAATATAAAACATAAGCCACAGACTCGTGCAAATTTTCGCAAAACAGATTATCTGACCAAAGTCTTACCCTCTAGAATATACAAAGACCACTTTTAGCTTAATAACAAGAAGACAATCAAATCAGCTGGGCACCAGGTTTGAATTGGCACTTACCAAAGTAAATCCTAATGGTAAATAAACAATGCATATCAACCCAATATTGTTAAACATTATGGAAATGAAAATTAATCTACAATGAAATCCTGCTATCTTCATTGAAATTGCAATAATTTGGAAGTGTTTTTTTTTCATTTTTATGTTATCATCTAATAATATCCTTTTTTCTTTTCCTGCGTGGTACCATGAAGGTTGACACATTTGTACATTAGTGTAACCACCACAACAATGAGGATGCCAAGCAGCTGCCTCAAACTATCCTTTTATTCTCACAATCCCTGATCTTTCTATCACTATAGTTTTGTCTTTTTAGGAATATCAAATGAATATATGTTATATCACACAGTATGTAACATTCCAACACTGAGCTCTCTCACTAATGCATATCCTAGAGATCCATCCACCTACTTTCTTGCTTTGTATCAGTTGTTCCTTCTTACTGATAATAGTATTCAACAGGTGCTACAAGTTAGAATAGTGACAATAGAGATCACATGAGACAAATGGAAATTTTATATTTTTATGGTGGAATGCAAAATGAATCAGCTTTTTGGCAGTTTGGCAGTTTAAAAAAAAGAATAAAGTTACACACACACATATATGATTCAGCATTTCCATTTATCAAAAGAAATATATCCTTTTGATCCAGTGTTTTGTGTTCTTGCAGTAGATATCTAGCAGTAGAATTTCTGGGTCATATGGTAGATCTATTTTTAATATTTTGATAAACCTCTATACTGTTTTCCACAGGAGCTACAAGGTCTAAATTCACTGTAGGAGGGTTCCTTTTTCCCAATATCCTCATCAATACTAATTTCTGGTCTTTTGGATGTAGGCCATTCTCACACGTGTCACATTGTATCTCATTGTGATTTTGATTCTTATTTCCCTGATGAGCATTTTTTCCAGTATCTCTTGGCCATCTGCATGTTTTCCACACAAACACAGAGGCATATCTGAGTTTTTTTTTTTTTTTTAAGATTTATTTATTTATGCATAGAAGAACTGGGGTATAGGCCAGAAGTATGGGGCGAGGTGAGAGGAATCACCAGAGACAGAGTGGGGGACAGAACCAGCAGATTGACTGAAATACACTGCTGAGGGAAGCAGCAGGTGAGTCAGGAGAGGTCTGCTGTGCCATGTGGGTAGCTCTCTGGCTGGCAGGGGATGGAACTCGTGCTGCAGTGGCTGCAGGTAGCTTCATATTGCTTCACCTTAACCCCTTGCACCACCAGGTAGGCCCCCATATCTGAGGTTTGAATGGCACAATCTTGCCCCAGCTGCCATTTCTAGAGATCTCTCTCCCTTAGCTTTTGTGGTAGGAGTTGAATTTCCTCAGTGTTGCTTCTTGCATAGGCTACGCTGGTCCCCAATGTCGAAGAGGTTCCCTAGGAACTCCTTGCCCTGGGCTACTTTCTGATACCCTCCCAGGACCAAAGCAGGGGAACTCCTCTGATACTATCTTCTCCATCCCCACCTCTAGTATCTTGATATTTAAAATATACCTATTTTGAACTTCACAAATACCTTTCTTGGTATTTTTGTACAGTTTTACATTTTTTTTCCTTTAACACACAGTAAAAACCCTAGGAAATAGTGGCTAAAAGTAGTATCTCATTCCACAAACATAAATAGATTCTTAATAGGAAATTTTCAATAATTTTATTAAAATTAGAATGATCAAAAGTTCAACTACAAATCAAAAATTAGAATGGAAGAAAGATTTTCTGTATTTCTATTTCTTTGTTTTTTAACAAAGGATTAAAAATTGTAGCAAAAATTTGGAGAAAGGGAAATGTGGCATTTATTCCTTCTTGCCTGGAGCAATCAGTTTGAAAGTCTAGCTTTGAAGTAGATGCTTTATAAAACATTTAAATTAAAAATAAAAAAAAGATAGCAATGTATTGTACAATTTCTAATTACAGTATATTTCTCTTATAAAAATGTCATACTACACAGGATAAACTTAAAAGTCAGACAAGCTCCATATAAATTTTAGGTGAAGGCAATGATTTTCCTGCCTAATTTTAATACATAATAAACAAGATGGCGACAATATCTTCAAAGGTGATTGCTAAAAAAATGATATGCTTTGATTCGTGTTAATAATAAAAATGGTCTTTATTTGCCTCCAGTAAACCTAGAGGCTAAATTTACTCCAAACACATGTCAGTTTTTGAATGGCTCTTAAGGACAAGAATGACACATCAATAGTGTCACCTGTCAAACACATAGTATTTTCATAAATGATGCTTTAATAGTGGCAGAGAAGCAGCAGGATGTAGCCAAAAGAACTGATTCTGACTCTGCCTTTCATTATTTGATTACAAATCTCTGTGAGTCACTTAACCTTTGCAGGTCTCTTGATTGGTTAAATGTTAATGCTGAAGTCAATCGTTTCTAGGGCTCTCCTAAGTGGAAAAAGTTAATAAGTGATTTCTTTAGTAAATTTTGAAGCTTTGAATTCAAACATGCAAAAAAAAAAACTTTAAATGTTTTTGTATTGGAATTAGTATTTTGTGCCTATTTTTGACTAATGTAACTAGCACAGACAGATTCCAAATAAAATATACTAGGTTAAGTAAGTAAGTAAGTTTAAATGCGATTCTTTTTTTTTTTTTTTTTTTTTTTGTGGGACCCTCACTGGCAGCCTCGCAGCCCAGTACTCAACCGCTGTGCCACCAGGGGAGGCCCTAAATGTGATTCTTAATGAATTTTCACTTTTTCTCATTCATTGTTTCTTAAATGACATCTATATTATCAATCCATAATTGAACTTTCTGATCATCTGTTTTTGTCTACCAATGGTATTATCAGCTAAAGTGTGTCAAGTCTCCAATCTGGTTCTTGCAGTTGCAACCCTCCACATTGATACCCTCTAAACAATCTGAGTTTTGATCTAATATCCAAAGCAACCTCCTGTCACAACTCTACAATATGTTCAGGTCAGCTGACTTTGTTCTCAACTAACATTTACAAACATCTTGGGGGCATAGGAAAACTCAGTTGTTATCTGATGCCCTTCTGGCAACAGGAGAAACCTTATTGATTGTCCTAGTTAATCTCAGTTTAGGGAAGAGTTCTATTCATATGTTGGATTCTCTAACCTGTTTGGAAGTTGTGATATATCACCTAACAGCTCATAATCTGAGTAGGCAGGCTGAAGATTTCCTTCACAGTTACCTAATGTCTTAACGTATTGCCTTGCTTCCTTTTATGTTTTTTACTCTCTCCAAGCATATAGGAGTTTTATTTATTTTCATCTGTTTCAAAGAGAGGAAGGTATAAAGTATCAGATCAGATATTCTTCTCTTTCCCATTATTAAGATACTCAATTTTGGAAATGCATTCCCTTAAATCTATTGCCATGTTCTTAAAAATTATATTTAAAACTTCAGAAACTGTCAGTATTTTTCTTTGCCACTTTTTTGTGGGGACACTGAAGGTGGGTGGTTGGATTTTGTTTCTTGGGCCTGAGGAAAACCTACACATAGAGAAAGCAACATGTAGACATATACATGGTGATAATTAAAACAGTTTTCTTTATATAATTGCAATTATTTTCCCTTGCATCAGTTTTTTTTAAATAAAATAATTTTAACTAGTCAACATTCTTTAGCCTGATTTGGTATATAAAATTAACAGAATTATGGAATGGAATTATTGAAAGTACAGGCTTTCGTATTTATTTTTTAGGATTACTAAGGATACTTGGGCTACTTAACTTCCTCCAAAGAATATAAGTTTTCATTCTTGTGGCTCTGAATATTTATAAAGGGAGGTAGAAATTGTGTGGATTAAATTATATTCAACTTTTCCTTGAAATAGCTTGGTCACAGATTTTTGCTGCTTTAGGAAACCATAATAATGACTTGGATGTATTATTTCAATTCTCGATAAACTATGTCAAAAATGACTCTACTGAGTTTGTATAGCCCAGTTGTATATTAATAAGTTTACCAATACATATGCAAATATGGACATTATCAAAAATCTATACCCAAAACATTACCAGAGATGAAAAGATTGCAATCAAGGGGAGACTTATATAGAGAGCAAGCTATGTATTATTCACAGTTCATCAAACATCGCAAGGCTCTGACACACTTTAATCGGTAGAAAGATGTTAATGTAGGGAAGAGTTCCATCCTGTTTTATAATTGAATATTTGTTTTATTCTGTATCATTGTACTGTTTCATTGTCAGTGTTAAGAGTGGTTGTTCTCTAAAGAAATAATATCTCACCAAGGATTATGAATTATAAACAACAGGAAGTATAATATACCAAAATAAACAAATTCATCATCAGACAATCTGAAATTATGTTTTTTTTTTTTCACAAATAAATATTCATCTAATAGAAGGTTCTGTAACCTTATCCAAATATTTCTGAAAATGATATTTTTCACATAATCTTTGTCATTAGAAAATTTGATTAATATAAAAGTTATCATTTTATAACTAAGGAGTCAAATGAGGTGTACATGAATAATAATCTGAATTAAATTTGTTTTTACTTGAAAAAGAAAATAAACACCCTGCATATTATCTTGTTATAAAAGGAACAATACACTTTTCAAAGTACTGTAATTTAAATATTTTACAGGTGATAATTTTTCAATCATGAAATAATGAAAGATAAAGAGACTTCCATTTATTTTTCTAGTATTTTAAATGAAAACAAGTGGTATAATTGGAAAAGAACATAACTCACACATATTTGTGTGAGTGTGCATGTTAAAATATCCAATCCGGGGCTTCCAATTGGCGCATAGGGTTGAGCACAGTGCTGTGAATCAATCTGCAGCCTCTGCAGCTTGGGTTCGACTCCCAGCCAGCCAGGGAGATACCCACATGGCATGGCAGACCTCTCCTGCCTCACCTGCTGCTCCCCTAAGCAGTATCTTTGGTCTGTCTGCCTGTTCTGCTCCCCACTCTGTATCTGGTGAATTCACTCACCCTCCCATGCCTCTGGCCTTGTATAAATAAATAAATAAATAAATAAATAGATATTTAAAGTAAATATATATATATATATATATCTCCAATCTGCTTTAATGCAGGTGCATAGATTTAGTTTAACTTTCATCAATATCAATATTTTATCCACTTTTTCTTTGACCTTTTGCTTTCTAAATACAAACATGATAAATGATTTCTATATATATTTTGAAATATACATATTTATATATTTACTTAACACAAATGTTTACTTACATACTTATTTACAATTTATTTGCAGTATTTACTTATATACGAGTTATATACAATTTGCTGAATATTTACTTATATACAAGTAAATATTCAGTTCATTAGTCACACAGGTCACATTTCGGATTCTTCACTACAGTAATGAATGATAGAGATAAAGGATATTCCATCACTACAGAAAGTCATTGGGCAGTGGTACCTTAAATAATTTGAAAACATTTCAATGGCTATAAATATCCCATCATATTATGCAAAGTTACATAAATATTGCTATATTGTTTTGTATGAATAGCTAACAGGTGCATTTCTTTTGCTTTTTTTGTTGATGTAGTAGTACTAGTTAATGCTATTACGGATTTTTCATAACTTTTTTTACATTGTTTTGGCTACATTCAGACATTGCTATTTTTTTTCTCCTGTGGTTATAACTAAAACTCATATGGCAAATTCTTGGCTAGAGTATTGAATTCTAGAAAGCAGCTCGGAGTATGGGGAAAGAGTATTTTGAATTATTTTGAATTTGAAAGACTTAGTGAGATATTTTTAAATAGCTATACATTGAGTTTCTTTAAAAGAGTATTTATTCTGTGAGGCCAGAAATAATTGAGAGCTCACATCTTATTAGGTACCAAGTGGACTAATCTGATTTGTACACCATTTGGCTTATGGATGTCATGTACTATGGATCTTAAAGATAAAAAGTTTTCCCAAATAGCCAACTTCTGTCAATTATAATTGTTTGGAATAAGTGTTTGAAAATTCTTTGAGCAGTAAAGGTATTTTATGCTCAGTAATTTTGGCTTTTCAAATCTTTGTTCCATTATATGGTTCATTAACAAATAACATGTTACTTTTCCTACAAATTTTCTTATGCAAGAAAAATGTAGATAGCAGAGTGGTAATTTAAGTACTTTCATGAGCAAACTGTTATGCAGTATAATTATAGGATAAGGTAAACATTGAATGAATTAGTCTATTATTACAAAGTTTCTGTAAGTTGTTTTCTTTATAATTGAGTTTGATTTTTCAAAAGAATTCCTAAAGCTCCCAGATTTTCTTCAATTGTTTTTTTTTTTTTTTAAATTGCATCTACTTTCCTTCTTGAGTGTGAGATAAAAGTTGCCTAAACAGTACATTCAAGTCAGAAGGGATTTGACTCAATTGTTGAGTATCGAGTGACCAGGGATATTGATCTTTGAATTTCACCCTCCAAACTCCACTGCAAAGCACAGTGTTATAAACACATTAGATAATCACTAATTTCAAATACAAACTTCAGGGCACAATAGTTATGTGACATTGAGTAAAATGCTTTATTCAAATAACAATGCTTCTTCATGAGGAATCAAAAAGAAAATTAAAAATAAACTCTTAGTATGGCAGGCGTCATGTAACAAATGCTCAATAATTGTTAACTGCTGTTGCCATTGAAGGCACTGAACTAAATGAATCCCTCAAGAAATCCTTTTTAAGTTCCAATTTTGAAAAATCGAAAGAGATGTCTTAAAGTGATAAGTAGGATTTTTCTAATTCTCACAATTAAAGTAAACTAGATGGAACATGTAAATCTCACATGCAATTTCCATAGTACTGTTTGTTGGGTTTTTTTTTTGTGAATATTTAGAACCTATATCTAGTGTAATTCTCAGTCTAATGAATCAACTAGCTGTCATCCCAAATACCTGTGAACTCAGGAATATGAAAGTAGCCAGGTTAAAGCCCAAAATGCCTGAAGACTTAATGAGGAAGGAAAGATGTAACAAGAAAGAATGTTGAGAGACAATCATTGCTTGGTTCTAAGCAGAAGCCATGGCAAAAATTGAAGCTATTGAAAAATCTGAGTATCCTTGGACTAGAAGCAATCCTGTGTGGAAAACAGTGATCCTGAGTCAGGAAAAAAGAGAAGCATAAAATGGATTTCTACTTTAATCTGAGTCATATTTAATTAGGGGGTCAAGGAAAAAAGTGAAATTATTACTGTAGCTCATCTCGCAGTTCAACTTTTTATGTGAAAATGTTTTATTAGGCCATTTGATTTGCAGAACCGACAAGAAATAATATTTAAATCAATAAATATAGAGAATGTTTGCAACAACATAAGGGTTGCCAGACAACAATTTTGGTTTTTAGATAATAGTGTTTTATTATGATGATATTTTGCCTACACTTTTTACATATTTTGCCTATACATCATGCTGGAATGTTTATTGATTTTTTTTGGTCAATATATTCTTAATGACTTTAATATTAAGATTAAAATATTTACAACTTGTGATAATAAAATGATGCATGGGGATTCTTCATAAAATGCTTTTTTATATACATATGTATATATACATATGTGTATATATATATATCTGTGTGTGTGTTCAAATATATTTGCATATGTATAATGGTTGTAATAACTTTGTGTTCTCTCCTTATTTAACCAACATTTGCAAGTGGATATCTGATTTAACGAACTATGTCTATTTGTCTCTAATTTAGAAAAATAATTGACAAATTCTATATTTAGTAGAAATTAAGGTTAAATTCACAATGCATCTAGAGGAAGTAATTTGCATATTCATTAGTTTTAAAGAAGCATTTGATTTAGAATGGGGTGTTAAAAATACTACATTCTGGACTTCTAAATAGTCAAGCTTTTTTTTTTTTTTTTAAAGATGTGTTTTATGAATTTAATATTGGTTTACCTATTGTTTCCATAACAGAAATGTGCAATCCCCCTCAGGCACTGTTGCCATAGCACACACCCACCACCAAAGAAATCATAGTCCTCTACCATGATCCTTGTGTTTCCTTCCTGCTCTAGTCTCATCTGACCCCTCCTCCTTTTCTCCTCTCTCCCTTCTGGTTGCCCCCATTCCACAGGCCACACCACAATTTTTTTAAAGATTTTATTTATTTTATACAAGAACTGGGGTTCAAGTGAGAAGCACGGGAGGGTGAGAGAATTCACCAGAGCCAGAGTGGGGAGCAGAACAGGCAAAGGGACCAAAGGGTCTGCAGCGCCATGTGGGCTTCTCCCTGGCCTGCGGGGAATCGAACCAGTGCTACAGAGGCTGCGGACAGCTTTGCGCCATGGCGTTCAACTGCTGCGCCGCAATTTGTGGTGGGGGAGGCTCCCACACCACAATTTTTTTTTTTAAAGATTTATTTATTTATTTATACAAGCACTGGGTACAGTCAGAAGCGCGGGAGGGTGAGAGAATTCACCAGAGCCAGAGCGGGGCGCAAAACAGGCAGAAGGACTGAAGTTCACTGCTGAGGGGAGCAGCAGGCACAGCAGGAGAGGTCTGCGAGCCATGTGGGACCCTCGCTGGTGGCCGGGGATTGAACCTGCGCTGCAGAGGCTGCTGGCAGCTTCATAGCCCAGCGTTCAACCACTGCGCCACCAGAGGAGGCCCTACACACCACAATTTTTAAATAACGGTGTAAACTATGAAATTTAGAAAAGACATATATCATGTATGTTACCATACTTATTTAAAACTCCTTAGAGAACTAAACTTCAAAATGCCAAGAAAACTGGAAAAAAATATGGAATTAATAAAAATTCTTTCATGAAAACATATGTATGACACAGATTGAAAAGAGAATATTATTCAAAGTCAGGACAAAGAATAACATAGTTTCTCCACTTATTTTTCATATCCTTATTTCAATCATCTTCTAATTGTCCTAATGCCCCATTCTGGCTTCATACAACTAAAGCATCAGACTTCCATGAAACAATAAGACTTGTTCATCAGAAATGTCTCATGTGTTCCATATACTCTAAATATATTTAATATATTTAAATATATTAAAACATGTCACAGTGACACTAAGAAGCAGGAACTATTTATCTTAGCTTTCTATTCTTCATAAAACTGAGGGCTATTCAGGTTAAATGATATACCTGAGGAAATAACTAATTAATGTTTGTTTGACACTGGGTTCGACAAGAAACTGGCAATGCCAAGTTCTAGAAATGCTAGAAAAGCTTGAAGGTCAAAGGTTTGAACTCCTGTAATATGGGGGCATTCCAGTCTTCCACATTTTCAGGACTCAAGGGAGAAACCAAAGAGCACCAACAAGAAACATTTATCACAATCATCCATTGCACAAACTGGTTTTTTGGAACTCTCTAAAATTTACTTAGGCAAAAAATCTCATTGGGATTAATTAGGAAGGAAACATCAATCATTTTGAAAAGTCATTAAAAGAGGAACCAAAGACCAAGTCTAATGTGTGAGCAATGTGCCAATGTTTAGATTCTACTTTTCTTAAACCTTTCTGAAATAGTAACACGTTGAAACAGTCCACTGGAATATTTGTTATTCTCATTAAAAAATAGTGCTCTTGGGGCCTCCCTGGTGGCACAAGGGGTTAAGATGCCACCTATGAAGCTATCTGCAGCCACTGCAGCACAAGTTCCATCCCCGGCCAGGGAGCTACCCACATGGAAAAGCAGACTTCTCCTGTCTCACCTGCTGCTCTGCTCAGCAGCGTATTTCAGTCTGCTTGTTCTGTTCACCACTCTGTCTCTGGTGAATCCTCTCACCCCCCACACCTCTGGCCTGTACCCTAGTTCTTATATGCATAAATAAATAAATCTTTTTTAAAAAGTATAAAAAATAGCGTTCTTATTTTAATATATGAAAAGTATTAATTTTAAATGAACTCATTTTCAAAAATGTCTAAAGAAACATAGAATATATATATATGTACATCTAAAGAGTCAAAATTATCCAACTCTATTTAATTGATAATTTTCCAATTAATTGATAGCAAAAATTTTAAATAATTTCCAATTTTTACTCTATCCTTTAGGGCATTAGAGAACCTTTAGAAATTTTTTCTTACATGATGACACGAACATCAAAAATAACATGAGTTGCTTTTCGGAAAATGCATATTTGGAGTATCTACTTGGATCTACCAAGATTACTGAGACTTGTTAATCCATGAAGTACTCTGCAGATAATTCTTGTACTTACAATATTTTCTAATTATATCTAGATTAAAATTTGCCAAAATTCTAGAGATGACACTCTTCAAGGTAAACCATATCTTGCATCTAGCCATGCAAACAATGTTTGAAAGAAAGAGATGCAGATGGTACAAAAATTAATTCAAATGGATTATCAGAGAAATTAAAACAAAACAAACAAAAAATATTCATTTAGCCATAACACCACGAACCTACAAAGGACACAGTACTGTATCAGAATCTCTACAATACTAAATTTAGAAATAAAACCACTGTCAAATATTGTAAAGAAGAAATACAATTATTCCACTCTTATACCAAAGTAGAAACTTCAGACAACTAGAAAGTCTGTGTTTTCAGGTATTCCAAATATTCAATTTCTTCATCTATGTGTCAGTTACATAGAGAATTGTTACATGACTATAAATTATATATTTTACTTTGCCAAATAAAATAAATTTGCTGTTAGTTGCCATTAAAAATCATTTTAAATAGAAAAAGCAAGTTGATACAATACAAGTAAATCCTTTATATATAAATTTATATAAATATACAAATGACTTTCCTTTTCAATGATGTATTGTGATGCTGATCAGCTCAGTTTAAAATATTTGACAAAACAAAGGTTATCCTGGAAAGCTCAATGCCTAAATGAAGAAAAATAAATGGACGTGAATCAAACTTTTTGAGAACTCTAGGAAACACCTTTTGAAAAAGTTTTAGTCATTTTGTCTTGATTCTGGGAGAAAGGGTTAGGTTTATCAATTAAACTTTTCTGAAACATTATGCAAAATCAAATATATAGAATGCAAACTCATCTCAGAGTGTGAGTGTGATAGTCCTAAAATTGCCCTTTCCACTGGGATGGTCCAAGCTTCAGAGATCAGGACCCTGAAAGGAACAGGAGGTGGGGAGGGAAGCAGGATAACCTGAGCATAGAGTAGAGCTTCCTGTAGAACAAAAGGACAGGTCAAGTTGACTGAGGTCACTCCTGAAGCCAAATTGAATATTAAAACCCCAGTTCCCTTTCTGCCTCCACTTCACACCAAAGTAAACTAACAAGAGGACAAACAACTGCCCAACCTCATACTCATACAGAAATAGCTACAAGTAAAGCACTATACATGCCTTACAAACAAGGAACACGTCAACATAAGATGCAAAAGCAAAATGAGAAGGGCAGAACTCCTGGGAAACAGAAATAGAGAAGGCAGATAAGCAGTCACAGATCTCAGAAAGGAGATCCATTAACAAAGGAAGTTCTTCACTAAGTAGACAGAATGTATGAAAAGATGACAATAAGCAATTCTGAATGAAATGCAAACGAACTTAGTGTTTTAAATAGACTCAAAATGGCGAAGAATTTCATCTGTAAAAGACTCAAACGAACACATTTAGAAGAGAGCATTAAGAGGAAGGAAAAATGAAGAAACTATAAGAATTATCAGACTCAATTAGAAATCAGAAATATTTAGCTAAAATAACATTTTTTCTGGATTAGGTAATCATATATGATGCAATGGTTCTCAAGTTTTGAGAAGTGAGTTAAAAATGGGAGTTAAGACTTACTTTAACTCATTCTGAAATTTAACATTAGGACCAATAGGTGAAAGCTTCAAGACACAAATTTTGCATGAGACATAACTAAATTTAGAATTGGCAGTAACTCAAAATGCAATGGGTCTTTTATAATGCCATGAATTTATTGTTGAAATGATAGATGTTAGATGGTAGGTGATACAAATTGGTTAAACTAGAAATTTAGCTAAAAGTTAAAGGAGACATCTGCTAAAGTTTTCATCTAATCACTATTTTCAGATTTTAACACTATTATTTAAATGAGTTTGTAATCCTTCTGAAGTTAATATTATAAATGATACTATTCATCAGTAGAACTTGATCAGTTAACATTAAATATTTACCAACATATGAAATATTTGCCAACAAATTCTCTGGTGCAACAGAGAAATATTTCTCTTTAAATTTCATTCTGGTGCCTCCAAATGAATAAATTCAATTGCTAATTTTCCTATTGTTCCTATCAATGCCTTAGAATTTCTATGAAGATTTTTCTTGTAATAAATCCAATTTGCTGAAAGATAATCATAGAATACTGTGCTAATTTCAAAAACAACTTTGTTGAAAAAAATAGATTATGCTTAACACTGTTGATTTCTACCACAAGGTCAGATAACTAAGAGATGTCATTAAACATTATTTTTTCACAAGAGTCTTTTATCTTCAAAGATGATGCCACTCTACCTAGATACAGCAAAACACTCTAACTATAATCATGAACAAAGAAGAACACTAAAATTGTTTGCAAAATGGGTTTGGAAATGTTCAGAAAACAATTTTCCCTGTCACTTCATAAGTGTTTCTCACTTTACAACCTTAAGGAACCAATGTTAAGATTTTTTCTGAAAACTTTCAGGCATATAATGTAACATAATCTTGAATATATTTTAAGGACCTGTGAGTATCTAAATGTTTTCACTTAAAGTATTCTAGCTATACTTTCATTATTTGCAGTTGGATCTTAGTCATCTTGATTATACAACTTCACCAATGTTTGAAAAATGGAAGTAGAAATGGAAAGAAAGTCATGCAAAAATCTACTACTAAGAATTAATTTACTTAAACTAAAGTGTTTATCATAACAGAATTTTCTTTGAAGAGATGGGCTTATATGTTCACTAATATACTCTGATTAATTCTATCTCAATATTCCTGAAGGTCCACACTGTATAATAAACTAAAACCTCATTCACTGATTTTAAAAATAAGAACAATAATATATAATTTCTATTATTACTCTTTTACTTTGCTATTGTCTAAACATGTTCATTTAGGCTGTGAAAACATCAACAATTGCTTGAAAAAATACTCTCAACCCTTGTATGTCTTTGTCATTACATAGAAAGTAATGTCATGTGACTATAATTTTATTTCTTACTTCTCTGCCCATATATATATTTTAATTCCTTTGCGGATCTTATTATATTAGCTAAAACCTTCAATAAATGTTGAATGTGGGCAGAGAGAGTAACCAAATATTTCTAGATATTTCAATTTAGATTCCATGTTTCATTATTAAAAGTTTTCCATGTTTAGTAGCCCTAAAAATTCTAGATTTGGCTTCTCATTGATGAGATTTTTTTCAGTTGTATCATATGTAATGTGTTTCTCTTCCTTTTGTTCCTTTTTAAATAGTATATAAAAATGGTGTGGGTTAAAATCAATGCTATCTTAGTATTAATATAATGAATTTGGAAATTAATCGGTTTCAAAATTAAATCTGCTCATAAGATAGTTGAAGAGTGACAAAAACACACTTTCTTTGTTCAGAAACTATGTTAAGCCCAACAACCATGGAATTTAAACTGCTATTTCATTTAATATGTAAATCTTCTTCTGGCCTCCAATGTTTTAGTCTGATTGTCTCCACATATAACCACTCCTGTAATTTTCTTTTGCTTATCCAAATTATGGTAATATATTTGCATCAAACCCCCAATTGCTAGAAGAATCTTCCCCTTTTTCATGTTGTTCATCACCTTTATTATATACAGGCAAGAAGTAACTTTATGTTTTCTAACACACAGTAGAAAAATTCTGTGTACATAGCATATATTCAAACCTACTTGATACATTTGCTCATTGGTGAATGTGAATACGCTAAAATCACGTCTCTCCCAATTCATAAATAACCTATGACCTTGCTTATGGAGTCCTCTGTGCTTATAAGAACTAAACAACCAAGATAGAGAGAAAATTGTTATTTTGATTTGGATAACCTCTTTAACCCTCTATTCTCCTAACATTCTAGATATATCTATTTCAATATATTTCACGTGTGTTTCGTTTTCTATAAATTTTATTTTATAATTTATATATATGTATAAATATGTGTATTATAGTTTCATGAAACATGTCATTATTACATTTTCTTGAACCTAGAGACAATAAAATAATGAAACACAAAAGATATTCAATAAGTGTTTAATAAATGGATGGATACAGAAACAGATGGATAATAGAATTGATGAGATAATTATTCTTCATTATAATGTATAAAAACTGTCTAGAATCCAACCACCCAAACTTTTTTAGAAATAGATAGTATAAAGTAACTCATACCTTGACTCTCTCAAAAATCATATCCTTAAAAAAAATCTTTAGGGAAGTATTAGAAAATTTTGATATTTTATTCATATTTAAAGAATAATTTTTAATATTTATTCTTGTATACTGATGATACTTGGTTTATAAATAATTTATGATGATTTCCTTAAAGATTATTTTTAATTTATTTATGCATACAATAATGGGGTGTAGGCCACAGTTATGGTTGGGGGTAGAGGATTCACCAGAGATAGAGTGGGGAGCAGAACACACAGATCTACTAAAATACACTGCTGAGGGCAACAGTGGGGGAGACAAGAGAGGTCTGCTGCACCATGTGGGTCAGCTTCCTGTCTGGGGATTGAACTCATGCTGCAGTGCCTGGTGATATCTTGATAGCATTGAGACTTTAACCCCTGCACCAGCAGGAGGTCCAATTTATGACTATTTTAAGTGAAATCTTTATCAATCATAAAATTAGTTAACATAGCTGACTTTCGTTTTAAGATGGGAAAATTGACTCTTACGGGCATTAAGTAACTTGCACACATTTACATAGCGAGGTTATAGTTCTGTTACTTCTACCCAGAATATATGATTTTAACTGTCTCTTCCCTTTTTCAAACTATACATTTAGTAGTAATAACCTCTTTTAATATTTAAAATATACCCTAATGATTTGAAAAAACCTCATTTGGTTAATTTAGGGACTTAGAAATTTGAATTCAAAATTTATTCCTAATTTTTAAATGAAATAAAATGCCCTATAATTGAAAATACCAAAATCATATATTATTCTTTATCCTGAACTTTCTAATCATTGCTTTTAACTTTCCCTTTCCTTCTGAGCATTTAGTTGGTAATCAATAATTATTGAATCTATTAATGCTACTTGCAAAAATAATTAAATCATGTAAATATCCAATTTTAGAAAGTTCTTAGTTAAAACTGAGGACAAATTATTATTCCTCATGCAAACTATCCTTGTCATTCAAGATCACTTATTCTGTTATTACCTTTAAGTAGAGTCATTAATGAATTAATGTACCAAGTGAATCCTAGATATCTGGAATGAAAACTACTTGTACTAATCAATATTTTGTGAAACTAGAAAGAAAATTTCATAATCAATCATCATTAAATATAGCTACATCCCTAAGAAATCAGAAATAATGAAACTTTCTCAGATTATAATATTGAACTTATTCACAAGATAATACAAGTGAATTGTTTTTTAAGGGAGACTGTGAATGCAATTGCCCACAATCACAAATTATACAGCAGAGTTTCCCATCTTTTGGGAAATTGCAGGGGTCAGCGCATCCAGAGTCCAATTGGGGAGCCTCCCCCTGGGAAAACCATATTCTTGATGACAGTTTCTCCCCTGTCAAGTAAGTATATAAGTGATGAATTCTGAATGTGCTCATAAGGGGAGCACATTCAGAAAGAAGCCACTTAGGGAAGTCCGTTAGTAGGGATACAGAGACTGGCTCTTTTTAGATGTTAAACAGTAAAAGAATGGACTTACATTTGTTCCAACAGTCCATTTTCCAAAGATAGCATTTCACTCAAATATGTTTTTTAAATGATAGAAATTTGAGTTTCATAAAAGATATGAAATATTGAAAGTAAGTGGGTGCAAATAATGGCAATGATAGTGAGGTGGAAATTTATATTGAAATCATAATTGTGCTAAATTCCAGAATATTTCAGTATTGATAGCAGAGTTATGAAAAAGTATATACATAGAAACAAGATGAACAGAACTAGCAAATAGAAGTATATATTTACCTAATGTTTTTATTAGTAGAAGAAGGAAAAGTTGGGAACAAATATACTCCCTTTGTCTGAGACATAGTTGAGTATTTATAGAGCAACATTTTAAACTGCTCTTGTGCTTTTGACTATATATAGAACAACAAATTAATGATTCAGCTAGAAAATCTTCCCTCACACAGGAATATGTTTTGTTTGAAATATGATGGGATTCACTCTTAAAACATAGTACCAGTCTTAGAGTTTAACAGATGTGGACACCATTCTAGGTAGAGTGAGATTGGAATGATTCAGGGAAAATATGAGAAAGTGTGCAACTACAGGGATACTAGAATTAAGGAAAGAGTTTAAGTAATATATGTTCATAATAATATAATAATCCATACAGAGGGAAGGAATTAACTCAAGTAGAGATAGAAAGAGTTGGCATAAAAGGCCTAAAATCAGAATTTGAGTTATATAGTCATGTGTTTTGTAACACATGTTACTTATCTCATTTATAACATAAAGATGACATTTGTGTCATTTGACTATTATATTAATTGACACAATCAATGTAAAATACTGAGCAGAGTGCCAAGTGTACAAACTTCAAGAAGTCATTGTCATAATTCTGCAAAGAATAGGAATGCAGCAAAGTATTGATGCTGACTAATTTAGCAAATTGTTTATAGATTCTTTTAATAGATTTTTATACATAAAACTAATTTTGCTGCACTTTAGAGTTGTTATCCATGTACCTGTTGAGTATTTATTTAAATAAAATGTGTGTGTGTAGGGGTGTGTGTGTATAAGTGAGAATATACATGATTTCTGATGTTTAGAATGGAAGGGAAAGCCAGTATTTATTCTTCCTTCAACACTGGACATACCTCTTCAGTTCAGGTGATAAATGTTTGAAGCAGGGATGGTGCCAGTAAATTTAAAATCCACGTTTGTAGGCCTCCCCAGTGGCCCAGCGGGTTGAGCACAGTGCTGTGAAGCTGTCCTTAGACTATGCAGCACGGATTCAATTCTCAGCTGGCCAGGGAAATACCCACATGGCGAGGTGGACCTCTCCTGTCTCGCCCGCTGCTTCCCTTAGCAGTGCTTTTGGTCTGTCTGCCTGTTCTGCTCCCCACTCTGTCTATGGTAAATCCTCTCACCCTCCCGCGCCTCTGGCCTGTGCCCCAGTTCTTGTATAAATAAAAAAAAAAATCTTAAAAAATATAAAATGAGCAAGTACTTAAAAAAAAAAAAAAAAGAACATGTTCCTAGAATATTTCAAAAAGGATTTCAGTAAAGGGTATTTTTGAGGGGGAATAAATGAAGTCTGATATGGCTCATGATTAAAGAGAAAAAGGAAAACGATTTTATAGGAGTCCATTCAAAGCAGACCAAATCAAATAAGATTCTATCTGCCAAGTAAGGATTTTGTGTTTTAGCTTAAAATGAAAGGTTATTAGACAATTTTATGCAAGGGAATAACTTAAGTAGATGAAGATAATTAGGAAGTGTTTCTTCCTCTTTTACTGTTTGGAAGAATTTAAGGTTTGGCATTAATTCTTATTTAAATGTTTTGTAGAAACCATCCTTTTCCAGACTTTTCATTATTTTTTTGATTTACTTTTGATTATTGATTCAAACTGTATTTATTACAGGTCTATTCAAATTTTCTATTTTCCTTCAGTTATTGTTGGTAATTTGTGTGTTTCTGTGTATTTTTTATTTCATCTAGGTTATATAATTTGTTGACAAATGGTTGTACAGACAATTTTCTTATAATCTTTGTTATTTTTGACACATCAGTAGTTATACTTCCACTTTAATTTCTGACATTTGGTTGTGTCTTATTTCTTTTTTTTCTTGGTCTAACTAAAGTTTGTATATTTTTGTTAATCACTCACCAAATGACTTCAGAGAACCAACTGTTGGCTTCATTCATCCACTTCTTTTGTACTTGGTATTTCACTTATCACTAGTATTTGCTATTCCCTCCATTCTCCTGTCTTTGGATTCTTTGAACTTTTCTAAATTTCTTAAAGTATAAAGTTAGTTTCATTCACTTGAGATCTTCCCTCCTAATATAGTGTTTTAAATTAAAAATCAATGTCAATTTGCTTTTGAGCACTACTGTCATTCAATTATATAATTTTCATATATTCAGATTTCACTAATTCATCACAAAGCATTTTCTAATTTCCCTTATGACATCCTCTTTGAACAATTGGCTGCTACGTTATTTTAGAGTATTTTGTTCAATTTCCACATATTCATGAAGCTATTTTCATTGTTATTAATTTCTAGTACCATTATATTGTAGTTAGAGAAGTTACTTTGTATGATTTTTATTTGTTTCTTACTTGTTGAGATTTGTTATTTATTTATTTTTTAAGATTTATTTATTTATGTATACAAGAACTGGGGTACAGGCCAGAGGTGCGAATGGGGGTGGGTGAGAGGATTCACCAGAGACAGAGCAGGGAACAGAACAGGCAGACTGACTGAAATACACTGCTGAGGGGAGCAGCGGGCAAGTCAGCAAAGGTCTGCTGCCCCATGTGGGTAGCTCCCTGGCGGGCTAGGGATCAAACTCATGTGGCAGAAGCTGTGGACAGCCTCAGAGTGCTGCGCTCAACCCCTTGCGCCACCAGGGAGGCCCTGAGATTTGTTATTTTTTTTCCTAACGTATGCTCAGTTATATTCACTTGAGAAGAGTATCTATTCTGATCATTTTTTTTAAGCAGAGTGTCACATCTGTCAGATATGGTGGAATTACAATGGTAATTAAGTCATCTATTCATACCAAAAGAATACTTTTTTAATGATCATTTCCTCTACACATACCCCAACACACATAACTCTATTTTTTTGGCAATAATTATGAAATGAAATGAATAAAAATAATTGCCCAAAGTAAAAAAACATAACATTACTGAACTTTGTGTAATACGTATGCTAAGAAAAAAAGTCAAAATAAAAATAGGTATAACAGAAAAAAAGCACTTCAGTTCCTAAATCTTGCCAGATGACTTGGCTTTGCCTCTAGATATGAATAAATTGATAAAAAAAAAAGATACACTGAAATCAAGTCAGTGATTACTTGACCTTTTTTTTTTTTTGGATAAAGTATTCTTCATGGAGCAGGAAAATTAGCATTACCTGAAATGCCAGATAAAAATACAGCATTCCATATTCCATTCCAGACTCATTTTATCAGATTATACATTTGCTCAGGTAATTGGTATGTATGTGAAGACTGAGAAGCCCTACATAGTCTAGTGGTTTTCAGGCATGACTGTAGTTTAGAATAATTGGATATGATCTTTTAAAAAAAACTGCTCATGCCAGTATTTATTCTAGAGACTCTGATATCTGGCTAGGATGGTTCTTTAAGCTTTTTTTTTTTTTTTTAAAGATTCATTTATTTATGCATACAAAAACTGGGGTACAGGCCAGAGTTATGGGGGTGGAGAGGAGTCACCAGAGACAGAGCGGGCAACGAACAGGAAGACAGACATAGCAGAGGGGAGCAGGGGGCAAGACAGGAGAGGTCTGCTGAAGCATATGGGTAGCTCCCTGGCCTGCCAGAGATCAAACTCATGCTGTAGAGGGTGTGGATAGCTTCACAGTGTTGTGCTTAACCCCTTGTGCCACCAGGGAGGCCCTCTTTCTTTCTTTCTTTCTTTCTTTCTTTCTTTCTTTCTTTCTTTCTTTCTTTCTTTCTTTCTTTCTTTCTTTCTTTCTTTCTTTCTTTCTTTCTTTCTTTCTTTCTTTCTTTCTTTCTTTCTTTCTTTTTTTAAAGATTTATTTATTTATACAAGCACTGGGTACAGTCAGAAGCGCGGGGTGGGGGGGGGTGAGAGAATTCACCAGAGCCAGAGCGGGGAGCAGAGCAGGCAGACTGACGAAATACAATACTGAGGGGAGCAGCTGGTGGCAGGAGAGGTCTGCGCGCCATGTGGGACCCTCGCTGGCGCCAGGGATTGAACCGGTGCTGTAGAGGCTGAGGGCAGCTTTGCAGCCCAGCGCTCAACCACTGCGCCACCAGGGGAGGCCCCAGGGAGGCCCTCTTTAAGCTTTTTTTTTAATGCTTCCTAAGTGATTTTAGTTCTAACCAGCAATAAAAATAATTCTTTTATTGTGTATCCTTAATTTGAGACCTACAAACTCCTTGCATTTCAATTTCAGTATATTTTTTTCTGTTATACTATGTATTTTGGTTTTTGCATTGGAAAAAATCATTCTTTAAAAATTCTTAAGATTCACCAGAATCCATGATAAGGAAAAGATTTAAGAATCTATACAAAGGTTGTTTTCCTGTCTTTATTCTAAAGGCCAAATATCATAGACATCCACAAAGCAGTCAAAGCACAAGTAACATACGACAATCTTCTGAATTCAAAATGCTTAACTGCTTATCAAAGTTTCTCTCTTTTTTCTTTTTTGGTTCTGCTTATGCTTATCAATGAAAATCTATTTCTCTTCATTCTCAATCGATTATTTATAAAGTATTCATCCAATCAACTTAGGTTACGTCCATTTATGATTGGATATCTGGAATACATTTTTCCTTTCATCCTTATACACATAGTTAGATTTTCGTTAGGGCACCAGATCCCCTCTCATGTAGCCCAAAAGTATCAAGAGAAAATAAACTAAAGCAGTTCCTAAGGTGGGCGCTGAAAGTTTAAGTCAATCAAAACATTCTATTTAATTTTTCACAGTTTCTGGTTTAGAAATGGCCATAAAAACTAAGATACTCCAAAAACATTAAGACTTTGTTTTATTTTTTTTTCTTCCAGATATGTTTCCAAAAGAACTTTATTTTAATAAGCAGTGTTGGATACAAATGCCTCTTTACCTATCGTGGTGAAGATTGCACTGATCAATTGATCATCTCTTCTTTTTTATTGAGTCCAGTGTTCTCAAAGTCTTATGAAAAATGAGAAGATGGTTCTCTTCCTTAACTTTTTTTTTAAGATTTATTTATTTATACATATAAGAACTGGGGTACAGGCCAGAGGCATGGGGGGTGAGAGGATTCACCAGAGACAGAGTGGGGAACAGAACAGGCAGATTGACTGAAATATACTGCTGAGGGGAGCAGCTGGTGAGTCAGGAGAGGTCTGCTGCACCATGTGGGTAACTCCCTGGCTGGGGATCGAACTCGTGCTGCAGTAGCTGCAGTAAGCTTCATAGTTTGCGTCTTAACTCCTAACGTGACTAGGGAGGCCCTCTTCCTTAACTTCTTTTTGTTGTAATAACAGTCTTAGATGACAAGCAATTGTATGACCAAATTTTCCATAACTGGTGATTACTGAAGTGTTGCCGTAGCTGGTTATGTCTTACAACCAAGCATTTCTTCTAATTTTGTTGTGGCAAGTTCATTCACATTACATATATGGTCATTATTGCTTTTTCTTCAGCCCATTCCGAGCTTACAAAAGTTACAAAGGCATTTTTCTGTATATCAGAAGATAATCCATCATCACTGTGAGTCAACTTGGTCATGAACTGACTTATGAGTTTTCTAACACCAGCCAAGTAATCTTTCTCAGTGAACTAGTCTTCTTTCAAGAGATATTCGCGAACAAAGGGTTAAGGAGGGGACCCGGGGGGCGGAGCAACATGGCGGCGAGGAGACGCTGCGAGTAAGATCTCCCATTAAAAAAAGTTAATAGGGAGGAAAAGCGGCAGGTCCCAGAGAGAACTGGGACACGGAAGATAAACGGGTGACTCCAGCAAACTACCCGAAGAAGAAAGTGGCCATAAAAGAGGACTAGAAGGGAGGGAAGCGCAGAACCCTGCTCCCCTCCCCCGCCCACAGAGGCGGCACTCTCCGACCGGCAGAGAGGAGGAAAACAACAAACCAAAACAGCCAACAAGAACAAACGACGCAGCAAGCGGGACTGGGAGTGGAAAGGAACTATTGCAGCCACCACACCCCGTGAACGGGAGCTGAGGCGAACCCTGCAGGATTCGCTGCGGCGGTGGGCGAACGGCTCCGGGCGCCATTAGAGAAGATCAAAGACCCCGGGAGACGTACACACAGCCCGGGCTGCCAGTAAGCTTGCCCGGGAAAGCGGCACACTTGGCGCGCTTGAAAAGAAAACGCGGACCAGGATCGCAGCGGCCCAGGTCCCCGCGCCTGCGACCTAGGCTTGTGGGGAGACGCCCGGAGGTCCTCACTGAGGTGAAGGTCCCTCCCTGAGTAAGCAGGAACCAGGCGCCCAGGCACAGGAGCAGTGCAAAAGGCGCCATTCCCGCGCCACTGAACTGGGCTACAGCCCGCGTCCTGGACCTGAGGGCTTTGAACTGAGACCCGGGGCACGAAATTAGGGGCGTGGGTTCCCCACGACGGTGGGGCACAAGGCAGACACAGCACCCCAAAGCTTTTGAGGTTTACCCTACCATTCCCGCTCTGTTCCCTGTCCCACGGGGTGGGGGGGGCGAAAAACAGCCCCCCAAGGACAATAGGAGAGATCTCTGGCGCCACCTAGCAACCAGGAAAAAAAAGTCACTAACACCGCATAGAACAGGAAATTTCTTAAGACTGCTTGAAAAGGGCAAAAGGCTTCTGGAGGACCCAGTGGCCAGCCGGGAAGTTAGCCCACCCCACGCCAGGCCCCTTCCGACCAGCAGTCTGAGCCCACAGAGGGAGCAGGCACCCACATCCGGGGCAGACCGGGGGTGCAGAAGAGTGTGCCTGAAACCGGAGGTGCAGGGACTGCATCCCACTTTGCCATTTTAGAACAGGGACATTTCTTCAGTAAAAACTGCCTAAAACCAGCAGAAAGCTCCCCCAGAAGACAGAGATGGCTCCTGGAAGAGCCAGAGGGGAGCGGAGAAGTTCACCCAAGATGCCAGTCAGTCCGAGCAACACAGTGTCCCAACGCATACGACAAATTAGAAAACAGACAGTAGGGAGTAGAAGAACCACACGCAACCTAACAACTCCTCAGGAAAGAAGCACACCACAAAAGAAAACCACTCCCCAGATTGCAACGACAGCAACTTGGAAGAACTTCTGAGCCTTCCAGAAAGAGAATTTAAAATTGCCATGATTAAAAAAGTGATAGATCAGAAGAAGGAAATAGAGTCCCTAAAGAGGGAAATAAAAGAAATGCAGGAGATCAAAGAATTAATGGAGGAACTAAAAAACTCTGGGAAAAGCAATGAAAGCAGAATAGATGAAATGGAAGAACGAATAAGTTCTCTTGAAGACACAGAAATAAAAAGAACCAAAACAGAAAAGGAAAGAGAAGTACGAAGGAAAAAGAATGAAGAAAGACTTCGGGAACTATCTGACTCCATGAGGAAAGGAAATATAAGAGTTATAGGAATTCCAGAAGGAGAGGAGAGAGATGTAGGAACAGAGAAAATATTCCAGGAGATAATTGAAGAGAACTTCCCAAATGCGAAGAAGGAGCTGAAAATTGATATACAAGAAGCAAGAAGAACACCAAACTTCCACGACGAAAGGAAAAACACAGCAAGACACATAATAGTAAAGCTCCCAAGAATCCAGGACAAGGAAAAAATAATGAAGCTGACAAGAGGGAAGAAACAGATAACATTCAAAGGAAAACCAATCAGGCTGACATCAGACTTCTCTGAAGAAACACTACGGGCAAGGAGAGAGTGGAGGGACATAGTCAACAGACTTCAAGAAAACAGATGCCAACCAAGAATACTCTATCCCGCAAAGCTCTCTTTCCTCCATGAAGAAAGAATATGGACCTTCCCAGACAAAGAGAAACTCCGGAATTTCATTACGACTAAACCCCCACTCCAAAAAATACTACAAGGAATCCTAAAGCCAGAACCTCAGAGGGACGAATAACAACGAAAGAAGACCAAAAAAAAAAAAAAGTTATTAAAAGAATAAATAAATAAAATCAAAGGAAAGACAAACATAATGGCAAATACAGATGCTAACATATCAATATTAACTCTAAATGTAAATGGACTAAACTCTTCAATAAAAAGACACAGAGTTGCAGCCTGGATTAAGAAACAAAACCCAACCTTTTGCTGTCTCCAGGAAACACATTTAGCTACAAAAGATAAAAATAGGCTCAAAGTCAAAGGATGGAAAACAATCCTACAAGCAAATGGGCCAAAAAAGAAAGCAGGAACAGCTATACTTATATCAGATAAAACAGACTTCAAACTCAAAAAAATAAAAGAGACCCCAATGGTCACTACATTATGATTAAGGGGACAATACTTCAAGAAGAAATAACACTCATTAACATATACTCACCAAACGAAAGAGCACCAAAATATATCAGACAACTGTTGTCCTCTCTGAAAACAGACATCAGAGAAAACACATACGTAGTGGGAGACTTCAACACACCACTATCAACAATGGATAGATCAACAAGACAAAAAATAAGTAAAGAAACTAAAGCTCTAAATAAGGACCTAGAGCATTTGGGCTTAACAGACATCTATAGAACACTAAACCCCAAAAAAACGGAGTAAACATTTTTCTCAAGAGCACACGGATCATTCTCCAGGATCGATCACATACTGGGGCACAAGACAAACATCAACAGATACACCAAGACTGAAATCATACCAACCATCTTTTCTGACCACGAAGGCATCAAACTAGAAATAAATCATAAAAAGAAGGCAAGGAACTATCCTACCTCATGGAGATTAAAAACCACACTACTGGAAGACCACTGGACTAACGAGGAGATCAAAGAAGAAATTAAAAAATTCTTTGAATTGAATGACAAGGAGGACACCAATATCCTAAATGTATGGGATGCAGCAAAAGCAGTAATAAGAGGAAAATATATAGCAATAGAAGCTCACATCAAAAAACAAGAAAGAACTCAAAGAAACAACCTAATCTCGAAGCTCAAAGATCTAGAAAAAGAACAACAAAAAAACCCAAAACCAGTAGAAGAAAAGAAATAATAAAAACCAAAGCAGAAATAAATGAAATTGAAACTAAAAAAAACAATCCAAAAGATCAATGAAACCAAGAGCTGGTTCTTTGAAAAAATCAATAAAATAGACAAACCCCTAGCCAGGCTCACAAAGGAAAAAAGGGAGAAAGCACAAATACACAGGATCATAAATGAAAGAGGAGAAATCACAACGGACACAGCAGAAATCAAAAGAATAATCAGTAACTACTATGAACAGTTATATGGAAACAAGTTCAACAATCCAGAGGAGATGGACAAATTCCTACAACTCTACAATCACCCAAAGCTAGATAAAGAAGAAAAAGAACACCTAAACAGACCAATTACAAGCAGCGAAATTGAAATGGTAATCAAAAACCTCCCCAAAAACAAAAGCCCAGGACCTGATGGATTTACAAATGAATTCTACCAAACATTCAGAGACGAATTAGTGCCTATCCTTCACAAACTCTTCCAAAAAATTGAGAAGGAAGGGACAATACCAAACACGTTCTATGAAGCCAATATTACACTAATACCAAAACCGAATAAGGACAACACAAAAAAGGAAAACTATAGGCCAATCTCCCTAATGAACACTGATGCAAAAATCCTCAATAAAATTTTAGCTATCAGAATCCAACAATGTATCCATAAGATAATTCACCACGACCAAGTTGGATTCATTCCAGGGGCACAAGGATGGTTTAACATCCGAAAATCAATCAACGTTATCCAACACATCAACAAAAAGAAATATAAAAACCATATGATAATATCAATAGATGCTGAGAAAGCTTTCGACAAAGTGCAACACCCATTCATGATAAAAGCCCTTGAAATTCTTGGGATACAAGGAACATACCTCAACATCATAAAGGCCATCTATGACAAGCCAACAGCCAGTATCATTCTCAATGGTGAAAAGCTGAAAGCAATTCCATTAAGATCTGGAACAAGACAAGGATGTCCACTCTCACCACTGCTTTTCAATATAATACTGGAAGTCCTAGCCAGAGCAATAAGACAAGAGAAAGACATCCAAGGAATCCAAATAGGAAAAGAAGAAGTCAAACTATCACTATTTGCAGATGATATGATAATATACATAGAGAACCCCAAAATCTCCACAGAAAAACTAATTCAACTCATCAATCAGTTCAGTAAAGTGGCAGGATACAAAATCAACACGCAAAAGTCAGTAGCCTTCCTATACACAAACAATAAATCTGAAGAAGAAGAAATCAAAAAAACCACCCCTTTTATTATCGAAACAAAAAAAATCAAATATTTGGGAATAAATCTAACAAAAGAGGTAAAGGACCTATACAAAGAAAACTATAAAACACTGTTAAAAGAAATAGAAGAAGACACAAAGAAATGGAAAGACATCCCCTGCTCATGGATTGGAAGAATAAACATTAAAATGGCCATCCTACCAAAAGCAATATACAGATTCAATGCTATTCCAATCAAAATCTCAATGGCATTCTTCAAAGAAATAGAACAATTATTGATGAAATTCATATGGAATCACCAATAACCCCGAATAGCCAAAGCTCTACTGAAAAAAAAAGAAGGAAATGGAGGCATCACACTCCCAGACTTCAAACTCTACTACAAAGCCATAATCATCAAAACTGCATGGTATTGGCACAAGAACAGACATACAGACCAATGGAATCGAATAGAAAATCCAGAAATAAACCCACAGATTTATGGTCAACTAATCTTTGACAAAGGAGCAAAGACTATGCATTGGAGCAAAGAAAGTTTGTTCAATAAATGGTGCTGGGAAAACTGGGTCGCTACATGCAAAAGAATGAAGCTTGACCACTACCTCACACCATACACAAAAATCAACTCAAAATGGATTAAAGAACTAGACATAAGACCTGAAACCATAAAATACATAGACGGAAAAATATAGGAGAAACACTATGGGATTTGCACATCAAAGACATCTTTACAGACACATCACCCAAAGCAGTGATAGTGAAGGCAAAGATCAACAGCTGGGACTACATCAAATTAAAGAGCTTCTGCACAGCAAAGAGACAATAACAAAAACAAAGAGAAACCCCACCAACTGGGAGAACATTTTTGCACCCAACACTAATGATAAAGGACTGATCACAAAAATCTGCAAAGAGCTGATGAGACTCAGCAACAACAAAGAAAATAATCCAGTCAAAAAATGGCAGAAGAGCTAAAAAGAAACTTCTCTGAAGAGGAAATGCAAATGGCCAACAGACATATGAAAAAATGTTCAACATCACTTGTAATCAGGGAAATGCAAATCAAAACTACCATGAGATACCATCTCACACCAGTGAGAATGGCACATATTAAAAAAACTAGCAACAACAAATGTTGGCGAGGGTGTGGAGAAAAAGGAACTCTTCTGCACTGTTGGTGGGAGTGCAAACTGGTCCAACCACTATGGAGAGCTGTGTGGAGATTTCTGGACCTACTAAACATAGAGCTTCCATATGATCCAGCAATTCCACTCCTAGGTATTTACCCAAAGGACACAGAAACATCAATTCCAAAGAGCACCTGCACCCCTATGTTTATAGCAGCACTGTTTACAATAGCTAAGCTTTGGAAACAACCCAAATGCCCAAAAATAGATGACTGGATCAAGAAGATGTGGTACATATATACCATGGAATATTACTCAGCATTCAAAAAAGATAAACACATGCAATTTGCAGCAACATGGATGGCGCTGGAAGGGATCATGCTCAGCGAAATAAGCCAAAAAGAAAAAGAAAAATACCGGATGGTCTCACTCATAGCAGGAATCTAGAAAACTTAAATAAGGGACCAGGAAAATGAATATAAGAAAGTGAAAATCAAAATCAACAAAAAACTATGAACCAGAGACACTTTTTGGGGGGTGGGGGGCGGGAGGGGAAGGATTGGGGTCAGAATGGGGCGTTTGCAATTGTATGGGGGAATATAAAAATAAAATTTATTATTTAAAAAAAAAAGAGAGATATTCGCAGTTTATCTGGTAACATTACACAAAATACTTAAAGTCTTTTTTTTTTTTTTTTTTTTTTTTGTGGGACCCTCGCCGTTGGCCGGGGAATGAACCAGCGCTGCAGAGGCTGTGGGCTGCCTCACAGCCCAGCACTCAACTGCTGCGCCACCAGGGGAGGCCCTAAAGAGTCTTATTAACAACTCTAACACAATATTTCCTTTCTCTCACAACGCTGTCTTTTGACATCACTGGTAAATAGTCTCACTTTTACAAAGCAGGTAACAGCCTCCAACAGCCTTTGGTGTGTTTCCTGGAAGGAAGATGACCTTCTTTACATGCTGAATGATGAATAGGATATATAAACAAAAACGTCTACATAAATTTGAATTTCAGAATTTGGCAAAAGCTCAATTTTTTTGCATTTCCTCTGTTTGTTTAGTTATAGTCAAGTGTATCTCTTAGCATAGTAACAAAAAAGGACATCACATAACAATAAGGTAAATGGTAGAGATCTGAGTAGTTTCACAGGTTTATTTGATCTGTGGAAAGCAGTTATTTATTCTAACAGATTGCCTGACCCGGTAGAAAAGGCAGACTGTGTTTGATATCCAAATAAGTTGCACAATAACTAAAAATTAATTAGCAATGTTGGTTGCAGACTTGTTCATTAGTATTCAGTGCCTCCACCTTAAGATGAAAGGAGGAAAGAAGTTACCTTAGGTGTGGAGGAAATAGGAACTTTATCAGAAACCAAAGGCTTCTATCATTTACTCATACCTAACTCTCATTGACTTCAATCAGCTTCAATCTCTCAGCAGGAGAAGTGTGGCTGCAGGATAAAAATTTGAATTTCATTAACAGTATTACAAGGGGATCAAGGCTTTTAAAATAAGCTTAATATCTTGGACATAGAAGAAATTACTGATCACAGAAGAGACTTAAAAGCTGCTATTTACTTAGAGAATTTGATGTATTCTAAAGATGGAAAGTTTTAAAGTAAGTGAATATATACATATAGATGCGTAGTTTATGAATTCCAAGAGCATGTCATTGGAAGTTGTCTAAATGGTTTCCATTCATAAGTGGATGAAGGGAGGTATATATAGATGCTGCAATAAGGAGTTTGAGTCACAATGACTTCTATTAAGAGAATTGCATCAGCTTCTTAAATTTAACCCCACAACTATATACACTTCTTAAAAAATATTTATTTATTTATGCACACAAGAGCTGGGGTACAGGACAGAGGTCTAGGAGGGTGAGAGGATTCACCAGAGACAGAGCAGACTGACTGAAATACACTGCTGAGGGGAGCAGTGGGCGAGACAGGAGAGGTCTGCTTCGCCATGTGGGTTGCACCCTGGCCAGCCGGGGATCGAACTCGTGCTACAGAGGCTGTGGATTGCTTCATAGTGCAGTGCTTAACCCCCTGTGCCACCAGGGAGGCCCAGCAACATGCACTTCTTTTCTCTCCTTCCCATATCCCTTTTCAATCTCTACAGAGAGTGAATAATAATAAATACAACAATTACAAGAAATATTGAGTGCTCACTAAGTGTCACCTAGCATACAAGGAATTTATCTGATCATTTCATATAAATTTGTGGTAGATATTATTATTTCTATTTTGCCAATAAAGGGACTAAAATCTAAAGTTAAGCAACTTTTCCAGGTCACAAGCCTAAAAAGAGGGGTGAGGGAAATCAAATCCAGGTGTGCCCGAAATGAAAGCCCCTGAAAGCAATGCATTTAGCCACCTTCTTCAGAACATTAGAAGCCCTCTGTTCTTTCTATTTCCTATATTATGCTGCTGAAAGTAAAATCCTCTATTGGACCAATTTACATACCAAAGTAACATCAGCAATAAAAGCATAGGTCTGTAACAGAAATTGTGTGTATTACATGGCTGTTTGGAAAGATTTAGGTTGATAATATCATGAATATGCCACTAAAGTTTAATTGCTTGAATAGGAAGATAAAGCTGGGATTTTCTAATGTGGAAGCTTTGTAGAAATTGTTCTTTATCCCCCTGTTAAAGCTACATATTTATTTACTTCAAATCACTCCCATAAAGCAACAGAAACACAGAAATCTTGCCAAATAATACATAATTCAATTTTTCTAAATCTATTCCTTTTAAGAGTACTAAGGCCATCTGAAGGGGTTTGTTTGAATGTTTTGGTTGAGGAGAGGTGTCTGGACTTTTGTAAGTGTACAATTCAGCATAGTGCAAATGTGCTATGAAAGAATATAGAATTAAAACAAAAATGACTGAAAAACTTGTCAGCCTAAAGATAATGAAAGACATCAAAATGAGGATTACCTACAGACATGAAATCGTAAACAGATTAGAATTCTTATAAAGACAGGCCTCTGAGCTCTAACTCATTGAGGTAGTTCTCAACCAAGCAAAGAGTTTATCAGGATACTTACTGACAGTAGCCCAAAAACCTGAGTTTCTGTGTTAATTTCAGAGCCTATATTTTTTTTCTTGGAAACTGGAGCTTGGCTATGTACACTTTGTTTTTATGCTAGTTCCTGAAGATCTCATTCCCATATGATATACTGTCCTTAAGTCCAACCAATAGCTGCAGTCTTAGTGTCAGAAAACTGACTTCCTAGCAGCCACCATGATGAAAAAGTAATAAATAAGTACAAGAGAAATTAAATAACTCAAGTACAAGACTACTTGTGATTTAATGCAGTATTCCACTTTTATTTTTTAATTTTCACTTGAATTCACAAAGCATCTTCCCCACCCTTCAGCTACCTAACACATTATTTTAAAGTTTTCAGATTATATGTTTCTTACTTAGTAAAGCGCTTACTTAATACCTCTTTCTCAAGCACAGTAAATCTCATTATCGCTCTGTGTGTGTTTTTCCCTCTCCCCTACTCCCTCCCACCTCTCTCTCTCTCTTTCACACACACACACACACACACACACACACACACACACACGACTTCCCTATTATATTTTCTTATATTATTTTTTCTTTATAACGTTACCAGCATGTTGTTAAGTAATTTTGGTAATTATTTGATTAATTTCATCTTCTTTAAAGGATAAGAAAAGTGATGGAATTGGAAAAAATGTCTCTTTTGCTTATAATTTTATTTCTATGGCTTGCACAGCCTCTGGAACATAATTATCAGTATATAAGTATTTCTGAGTGAACAAATTATTTAAGTAAGTTGTACCACCCTTCATTCCCTGGCTTGTGTCTCTTCAGATATCAATACTTATTTAACCTTCTTAGTCAAGTGTGCATTTATCATCTCTTGAGATGATTATTGACTAAGGTCAATGCTATACTTGGTTCAGTTTTCCCAGTCCTAGCTCCCACTTGACATCTTTGCCTTTTCCTCAGCCTTCATGTGACTGCTGACAGATTATTCTTCAGACTTGCCATAAACTAGATACCAACTTACTATTTTGATTTCCTTTATAGGTGTTTACTTGCACCAAGATTATTCCAAGATTGCTGGTTTTGCAAAAGGCTGTAACTGTTTTTCACCTATTAGCTTGTTTCATATCTTGAGTTCTTTAGAGTCCATTGTGTGAATCTGAATGAATTTGATTAATTAAACAACAAATTAATCAAACAGCAAAAACAAATAAATCAAACAATATAAGGAACAAGGGATCATTTGATTTGACTATCATCAATTATGTTATTGTTCTCCTTGAGAAGAACAGTTGCAGAGAAGAGATAACCAAAATTAAATCCATGTTGTCCATAGGCCCAGTTTTCAATTATCTACCTACATGCTGATGATGCCCTAATATATCTTCCTAGTCTATTTCTCTTCAGTATGGAATCATTTATATAACTGTTAGATAGAGATCATCATCATATTGGCACATAAATATTTCAATATTTGGCACATAATATTTAATCCAATTAAAATCGAAGGTGTTAGTCATGTTTAAAACTATATTATCTCTCCCACCATTATGACCAAGTTTTCCTGGACATACACAAATGTGTGCATGTGCATACAGCTGCTCTGCTTTTTATCTAATGTGCCTCATCTAAGTTAACCAGTACCCTTCTCTCAAGTTAGATACTTGGGAGGCATTTTACTCTTTTTTCAGCGCTTACTCTCTGAATCTAGTAAGTACCAACACTTCTTGATTTTTACTAATGTCTAAATCTGGAATTATATTAAATTAGCTTCCCACTTAAGCAATTATTAACTGTCTGATACTAGGAAACTACTTGTCCATGTTTCCTAATTCTTACCTGTCAAATGGGATAATTCTGCCACTTCCTTTGAAGGGTTAATACAATTGTTAAATGGAATTTTCATGTAAAATATCTAGAATCTTACATATTTTTTTCTTTTCATTACTATTATTTAACCTTCTAATGCCTTAGTAAAAGCCTTCATCTGACAATAATCTGATTATTCTGCATGCTACAATACTGTACCCACGTCAGCTTCATTCTCTATACTGTTACCAGTATGAGTCTCCCAAACCCCAAATTTTAACCCATCATTCTATCTGGCTTAAAGTGCTTCAGTAACTCATAACTGTCTCATGGATTGATCACCTTCACTCAGTAGTAGGATTTGCAAGGCTTGGAGAAATCTAGGCTCTGTTTACTTCCCCTTTTTTTTTCTTGCTCTTTTGTTCTCCACAGCCTTTGTTTTAGGTATACAAAATACATAAATGTTCCTAGATTTGTGATACAGTTTTACAACTCCATATCTTTGTATCTTCTATTCCTTCTTGGAAAGCATTTCCAAGTTTCCTTAACCATCTTAAATTCCATATATCCTTCAATACAAACTCAAAAAAAAAAAATCAGGTTCCCAGTAGAATGAAGTATATCTATAGACAGAATGTTGATTCTTGCTTTAAAAAAAAAAAAACAAAAAAACAAACAAACAAAAAAAACCAGCTTTGACTCCAATATGCATCATCAACCATTTTGAAGTAAAAAGAAAAAAAATACAGGGCATAGACTTTTGTTCTTTCAAGAGCACAGGTTATTGAAGACCAGAATTCACTCAGTAATAACCTGAGACTGACACTCTGGGGTTTGGCTGTGTTTTACTGATTCAAAACATATGGGATTTCCATGACAGTTCAGTGATTGTCTTATAAAGTATATGAAAATTTTGAAGTATATAGCTATTTAACAATTGAAAAGAATTTGAAGTTTTAATATAAACCTGTGTGAAAAGTGCCTGGGAAAGAATCAGAAATTATATTTGTTTTAAGTGTACTTGTCCCTGAGTCTGCCAGCTTCTTGGCAGAGTTTAATTCAAATAAGTGCTTTTCCTTTTTAGGCTATTGTGTTCCACCTTTGAGTACACTAGTATCTTTTACTGTCTTGTAGCAATAAAAAAGCTAAAGGAAATTTGCTGAGTGCCAAAAAACAGCTTCCTCATCTTGCACAGAGCTGCAGTTTTTAGGTAATTACGTATGTTCCCTAAGAAAATAAAGTGCTTGGCTGGAATACATCTTTCACCACAAGGTATGCCTCTTGGTAGCAGGCCTACATTGAAGAGCAGACCTGTGTATTGACTGAATGGAGATATTTCTTTGAAAAAGGACACCATACTGTAGTTGGAAATTTTTATCATGAAAATCTTTGTTTTCAGCTTTAATGTAAATGCTGAACTAGCCTCATATTTAGAGTCCTAGTAACCACAGACCATGATATTCACTGCCCTTACAATGCATAAGATTTGGGTCTAGCTAGTTCTGGTTTCAAACATAGACTCTGGTTCTTACTCAATGTATGACTTGGGGAAGTTACCCAACCTTTAAATATTTTAGAATAGAATAAAATGCCATCTCATAAGACTATAATGATAATTGCTAACTAATATACATAATCTTCCATTATGCTCATATTTCTATCAAATTAGGCAGAGCACATTTGGGAAAAGGATGTGAAAATGTAGTATGGTTGAAGAGTCAAAATATTTAACTCAAGACAATAAATACAAGCTATTATACAGTAAATGATTTATCTGTTCTTTGTCTTGGGTACCCGAACAAAGCTTCTGATGTCCTGGGGATTCTCAAATGATAGAAGAGTCTTTGTTTTATTAATAAAATGGACCCATTGCTGCTTCTACATAGCTTTATGGTGGGAGTTGGACCCATAGTAAGTAACCATGTAATGAGAGGAGTAGGACTTTGAGATAACCCAGCCTCGTGTAAGGATAGAGGACTGGACATTGAGTTAAATCATTGGCAAGTGCTTCAACCAATTGATGATACTGAACTAATTAAATTCCAGTAGAAACTATGGATTTTCATAGTTCAGTGGAATTTCCTGCTTGATGAACACATTGTTTTGCTAGGAAGATAACATGTCCCATATCTAGGAAGAAAGACCTCAAAGACCCTACTTTCACTCCCAGAAATCACCATAGGTTTCTCTTTACTTGACTGATTTGTATCTTTTATAATTAAATTACAATTGTAAGTATAGTGCTTTCCTAAGTACACTGTGAGTTATTCTAACAGATTATCAAACCTGAAAGTGTTTTGAGAAATACTAAATTTAGTTGGTTGGTCAAGTGTGTGGATGATCTGGGGACCACTGTAGTGTAGCTCATGTCTAAAGTAAGAATTCTTGTTCAGGACTGCAAACTTAACCTTGGGAAGTTTGCACTTTTTCTGGACTGTTAGTGCCAGGATTGAACTGAGTGGACTAAGGAGCTAAACCTTCCTGAAATAGTTATCTTTTGCATATTTATCAGTGTAGCCTTGGTGTAGACACTGCATTCCATTTACGATATCATTATTCTGATGTCAAAAGGGCCACCATCTTCATCTGCTTTATGTTGACCTCATGATACCTATTCATACCCTTTCTAGGAAGTATTTTCACAACTCATCTCTTGGCTTGTTACCAAGAAGACATAACTTTTCCAGAACTAATAGCATATTTTTTTTCTATTCAAATCAGTCCAAGCTCTTGAGCCAATTAAATTATGTCCTCTTGGGCCTATCTGGTGGCCTAGGGGTTAAGTATCAGTGCTGTCACCTGTATAGCCTGAGTTCAATGCCCAAGCAGAAAGCTAATCCTCATATGGCACAGCAGACCTCTCCTTACTTGCAATATCCTCTTAGCAATCTATTTCAGGAAACCTGCCTGTTCTGCTCCCTACCCTGTCTTTGGTGAATCCTCCTACTCCCCAACCCTCTGGCCTACACCCAAGATCGTCTATGGAAAAAAAAAATATATATATATTTACTACATATATTTATATATATATTTATATATATAAATTTACTACATATATATTTACTAAATATATATATATTTATATATATATTTACTACATATATATATATATTTACTACATTCATATATTTATATATATAAATATTTACTACATTCAAATAGATGGGTACAGGTTTAGATCCTGGAATTAAGAGGATCTAAACCAGGATCTAAACTATGCACCCATCTATTTGAATGTAGTAAATATTCATCCTATCCCCTACCTGGTTTTAAGGTGGGATATTTTGAAGCTTTATTCATGCTCATTCCTTTCACCCTGCTAGGTGTGTCTGGGATGAATTCAAGTCAAGCCTCAAAGTGCCATGCAAACCAGTAAAATCGGTTCCACAGAAATCTATCTTCAGTCTTTCTCTTCAGCTGCCTTATTATACTACTTGTTACAGTAGTGTGTGTGTGTGTGTATATATATATATATATATATATATATATATATATATGTTAATTCTCATTCCCTCCCATCTAGTGCATGACAGTAGTTGTTCTTTTTTATTTTTCTTGTTTTTTCTTATACTCTGAATTAGTGATCTTCTAACCATGGAATGAGAGTATTAACATGCTCCCAGGTGCCTAAAACTGAATGCATGGGGAGATTTCAGCCTGGGAAGCTATGATAAGTTATATGAAATAAAGGGCAATAAGTGGGTATGATTTGCAGTAGAAGGGCCATGTAAATCACATTTTTGAATAATATATAAATGTTTTAAATAATATTCTGTCAATAGGATAAGTGAAAGGGCAGTCAGGTGTGAAGATAAGAATAGAAAAATAAACAGAGTTAAGAGTGGTTAAGAACAGACTCAGAGATCAGAATTAAGGAACTAAGTTGTGCAATTGGTATTTAGGTTTCCTACATCACAACTTAGGGCTCAGTGCTTCCTACTGATTCCACATGATCTTAGAGGAAGCCTTTTCCAAGAAGAGTGTAGGTCTTGGACTAGAAGATCTGGTACAATGATATGTGATTGCTCAATTAAAATTCTACTTAATACAAGGGACTCCCCGGTGGTGCAGCGGCTGAGCGCTGGGTTGCGAAGCTGCCCACAGCCTCTGCAGCGCCGGTTCAATCCCTGGCTGCTCCCTGACCACCAGAGGAGGGTCCCACATGGCACTGCAGACCTTTCCTGCCGCCTGCTGCTCCCCTCAGCAGTGTGCTTAGGTCCTTCTGCCTGCTCTGCTCCGGGCTCTGGCTCTGGTGAATTCTCTCACCCTCCTGTGCTTCTGACTGTACCCAGTGCTTGTATAAATAAATAAAAATAAATCTTAAAAAAATAAATTCTACTTAATACAACCTTATCGATACTTTCACTACTCCTGATATTTTTCATTTAATCTATCACCAGTCCAATATTGCCTGTTTTCTCCAACTCCTCCTCTCTCTCTCACTATTCCTTGCACTTATGTTTATGCTGCTCTGTTTGCTAAATTCATTCCACCAAAATCTAGTTCACTGATTGAATAGTCTTGCCAAAAGTCCAATTAACTAAATGTGCTTGTTTTGTGTTGTTTTCAGTAATTTATACTATTTACAACAATTCAAATGAGATTGTATGGATTTAACAGCATTTAAGATTCACATAATGATTTAGTTGTTTAACTTTCATTTTAGCCTATCAGTAGCTTTAGAAGAGTTTTTCAATTTGTTTCTCCACCATTTTCCTATAGCTAATTCTAATGGGAACCAGGGGGGTGGAAAGGAGGGGAGGGGGGAGGGAGGGAGAGAGGGAGAGAGAGAACTTTCACCTCGAGGACAACGTAAGGAGAATTCATTCAGAAAGTGTCCATTTGATCATTTAACTATTGAGATGATTGGCTTTTGGCAAATTAATTCAAAAAGAATTGGCCAGCTGTCCACGCTTTAGCAATAAAACTAAAATTTAGCCCACTAGCTTTTAAAGGAAAGTTGTTTTCCTTTGACTGTACGTCACTTTCTTAGGGAACTATAAAATAAAATCCTGCTATAGAAAGGAACTAAACAGAGCAGAAATAACTGTGCATTTTGTATCCTTATTTACAATCTTGAAATATGCATTAACATAGAAAAAATAGTTTGTTAAATTAAATAAAATGGGACCAAGTTTTTAAGCAGACAGTATAATGAGAATCTGGGTATGAATGAAATTGATTTGTGCTGGAATATAATAAGAATTCCCTGACACAATCCTACAATCCCAGCTGGGACAGAGTTGGATTTAGGGATTAGTTAAAAGCAGATACTTTTCTATTTAAAAGGATTTTTTTTTTTTTTTAGCTTTCTAAAGAAAATCCTGATGGAGAAGTGACAGTGCTAAGCTATCCAGCAGCACTGCAACTGTCAGAAGCAGCAGCTGTTAGCTAGAGCAAGAAAAAATTTAAAATCAGAATTTGATCAGAGTTTGGACTGTGATGATGGTTATAACTACAGATGGAAGTCCAGCTTCCAAGAGGGTACACTTGCTGTTATGAAGTGAGATGCTTAAGGAGTCTAACAAACACCCCAATTTATACTTTCCTAAGTCTATTATTAGCATTCAAGTTAACCCTCAAAAGGTAAAATATTCAGACTTGCCTTCTACAAACTTGCTTATTTGTGACATTGATAAATAAATTTTTAATTAAACCAAAAATAAATTAGGATTATACATATGTTGCTGATGTAAAGGAGAGAGGATTATACTTTAAAATAGTGTCAATTTACTTATCAATTGAATGTAAACTGAAAACACAATTTTCTTAAAACTGAAAAAACAGGGCCTCCCCTGGTGCACAGTGGTGGAGTGCTGGGCTGCGAAGCTGCCCATAGCCTCTGAAGCCCGGTTCCATCCCTGGCCACCAGCGAGGGTCCCACATGGTACCACAGACCTCTCCTGCTGCGCCCTTTGCTCCCCTCAGCAGTGTGTTTCTCCAGTCTGCCTGTTCTGTTCCCCGCTCTGGCTCTGGTGAATTCTCTCACCCTCTCATGCTTCTGACTGTACCCAGTGCATGTATAAATAAATAAATTAATTTTAAAAAAAGTTTAATGAAAAAAACACCTATTTTTCAATGTATATTCAAACAACCAGATTAATCTATTCTTTCTGTACAAATGGGTTTAAAAGTTAAGAAATAAACAAGGTTTAGTGTTCAGTCTGTGATATGTTAATGTAAAACTTGTTTTTTAGAGATTTTTAAAAATGTTTTATTTTGGGGGGATTTTTTTCAAATTTTAAGTACATGTTCCTCATGTTGTCTGATTTAAGATGATGTGTAACCTCATAATGTTTTAATGAAATCTAGAATGTTGTTCAATATAATTTAAAATGAAGGAAGTAGGAAAATATCATTTTCCATTATTTTTTAGTCTGAGAATAAATGTATAAAGTAATCCATTCTTATTTCATTTAATTTAAAGCAGACATCATTATGAGAGACAAAAACCCCTTTAAACATTTATAATCATAATTTTCTAAATTTGTGTTGAAGAAAACAAGTGTTTTCAATGCAAATATTTCTCTCATCTTTCAACTCCTATCAGTCTATTTTACAACTTTTATTTACTCATCATCCAGCACTGTGAAATTTGTGGTGTATTTATGTTCTGCTGACTTCACCTATTTCCTGAAGATGTCTCCTGAATAATAATGGGTATCATCACAATATCCAAGACATACACGCCAAACTAATTTTTCTATCTCTATCTCTATAAACTTCATAAAATAAGCCAAATTTCTGCAGATGTTTAATTAATTTAGTAAAAATTATAGAAAATACAAGAGTCATCCAGGCACAGATGAGATAATTTTCTGAATACAAAATTTAACCATAGTCTATAATAAAAGATCAACTTTATGATTTATAATAATTAGTTCAGCCAACTTAAGAGAATAACTAAATCGACTTGTGATAAGGACTTTGAACTAAACTCATTTTATTTTCAGATTTAGTAACCCTGGCAAAACTTTAAAACACAGTCAGTTAGATTTATTTAGATATTATTGTAAAACTCTCATTTTTTTCATGGAACTTCAATCACACATCAAATCACAGTTTGAATTGATATGTCACCTAGAAGATAAATTACTAGGCAAACAAGCAAACAGAAGTTTGCTTTCATTTTTCTTCTACTCCCTTTCCTGGCCATCATCACATTTCCATGTGTTTCATTGCTGTTTTTATACCCTGGCTGCTCCTAAACAAGAAGATTAGAAGAACAATTTGTTAATATTGTAGCTCCCTAGTTCACCATCTTCAAAACAAAACTAACTGTACTATCAGGATCACATTCACCCTTCCAGATTCAAGGGCTTGACTGAAATGTCTCATGCGTGCTCACAAATGACTTTGACTCACTTTTTCTCAGCTTGTGTTTTTGACTACTTCTTCCTAATTCTCAGACCACAAACACTTATTCTCCATGAAGATTTTTTTTTAATTAGGAAAATAAAGTAAATAGTTACTTTATTTATTTTTAAAACAACCTTATTTATTTTATCATAATATAGGATTTCTCCCCTCAGGTGCAGTCACCATAATTTTCCCACCACCAATGTACCCCCAGTCCTCTACCATGCTCTCCTCCACACGTGTTCTCTACTCTCCCTCCCTCACCCCTCCTGAATGTCTCAGACATCCAGTCTACCTTTAAGGTTCAGTCTTACAGTTTATTTTTGTCTAATCCTTTGTGTCTTTGTTGTTGTTGTTTTTCCTCTAGATTCCACATGTAAATGAAAACATCTGGTATTTATCTTTCTCCTTCTGGCTCACTTCACTTACAGTTCCATTTATATTGCCACAAATGGCATGAGTTTATCCTTTTTGATCACTGAATATTATTCCTGGCATATATAAATTATATATATTATATATATATACACACACACACACACACACACACACACCCACATCTTCTTGATTCACTTGTATGTTCTGAGTAATAAAATATTGCCTTCTGTAATAATATCTTGCCTTCTGTTAGTAGTGCTACTATATACATAGGAGTGCAAGTTTCTTTTCAAATAGGTATTTTTGTGCACTTTGGATAGATATGGAGGAATGGAATTGCTGGGTTGTGTTAGTAGATTCATTTTTAGTCTTTTGAGGAGTCTCCACACTTGCATGAAGAGTATTTTACTGAGATGACTGACTTTTTTTTTTAAAGATTTATTTATTTATTCATACAAGAACTGGGGTACAGACCAGAGGTAGGGGGAATGAGAGTATTCACCAGAAACAGAGTGGGGAGCAGAAGTGGCAGATTGACTGAAAACACTGCTGAGAAGAGCAGCAGACGAGAGAGAAGCCTGCTGTACCAGGTGGGTTAGCTCCCTGGCTGGCCCGGGATCAAACTCATGCTGCAGACACTGCGGATAGCTTCACAATACTGTGCTTAACCCCTTGGGCCACCAGCGAGGCCCTGAGATGACTTTTGACATCACTCATGTTGACTCCATATTGGGACATTATATTTATCAATTTGCAAGACCTATTCTTTTGCCCCCATTCTGTGTATGATTTTGCTTGAAAGGAAAGTATCTTTTCCCTTATGTTTGCCTTTCCACAAGCTTCCTACCATTTTAGACACCTAAAGACATGGTTCATTGTTACATCATTCTCCTATCTTCTTGTGTCCAGGACTTTCTTGCAAGTCACGATACTGTATCAGAGGACAACCCAAGAGATACACACAACACTTTGCACAAAATTTCTCCTCCTTTTCCACTTTCCTTCAGTTTCCACACCAATTCTTCTGCACTTTCTCCCTCCCACCCAGTTCCTACTTTGTCAAATATACCTTCAAGGGAAGGGAAATTGTAGCTCTTATTGGTTTATAATTAGATGTATTCTTTTTTTTTTTTTTCTGATGGGCTAGTATTTAGCCAAGGTGAATCTAGTGGCTTCTTTGAGATTCTTCACTCTTTCAGGAAAAAATATAAAAAGCTAATGGCAAAATGGCTTTGGAAATGGAGTTTTAATTAATTTGATGATAACATAAATTTATTATCAATAATAGTACTGGATATGTCTGATCATGCTACATTTGCAATGTTTGGGACGTCATTGTTTGAAATTTCCACAGCACATATATTACTAAATTATAGACAAACAACATGGCCTATCACTAAAATATTTCCAGGAGCTGTATGTAAACTAATAGATGAAACTACATCCTTTTAAATCACTCTGTCTTATCACATGAAAATGAATATACTTAAAGTGATACTGTAAATATAAAAACATACTGTTGTTTTTTTTTTAATCAATACTGTTATTATTAGTATGTAACAATACTATTACTTTTTTTTTAAATAGAGGCATGTTTTATTTATTTATTTATTTGTTTGTCTGCTTTGTCTATACATCACTGGGCACAGTCAGAAGCGTGGGAGGGTGAGAGAACTCACCAGAGCCAGAGCAGGGAGCAGAGCAGGCAGAAGGACCGAAGCCACCCGCTGGCTGAGGGGAGCAGCGGGTGGCAGGAGAGGTCTGCCCGCCATGTGGGACCCTCCTCCGGTGGCCGGGGAGCAGCCGGGGATCGAACCGGCACCGCAGAGGCCGCGGGCAGCCTCGCAACCGAGCGCTCAACCGCTGCGCCACCGGGGAGGCCCAACATACTGTTGTTTTAATCCTTAACACTTACAGTGTTTTTTTACCATCACCTATTAAAAATAACTATAAAATAGCCTTATTATTCTTCATTTTGCTGATAAGAAAATGTGGAGCACAGAGAAGTTAAATGAGTCACTTCAAATTACACAGAAAGTCAATGGAAGAATTAGAACAGAGGGGCCTCCCCAGTTGAGCGCTGGGTTGCAAAGCTGCCCACAGCCTCTGCAACTCCGGTTCAATCCCCGGCTGCTCCCCGACCACCTGAGGAGGGTCCCATATGGCGCTCAGACGTCTCTCCTGCCGTGCCCAGTGCTCACCTCAGCAGTGTATTTTGTGGATCTGCCTGTTCTGTTCCCTGCTCTGGCTCTGGTGAGTTCTCTCACCCTCCTGCGCTTCTGACTGTACCCAGGGCTTGTATAAATCAATCAATCAATCAATCAATCTTAAAAAACAAACAAAACAAAAAAGAATTAGAACAGAAACTAATATTATTAAATCTGTTTTTTTGTTCTACTGAACAGTGCTGTCCATTGTTAAAAAGGACAGTCATAGTTATTCCATTCATAAACCTGCTATAATTTAGTCACATTCTAACAGATTCAATCTGGCATTTCACAATGATTAAATGTTCAAAAAGTTATTTAAATATAAATTGAATTATTTATCAATGACTTTGAAGGTGTTGTTTCTTTAAAGTTACAAAGCAAATCCCTTGTAAAGCTAATAAATAAGATCACAAATGGTCGTATCACTGTAACTGTCAACAGAACAGATTGCAGGTCACTTTTTTTTAGAGGGGGGATTCGGATTCGTGAATTTACATAAGAATATAATGACCCTCTAAATTCAGTCTTTTTCCAAATGACTAGTGAGTGCATATCATGATCCAAACATATTCTATGTGCTAATAGTGCTTAGCAGAGAAAAAAATAAAACATTTCAGCTTTCCTGGAATTGGCATTGTGGAGAGAGAAGACAAATGCTATATTACTGGGTAGAATAAATGGTATGTTACTTGGTTATAAATAGTATTGACACAGTTTATTGCAGTTAGAGATTAAAAGTCCACCAAATATGACAAAGAAATGACAATATGTGACAGAAGTTCCTGAAAGAAGTGAGACTGAGGGCCTTCCTGGTGGTGCAAGGCGTTAAGCACAACACTGGGAAGCTATACACATCCTCTGTGGCATGAGTTCCATGCCCAGCCAGCCAGAGAGATACCCACATGACACAGTAGACCTCTCATGGCTCACCCACTATTCTCCTCAGCAGTGTTTTCAGTCAATCTGTCTGTTCTGTGCCCAACTTTGTCTCTGGTGAATTCTCTCACTCTCCATCACCTCTGGCCTGTACTCAGTTCTTGTATGCATATATAAATAAATCTTAAAAAAAAAAAGAAGTAAAACTGAGATATCTCTGGGACATCTGTGGCAAAAGTATTCCAGGCAAAGGAAGCATTAAATTCAAGGTACAGATATAAGAGTGAGTGTTATGTGTATAAGGACAATAAAGAAACTTTGTTGTCTGGACTAAAGTAAAGCAAAGGGAGATAATTTCAGTGAGATCATAGAAGAAAAGATAATGTAGAATCTTGTATTTCATAATAAGACTTTACTTTTATTCCTGTTTTATGTATTTTTTTTTTTACTGAGGGAATATTGCATTGCAATATTATATATGATTCAGAGATATGAGACCACACCCCTTTATAAGCATGTTACCACACTACACCCAAGGCATCCATCACCCTTCAAATAGACCATTGTACCCCTTCCCACCTTTGCTTTCTCCTCCAAAGCCCACAGATAGTCTCAGTTTTATCATCAGATTTCTAGGATTTGTTTCATGTTTGGATTTGTGTGAATCTTTGTTTTGTTCAACTATAGTCCATATATAAGTGAAACCATCACTATTTGTCTTTCTTCCTGTGACTTATTTCACTGAGCACAATCCCCTCCACTTCTATCCATGTTTCACAAGGCAAAAATTCATATTTTGTTTGGCTGAGATCACTTCATAGTGCTGTACTTAATCCCTTGCACCACCAAGGAGGGCCTAAACCATATCTTTTTAATCCACTCATCTGTTTTAGGACATTTAGGTTGTTTCCATACCTTGTAGCAATATAGTGCTGCAATAAATATAGAAATGCAAAAATCCCTTAAAATTAGCATTTTTGCCTTTTTTCCAGTAAATACCTAGGAGTGGAATTGCTAGATTATATAGTAGATCTGTTTTTGATATTTTGAAAATCCTACATAAGTCTCCATTTTCCAAAGGGGCTGGACCAGTCCACGTTCTCACCAACATTGTATGAAGGTTCCTTTCTCTCCACTCTACCCCAACACTTATTTCAAGGTTTTTGATATGGAAAATCACCACAGTTGTGAGGTGGTATCTCTATTAAGTGAGTGATATTAAGTAAGGATGAGCATTGTTTTTTTCATGTGTCTAATGGCCAACTCTATGTCTTCTTTGGAAAATTGTGTATTCATGTCTCCTGTCCATATTTTAATTGGGCTTTTTGCTTTCATTTTGTTAACGTGTATGAATTCTTTGACAATCTTAGATATTAACTCTGTGTTAAATGTATGAGTTGAACACATTTTCCCCATTTGGCAGAGTTTTTTAATCTAATGATAGTTTCTTTCACTGTACAGAAGCTTTATAGTCAAGTGTGGTACCATTTGATTATTTTTGCTTTTATTTTCCTTGCCATTGGAGTCCAGTCCCCAAAGATATTCCTGAATTCATTGTCTTTTTTTTTTTTAAATGGTATCATCTTACACGGTGCAGAAGCTTTAGTTTGATGTAGTCCCGTATATTTATTTTTGCTTTTGTTATCCTTGCTTTGTAGGTGTGTCCCCAAAGCATCATTGAAGCCAATGTCTGGAAGTGATTTAGCTATGCTTTCCACTATGTGTTTTATGGTGTCAGTTCTTACAGTCAAGTCTTTACTCTATGTTAAGTTATTTTTCATATATGGTTTGAGACAACAATCTACTTTCATTATTTTCATGTAGGTATCTAGTTTTCCCAAAATCTCTGGTGGAATGGAATTTCCTTTCTCCAATGTATACTCAACTCCTTTTCCATAGGTTTGTTGGCCATATTAGTGTGGGGCTTATGTTTGGGTTCTCAATTTATTCCTTTGATCTTTGTGTCTATTTTTATTCCAATATCACACTTTTTGATTAGTAGAGTTTTGCATATAGTTTGAGGTTTGGGGGTATGATGTCTCTACTTCTTTTTTGTCAGGACTTCTCTGGCTATTTGGAATCTTTTGTGATTCCTGGTAAATTTCAGTTTGTTCTATTTCTTTGAAGATTGCCACTCAAACTTTGACAGGGGTTGCATTGAATCAGTATGTTTCTTTGACTAATATAACCATTTTTAATGTTAATTCTTTTGATCATAAGCAAGGGATGTCTTTCTTTTAACAATGTCTAATAGTTTTCTTGTATTTTAAGTTTATTCCTTTTTTTAAGTTTATTCCTAGGTATTTGATATATTTCAATGCAATATGAAATGGGATTATTTTCTTGATTTCTTCTCTCTTTTAGTTCAATGTTTGCACATAGGAATGCAACTAATTCTTTTGTAGATTGATTTTGTAACCTGCCACTCTACTATGCTGATTTATTCTTTCTAGTAGTTTTTACTGGAGTCTTTAAGGTTCTCTCTGTAACAAGGAAATACATAGAATCAGAAAACTGAAGGCAAAAATGGCAAAGGTAAATCCTCATATATCAACAATCACCCTAAATGTAAATAGACAGAAATCACAAATCAAAAGTCACAGAGGGGTTGATTGAGTAAGAATGTAAGCTTTGACAAAAACACTGAAAATGAGCAGAAGAGTGACTTTAGGTTTTAAAATGACTCTAGTGGGCCTGCAGCACTGGTTCGATCCCCGGCACTCGGGAGAGGGTCCCACATGGCACACAGAACTCTCCTGCCGTGCCTGCTGCTCCCCTCTGCAGTGTACTTCAGTCCTTCTGCCTGTTCTGCTCCCTGCTCTGGCTCTGGTGAATTCTCTCACCCTCTCATGCTTCTGACTGTACCCGGTGCTTGTATAAATAAATAAATCTTTTTTAAAAAAAGTTAAAAAAATAAATAAAATGACTCTAGTTACAGTGTTGAGAATAAATTTATACATTCTAAAAGCAGAATCAGGAAATTCTTTTTTTAATACTCTTTAGACATACATTTCCACCATTGGGTGATTCATTTGTACATCGATATTGCGCGATGTTAGTGCACTGTTATTTAAAGACCAGTGGTATGCTGGCTAAGTAGCTAGAACTGCAATGGGAGGTACTGGATGAGTAGTAACACTGTGCATTGTCAGGTCCCGAAGATCAGTTGTAGGAAAATGATGCCAAAACTAGGAGATAAGTTAGGCCATCACAGTCACTTAGGAATTGAAGTAAATTCATTCAAGAATCAAAATGACAATATGTACTGTGAACTACTGGGTAGTTCAATGCAATGACTTCAATGCAGACAGAATCAGTCTAAGCAGAAAATGAGAAATGGGTGTTAAAGGAATAAACAATAGGTATTCCAATGTTCAAGATCATTTTAGAGAGATGTTCACATTATGCTAAAATAACTGTCAATCCATTTGGAGGTTAAAAAAAGAAAAAGGTTCTTTTCAGATATAATATCAGCATATTTGCAGAATAACACTATTCAAACAATGATTTAGTCCTCAGAAGAGCTCTTAGAAAGTAAGTATTATTTGTCCCTCTGTGAATCATATGGAATGAAAGTCATGATCACTAACTGGATAACATGTACAAATGATCAAAAATATTTTCAAAATGGAAAATGTGAAATAAAACATTTCTGTTATCATAGATTATTGACAAAAAAGGGAATTCTGAGAGGTTTTAAAAAAACAGTTTAGCATAAGCTATATTATTTCACGTTTAGTTTCCTTTTGATTTTCCTCTCTCATTTGTAAGTACATTTTCAGAAGATTGATTAAAATTCATACAAGTTCTGGTCTGAATAATTTTCTTTTCACCAAAATATAAAAGTTATGAAATTATTTTCTTTTTCCAGGTTTATACCTCAGGTGTCAATCTCCATTTATTTGATGCTTCCAGCTCTGACTTTTAATTTCATTTTAAATTTATTAGCTTTCTTTGGAATTATATATAATATTTTATCTCTCCTCTCCTCACCTCTCCTTCCCTCCATTTTTCGATGAATATTTCTTTGAAGCTCCCATGATGGTCAAATACTATTTGATTTTAATAGAACAAAAACTAGTCACAAGTCTCCTTTATCACTAAGTGATATCAATTCCAAGGAATTCTTGTTCATATAAACAACATCTGTTATTTTATTTTGAGTTTTATTCAGTTTTGAGTTAGGTAAATTAGCTGTAACCAATCCTAAATATGTGAAATGATCAGTAGAGAGCGATCTGAAAGATATTTAATGTTGTTGTTTTTATATTATTGCCAAATGTTATTTTTAAAAAGAAAAGATGATCTCATAACTCAACCACTGTTCATCATTGACTGCAAATGAAACTGTAGAAAAATTCTGGTGAGAACTCTGTCCTGACTGTGCCTTCACATAGCAGAGAAAGAGAAAATGCTCTGGTATTTTTCCCTCTTCTTATGAGTGCAGTAATTCCATCACCGGGGCCTTCAGTTGACCCCATTTCCAGACACCAAACACTGGGAGTTAGAGCTTGAACCTATGAATTTGGGAAAGATACACTCCACAGCTGCATGCTACATTTATGACTAAATAAATAAGGTGAATGACAGCCCTGATAGCCTTACATTTGGTGCAAATCAGAACTTCCTTTGAATCTAACAAAATCATTATTTTCTAAGCAGGATGAATGGCAAAAACCACTATCACATGTATGTTACTCATGTTACTTCCCCTCATTAGCCAATTTAAGCTGAAAATAATGACAAAGGAAAGAGAAAGAAAAACATTGTTCATTTTCCTTTCAGTCTTTTCTTTTCCTTACTAGTCCTAATGTAGAAAGTACTGGTAGAATGTGTACATATCAAATATAAAATAAAAAATGCTTTGAATTTGTTATAAACAGGTAAGATTCAAGATACAAATTGTGTAATTTTTGCTCTCCCACATATGTAGATGAGTATATACTGGGATATCTACATTTAAAACTGGTATAGCTCAACATAAAGATGAGCAGCAAAACACATAGTGATAACTTGGAATTTTATTTTTATTACTTAGAACAATGAAAAACAAATAAAAAGCATCATGAGGGGTAATAGATGCTATAGGTTATTTTCACTACTAGCAGCAGAAAATATGTGACAATGGTGAAACATCTAATTGAAAGGAAAAAATTCTGAGTCAAAATCAGACAATGAGTAAATCAATATTACCTTAAAATATTATATACATAAAAATAATCAGCATCAATTAGAAAAGCCTATTGAAATTAACATATTTATTTTTTGCAGTAAATCTGTGACTTGGTGTGCATTTCTGAAACCATTTTTTTCATATTCTAAATTTGAGCAGGTAGGTAACTACAGTGCTCAGAAAGCATAGGGCAGTATAGTCTCTAAATAAATTTTAATAAATGAAACAACATTTCCATGAAAAACAATCAGAGATTCTGAGTTAGACCATTAAAAAGGAAGAGGAATTTATACACCAGCATAGTTCTCTAGTATAAGTTACCCGTGAATAAGTATGTAGGACAAAGATTAGGCCTCACTAATGCAAGCCTATCTGAAATTGACCCTTGTCCTACAGCACTGTTTTCTTAAAAACAGCTGATTTGAGATAGATTTGTTGTGTCTGCCTGCAACTGGGTAGAGAGTTTTGAGGTATAAAAGGGAATCTGGTATCTATGTGTGAGGCGACCAACACACTCTGGATTTCCTGGGTCAGCTATACATGTTCTGAGTAAGGAGGTGAAAGGCATTAGTAACGGGGCTGGCAAACTTTCTAATGAGATGAAGATGCTGTACCTACTAAATCTGCTCCCTTGCATCTGTCTACAAAAGTGTAATAAATGTAGCATTAGATTGAAACCTAGCTGAGTCTAATAACTCTCATTGTAAAAATAAACTGAGACCCACAGCTGTCCTGCCATGATGTGTAGTCAGAAATTGGGCTGTGTTTTTAGATCATTGACTCTATGTGACCAATCACTATGGTGCAGGAGAAAGGACAGTGGTAGCAGAGTGTGTAGAGAAGTTGATGATTTAGGATCAGTCAACACATTCACATTGGAGGTAGTGAAATCTCTGAAAAAAATGATAATAGAGAAACACAGCCAATAAAATCTGCATGACTTTATCTGATTTCCTGGGGAATTGGCAAAGTAGATGTTTAAGGAGAGTAGGACATAATACCTAAAGATATATATATTTTTTTAATCTGCCTTAATGAAACACAACTCTGAAGAGAGGGAGAGTAAGCAAAGCAGCAGTATGTCTAGTGTTTGAGACAAAACATATCCATGCTATAAACCAAAAGTCTTGGGGAAAGAATTGTTGTAATCATTATGACACCATCTTGTGATCACTTGTCTTGAAAATGTGTTTTGTGGCCAGACAGTGGCTGCACATTTTGCCCTAGAAATCAAAGACTAGAGTATAAATATCCCTTAATTGAGAAGAAGCTTCAGATACTAGAAATTCTCTTTCTTTAATTTCAGATAAACTTTTTAAGGGCTAGTATTTATTTATGGACACATCAGAGTAGAAAGGAACGTTTGATGTGAGTAATAATTTACAAACTTGCTGCAGTGTTTGACATTAAAAAATTGCATCAGAAAGTTTTAGACTTTTCGGGTGGGGGGTCCAAAAGAAAAAAAGAAGATAACTTTTCAGTTACAGAAGAAAGTTCCCACTATTATAATCAGGATGTCAGCTCTCTTTTGTTTCAATATTTAACAAAACTATGTGCAGGCAAATGAGATAAATAAAATAATCTACTTATCTCATAAAATTTTATTGATTACAATATTATTTAAATTTGGGGCTACATCTTCACCTCAATGTGTGTATAACCTTCACCTCACTCACCACTAGTTTCTTCATCTCATTGAGTATTTTCATTCAAAATATGGATGGGGTCATTGAATATTGATTGGAAACACTGAAACTCATCAATGACAAAGGTAGTTCTATCAAGGAAACTAAATTTTGTGCAGTAGATGATCACTCAAATGACTTGAAAATTCAGTGATTACTGTATTTAAGTACTGGCTTTATTTTTACAGTTCTTGTGATTTATATAACTTCACAGACAAGGAGAGACTGGGCAATTTTCCTCCTCTGCAAAGACTAACCGCACTCTATCTTTACCTCCTCTATCCAAAAGAAGCATAGTTCATATGACTGATCACTTCTGAAAGTCAAACACTGCAGCAAATTTGTAAATTATTGCCGACATCAAACATTTCTTTCCACTCTGATGTGTCCATAAATATATATTAGTCCCTAGAAATTTTATCTGAAACCCAAGAAAAATATGGAATTTCCAAAATCTGAAGATTCTTCTCAATGTAGTGATCTGTATATTATACCCTCTGGTTTCTCAGGAAGAAATTCATCCTGGTACCTTAATAGACTCATCCACATTACTTCAAAATTTTCTTCTTCTATGTGTATTTCCTGACTGATTCAGATAATCTCACTGAAAAAGAATTGCCTTCCCCTGGCACTGAACATATACCCACCACACTGGTTTTCTCAGACAAATACCTATTTGGAGAGAAAAAGCTGTATTTCACTTCAAGAAAAATCTATGTATTCAATTACCTCTGATTTAGTTGATTCCCTCATTCACAGTAAAAGTAAGAGGTAAATTCTTAGGTCATGTGTATAATCCAATGTCCTTGAAGGCATTTGATTTGTGAGTTTAATAAGTCATTATTAATTTCAATATATAAAGCCCAAATAAGAAACAACTTGGACATAAGGTAAGGAAAATAAACAATAGTTCAAATGCTAAAAGTTTTCTTCAAAATAAAGGAATACTGAAAAAATTGATTTTAAAGAACAGCTTGTGATAAATTATTTGTATCACCTAGTGTTTTATATATTAACTTTTAGTGTACTATATTAGCCAAATTTGCAATTCTTAAAACCAGACTAGTCTTTGTGAAATAGGTAAATGTGTAGTATAAAGATTTTTCCTTCTTTATATCAAAATATGTCTAAGTTAATTTTCCTTTGAAAAATGTGTGAAAAGAAGAACAATATATGTATGTGATATGTGTGTAATATATGTATGTAATAAACAGTAACTCAATTTTGGTTATGGAACCAAAATTTGTTCCCTTTCCCAGAAGCCTTAAGTTTTGTTAGGCTGTCTCAGAAGCAAAGTCTCTAGACTTTGTTTTAATTACTATGGTAAGTGGGGTGGCACAAAGGAAGTGAAAAGAAGCTGCAAATAATTAAGCTAAAATCATTCATTGTTAGTGAATGTGCTAATATTTTTTCCAAAGCCTCAGTGTCGTGGCTAAGACCGATGAAACATGGAGACTTATTAAAAAGATATGTCAACATTTCTAGAAATAATAGCCCCCTGAGTCTTCTCAGGTCCCAACACAGACATTTACTGCCTTTATTTACATTCTAAATGCTTCAAGAGATATTTGAAATAATCTTTAAGGAAGACATAATGTGGCCTCTTTAGTTTTTCTGTTTTTCAGGGTGAATGTAGTAATAACACTTTATTGTTGTGGTAAAAGCAATTTCCTTTCTACACTTGTACTTAAGTGTTGTCAGAGTATACACATCTGGTAATAGTGTGCCCACATTTCTAACTCTATGTTTACCAGAAGGTTAGAGACAATTTTTTCCCTACTATTATGTTTAGGTTATATTTAATCTTTTTTAAAAAAATGGCTTTTAGGGCCCCCCTCGTGTTGCAAGGGGTTAAGATGCAATCTGTGAAGCTGTCCACAGCCACTGCAGCACAAGTTCGATCCCCAGCCGGGGAGCTGCCCGCGTGGCACAGCAGACCTCGCCTGACTCACTCACTGCTCCCCTTAGTAGTGTATTTCCATTGATCAATCTGTTCTGTTCCCCACTCTGTCTCTGGTGAATCTTCTCACCCCCCATACCTCTGGCCTGTACCACAGTTCTTGTATGCATAAATAAATAAATCTTTAAAAAATGACTTTTATATAAAGATAAATTATATAAGTGACAAAGTTGGGCTATGGGGTGCAGTTTTCTCGATTGTTTCAGAAATCCCTCTCCCCTTCCGTGATTCCATATTACAAGTAGCTCTTATCATGGATCCTGTGAAGCTATCCTTCATAAATAACCTAGCTGTGATGTACTTTGAATTTGAGGGTACACTTGTTTCTCAAAAATTCATATCTTCTGTATCATTCACTGAATAGCCTGTCCTCCTGGTTGTAAAATGTCATCTGACACTTTGCTACAATAAAACATGATGAATAATGTCACATTCTATCATTTAAAGATGACACATTTCTGTTTTTCCTAGAAATTTAGAGAATGAAGTTTTGATGCTGAAATTTCAGTTACAATGTTGAATGGATTGAGAGAAGTTGTTCTTCATTTGGCTGTTCAAGTTATATGCCTAGATATTCTTTTTGCCTTTAAAGTTGATCCAACTTAAAAGCAGTATTCTAGTTCATTTATTATTAAGTAATATGATTACTGTCTAATCACTTATGCTAAAGGAAAGAAGAGAAAGAAAAGATTGTGTCTCCTAAATAATTTCTTAAGGGTGTGGTTATCTTTAATAGCATATTCAGGTAGAAAAAAAATTTCCTTTGATATCCATTACAGAGTGCTATGTGTGTGTGTGTTTGTGTGTGTATGGATTTGTATGTCTACGTACACATATGGACATGTACATAAGGGCCCCAGGTGATGGTGACAGGTAGGGTAATGCCTTTGAAATAATAAACATTTCATTGATTTATATTCCCAGTGATAGGTACTGGGATGAAAGGTACTAACTTATATAAGTGATATTAAACCAGTGACTTCACAACTTCACACTTGAAAAGATTCTTTTCCCTTGACACTTTACCCACCAGTACTTAGGTGAGGTACTGTGGGATGTGCCTCCAAGAGTAGCTGACACTTTCAGAAGTTTGTGCCCTCAGGACGAGAGTCACCTGAATGATAAAAGGAATCACAATCAAGAAAGTGCATAGAAACAAACAACATGTATTATATTCATTCCCTGGCTAAATGGGGGTGGGGGGAAACGCCTCAGTGCTGTTTTCAACTTTCAGAATGTTTAATTATAAATAGAATGATAATTGTTGAAATCAGAATCATTAATGTTTGAATCCTAAGACAGCAAATTCACAGGATTTTCAGGGAAGGAAACCTTGTGGTAATGCAGTGTGCAATTTAAAATTAGTGGTTAAGTTCTAATATGCTTGGAGGCATTGTCATTTTGCTGTTATTTATACATACTGAAGTGCTTTATATTTCCGTTTTTTTGTAAGGCAATCTGCTTCAGTACTAACTGCTTTGATTTGATGATAGGCAATTTGGGACTATTGGAAATGCCTTAATACCTAGCAGTTTGCAACTGTATCACTGGACCTTAAATTGTTGAGTAAATAAGGAAAGCTTTGGAAAATAAAAAGCTCATTAACTTCATTTGAATGTAAATCTTGCTAGTCTAATTCCATTCTAGACCCTGATTTTTTTTTCCTTTCTGGTATACATGCAATAACCCATTTCTATTTTCTTTTGGTAAACCCTCTTCCAGTTAAATACATCAAATTTTTCCTCTCTTGTGGCCTAGGAATTAAGTCTCAGCTCTATCATCCATGCAACTTGAGTTCTATCCCTACCCAGGGAGCTAACCCATATATGGCCCAGCAGTGCATTTTCAGTAGATCCAGCTGTTCTGTTCCCCACTGTGTCTTTGGTGAATTCTTTCACCCCTACGCCTATGGTCTATAACCCAGTTCTTCTATGCAAAATTTTAAAAAATCAAAATTATCCTCCTTGGATGGATTTTGGAAAGGTGAATCTTCCACAGACAATGCATTGTATAATGAAATTAGATTCAGAAGTCTTTGCATGAGCTAATGAGTCCAGGGCCACATAAGTACAGTCTTGCTGTGAACTGTAACTGTATCACTCCAAAAAGGGTGGGGTGGGGACAACTTATCTTCGTTTTCTGGAGAGATTGGAATGGATGAGGTAATTTATTAAGTTGTATTTACAATTAACTTTCTGGAATTTCTATATGATTTAGCATTATCAAAACTTAGCTTCCCCCAAAAAATTCCTCTTTGATAGATTATACAACTAAAACCTAGAGAACTCAACTAGCTTATTTACCAGGGCACAGATGATCAGCAGCAATACTGTAGTAGACCCTTATTTTCTTGATGCCAATTCCCAGGCCCTTTCGAAATTTAGCAGCAATATAATACAGCAACAAAGTATGTTTCTCTCTGTCCCACCAGATAAGTGCTCCTGTTTCTTTTATTTATGCTCTAGGCTTAACAACCTTTGTTTTCTTACATTCAGAAGGAAAAGAACATCATTAGGAAGATAACATCTGAATTGCCGATACCAGGTGACCCTTGTCTACTTTGCCTTCTACTCCAATGTAACTCTAGAAAAATATACCTGCCCTCTGCCAACGAGTAGACATTGGTCTTTCAGACACAAGTCTGCTTCTCACCTCAATTTGTTGATAAATTAACTCTTTCCTTTTATTGGCCAAGGGAATTGAGACTAACATTCCAGTAGCAATTGTGCACAATTCCTTATTACAGTTTTGGTAATTTTTTTTAGCAGACAGAATGAGAGGCACCAAGAACCCCCAAACCCGCCTGCTCTAAATATCTTCTTCCATTCTCTGCTTAAAGACAAAACTTACTCATCGTGCATAAGACCTTTAATAGAAAAAAACTTTAGGGCTTCCCTGGTAGCACAAGGAGTTAAGTCTCAGCACTATGAAGCTATCCATAGCCACTTCAGCACAAGTTCAATCAGAGATCAGGGAGATAACCCATATGGTGCAGAAGACCTCTCCTGTCTCGCCCGCTGCTCCCCTCAGCAGTGTATTTTAGTCAATCCACCTGTTCTGCTTCCCACTCTGTCTCTCACCACCCCCATACACCTCTGGCCTGTACCCCAGTTCTTGTATGCATAAATAAATCTTTAAAAAAACTTTTATAGAATTAGTGTGCAATAAAGAGAAGAGAAATATATATAGTTAAAATAGTTTCCAATAAAATAACCAAAATTACCCATCACCTCATGGTTACCCAAAATGCCCAAACTGGGTTGACCCAAACAAGGGGGCCACTGTTTCCCAAAAGCATGCCATAAGTGTAAGACACCTTCTGGTGGGAAACCATAGGAAAGAGGCAGGAGAGGCCAGGGCTAAAACCAAAACAAGGAAACACTTGAATAAACTAGAGCTCAAGTTTCTACCAGTAACAGGAGCAACTAACCTGGGAAAAGACTGTGCCGGAAGAGAAAATAGAACAACTTTTGGCTTGTGACCACTTACCAACTGTAATCTCTGCCCAGCACTGCAGCTAGTGCTTAAAAATAACCTAAAGGGATAGTGGATACAAGACTATAGAGATAATAAGATGAGGAGCTGGCAAGGGGGTGGTGGTGGGGGATCTCTGTGGTCCCCGCCACAATTCTGATACAGCAGAGCAGGAAGTTCAAATTCCCGAGACTACTCAGGGTGACCTTTTCCCTGCCCTGATCCTCTTTTGGAGCTACCACTACACTTAAGTAATTTTAACAATACATGAATATGCATCCATTCTCTTTTTTAGAATTTCAATTCATAAACAGATAAGATGTTCACAATGGAATCTTTATTTTCTTTCCTTTTGATTCATTAAGACTAGAGAACATTTTATCTGTCTTCACTTCCACATGCTTGTTGAAAAGTTTGTTTCCTTTCTTTGAAAACCAATATTCTAACTTAAATATTCAGTCATAATACTTTTCTACCACTTTGTGACTTTTGAAAGAGTTATCATGATCTTGAATATCTTTGCTGATCTTCAAACATTTAAGCATTCCACTCAGTAAAAAGTGTTTTGGTGTGTAAGAGATGCATTAAGTCAGTGATAATATGATTCTATTAGAGTACTGAATGCTTTCATTAAAAGAATAAATCCTGTTCTCTCAGTGTTTCTTTCTTTCTCTCTCTCTCTCTCTCTCTCTCACACACACACACACACACACACACACTTCCTTCCACCTCAAGTCTTTCTTAGACCACCATCATGGATTTTTTTTTATATTTAGTATCAAACAAAACTATCTGCAGGTTATAATCTCATTCTATATTTTTCTAGTAGAAACTAAGATATAAAAAAAAAGAGAAAGGAATCGATCTTGTTCTATGACTTCATGAACTCTTTATTTTTCCCAAAATGCTATTGCATTTTTTTATTATTTTGTGAAAAATACATTGAAAAAATGTGTTCTTAGTAGAAAATTTGAAGTTATAAATATTAATGAGATGTAAATGTTTCTTTTAAATGACATCTATTTTCATAAATTTAGATTATCCTATAAAATAAGAATTTTTGAAGGAGCCTAGATATTCAAGTACATCGATTAGAAAGTTACTGTCCAGAATCCAAAAATTTAAATAGATCAAAGAGCTATTTCTTGAAAAGACATCAGAATTTACAGTTCAGAAAAGTCATATTATATTAAGTTACATTAGGCAATATTTAAACATTTAATGATCATTTACCCATGATTGGCACAATCAAATTTAGTTTTTTTTTTTCCCCATTCCTCAGCACATGGCAAATTTATTGAGGAAAGGAGAATAAAGAAGATGCCTGCACAGACACAGGCAAGCAATCTAAAAAGGCGGGGCCTGCAGTTTTGGAAGAGGTTAAGAAGGGGACACCTGCATACACACAGGCAGGCAGTCTTGAAGAACAAGAACTGCCAATAATCACATCATTAAGAAGACAAAAATTTGCAAATTTTGGAATTAAGCAAAAGGGTGGCTTTATGCCTCTTCAATGTTTTACTGATACTTGCTGAGTCTAACAGTTTCATTGAAAGATATTTTAATTTAAATCTCTAGGAGTGTGCACTTTTCTTTGACTTATTACTTGCTCTTGAATAGGATATTTTGCAACTCATAAAAGTTTACATCAGCTTTTAGAAAAATGATAGTAGGGGAAATTATGTTTGTACAATAGCAATCAAATGGATTTTATACAGTAGAGATACAAATGATTTATGTCCATAGAAAAGATAATTCCAAAGGTTATATAGTTTTCTTGTCCTGCAGGCTATTAACCAGGTTGGAATCTATTTATCAGTCCTATTCTAGTGCTCTTTCTTTCAGTGCCTATGGTAACTATTTCTCCTATACTCCTTTGAAATGACTTTTCCTTCTAGCTGATCCACACGTTATTATTATTTTTTTAAGATTTATTTATTCATGCATACAAGAACTGGGGTATGGGTCATAGGTGCAGGGGGTGAGAGGATTCACCAGAGTGGAGAGCAGAATAGGCAGACTGAGTGAAATACACTGCTGAGGGGAGCAGTGGGTGAGACAGGGGAGGCCTGCTACGCCATGTGGGATTCTTGCCAGCCGGCATGGAACTGGAGCTACAGAGGCTGCAGACAGTTTCATAGCACTGTGCTCAACTGCCTGCACCACCAGGGGAGGCCCTGGTCCACACATTGTTGATGTAAATAAATTTTGAAACTTGTTTTTAAGAGAAACATGTTTTTTACCTTTTGAAAAGCCTTACTGTAAACATATTTTTTTAACTAATCTGGCTCTTCTTTCTTACAATAATAGGTAAATAGTCTGATTTACTTGTATCTGCCATAATTTCTACATTACCAATTGAAAGCTTATACTCAAAAAAACAATTTATTAGTGTTTATTAGATTCTCTTCTGATTTCATTTCTCATTATTACTTATTATTAGTTTCTTCAAAATAATTTCTATAGTTTTCCTCTTAGTTTTATACCTGGACATTGGCTCCTATTGCTTGTCTGTATTTTATGATTGATAGCCTAAGCTGAACTTTTTTTAAAAAAAGATTTGTTTATTTATGCATACAGAACTGGGGTACAGGCCAGAAGCATGGGGAGTGAGAGGATTCACCAGAAACAGAGTGGGGTATAGAACAAGGGGATTGACTGAAATACATGGCTGAGGGGAGCAGTGGGCGAGAAAGGAGAGGTCTGCTGTGCCATGTGGGTATCTCCCTGGCCAGAGATCGAGCTCGTGCTACAGTGGCTGCGAACAGCTTCATCGGTTGTGTCTTAACCCCTTGCGCCACCAGGGAGGCCCCTAAACTGAACTTCAAATCAAATAAATTGTTTTCTTTTCTCAAAAATATCTTTATTTTTAGGCACACTTGAAAGTGTTGCAACATTCCTAGTTTATATAGTTTATATAGTTTTCTCCTAATTTGTGTAGATTTTATTTCATTATAGTCCTATTGTAACTTTTTAAATGCATAGCTCTAAATCTTTTTGAAATTTTTTCGTGGTCATGGTGAGAGAAAATGAGTCCAAAATATCATTTCCTTGTTTTTCTTCATTTTTACTAACACTAACTGTTGACAGATCATCCTTTGTCTATAGATTTGAGTAGCACATTGTGTGGCAGGAAGGAAATCTGATGCCATGTCTACACTAGATGGAATTATTTGAAGACCAGGTTCAGACCCTTATTCTTTTATGTCAGGAAACCAATTCACCCAGGGGTAATCAGTTTCTCAGCGGTGGCTCACCCTAGATTTAATGCATAATGCTAGTTTACACTCTTTCTGGTTTGCTTTCTAGATGAGGATGTATGCTTTAAATGGGAAAAATGTCATAATGAGCATTTCCAACATCAAAATCAAGATAGCCATGGCATTTACAAGTAATCAGGAGGCTACTTGATGTAATTTGAGTGACTACAGAAGTTAAAAAAAAAAGGGGGTAGCTGGAGAGGTGGTGATCTCAGGTCATGAAGAAATCTGAAGAAATAACAAATGATAACACACTCTGGTCACCATACAATCATAGGCCCCAAATTTACCATCCATCCAAAATTATCACTGTCCTTTCCTATGCTCTTGAACTCCTTCAGTGCATACATTCTCTCTAGTTAAATTAATATCATAAATTGATCTATTATTGAATATTGCTATTCCCTGAGCACTATTCCTATATTGAATTAATTAGTTGAACTCATAAGAAGCTAGTATTTTCCCATTAGTTTAGCTCACAATCTGTTATGTCCATTTACAGTTAGGATACAAAGGAAGGTTAATTGTTACATTTGAAAGTGAATTCTCAAAGATAACTATGAACAATTGGATTCAGTATATCCCGATCAGAGTATATATATCTGCATTTTTATTTTACTTTATTAAAGATGTATTTATTTTTGCATACAAGAGCTGGGGTGTAGGTCAAAAGTGCAGGGTGATAAGAGGATTTACTATAGACAGAGTGGGGAGCAGAACAGGCAGATCAACTGAAATACACTACTGAGGGGAACAGCGGGTGAGATAGGAGAGGTCTGCTGCACCATGTTGGTTAGCTCCCTGGCTGGGGTTTGAACTTGTGCTGTAGTAGCTACCAAAAGCTTCATGGTGCTGAGACTTAACCTCTTGCAACCACCAGGGAGACCCATATATCTGCATTTTTAATAGGTAATATGTATACTCATACTTACTCTTTGTGCCTGGAAAGTTGTTGTAGTCCAGCTTCAACTCTGAACCATAGCTATCATTTATTGAATCATCGTGTCATCACTATAACTAAAGAAACAGTCGTTCCATTTACATATACTGAATCCAGTTGTTCATAGTTATCTTTGAGAATTCACTTTCAAATGTAACAATTAACCTTACTTTGTATCCTAGCTGTAAACTATGTCAAAACCAGATTATGAGTTGTTTCAAGTTCAGGATGAGTAGTCTCAAGTTAAGCATGCTGAAGTTTTTAGACCCTACTTTTTAGGCAAGGGTATATTTTGTGGCCCAACTGGTAAGCTGGCTTTTGTTTTCATGTATCCACTACTCACACTGGGAAGAAACCATGAACAGAGGTATGATTACTGTTGTGCTGTAGGACTAATAATCCACATGTTCAAGTCTCCCAGTGCAACATATTTTGAACAGAACAATGTTTAATAGGAGATTATTTCATTTTTAAAAAGAAGAAGCAATAATTTTTGCCTACTCATTAACTAGATTAGTTAATAGATCAATCAATAATATTTCCTTTAAGCCCTTTTCTTACATGTACATGTGCAGTTCTCTAAGGTTAGCCTCATCTCTGAACATTTGTGACTAATTTTTACAAAAACACTATGTGGAAATTGTTACTGTTGTGAAAGAAAATCAGCAAACTTTGAGCACAAAGGAAAATAGACCAGCAGAGGATAAGTAAGCATATCAAAGAGATTTGCTGTGAAGAAAGGGTTGGGCATTCAACTTACAATTTTGTACTTTGGAAAACCTAGAAGAATCCTCCTCCAAACCCTCAGCTGACCCATAGCATCCAGTGGAACAAACATTTGAAAAAGCATTTCCTTAAAGTTCTTGCCTTCTTCACACATAGATTGTATCTGTCACAGAGGTAACAAGTCCAATGAGTTTCAAGTTTACGTATCTTATTCTATCAGGTGTTAATACATTATTATATGTCCTTAAAAACAAATGCTTGATTTATCTAACAGGCTTGACTTAATGTGACTTATTTTCTTCTTCAGAAATCCTGCCTATTTACTTACTTACTGGATCCTAGCTCATGGATGAGAATAGGAGGGCAAAGAAAGAAGCTGGCTGGTACATTTTTCTCACTGGTCCTGCCCTTATTTCTGGGTCAATCCTCAATTTTGACTCTGAAAATATTTTTTTTTTCCTTTTTCCACACATGGTGATTATTTTAAATCAAATTTACTTTGACTGTAGATCATTCACCAAACTATTCTTGGGAAATAGAATCATTAATGAGAATAGAATTATGGGAAAACCTTTGATTAAGAGATTGAAAGCTGTCAAAAGGACTCAGACTAGATAAGTTCTTAATTTTCTTCTTTTTAAACAGCAAATCTTTTTTTTTAAGATTTATTTATTTTTATATAAGAGCTGGGGTGCAGGCCAGAGGTGCAGTGGGTGAGAGGATTCACCAGAAACAGAGTGTGGAGAGAACAGGCAGATCACTGAAATACACTGCTGAGGGGAGCAGCGGGCGAGGCAAGAGAGGTCTGCCGCACCATGTGGGTATCTCCCTGGCCAGCCGGGAATCGGACCCACACTGCAGAGGCTGCAGACAGCTTTACAGAACTGTGCTCAAACCACTGCACCACCGGGGAGGCCCAGCTCTTAATTTTCTTTGAGTTAATATTCAAAGATTTCAGAATTTAAAACAATTTTTATAGTATTATGTCTTGTTAGTAAGCTATGTTTTTCATATTTATACACACACATTCCCAACTTTCTTTTCCCTACTTACTTTTTCTACATCTACTTTTGACCATATAATTCAATCAGGGGAAGCAACATGCCTTTGTTTTCAGTTGAGCTATTTTCTTTTTGATTATTTTGGTCCTGCAGAAATAAAACAAATCTTCTCTGTTTCCTAACAATTGTTTTGTTTTCTTTCTATTTGCTTCATTACATCCTTGAATTGATTTCTTTTGTCTGTTAGGTACATTCTGCTCTGATCTTTTATTTCTCAGAAATAGTTAAGTGGGTGACAACTGTAAAAGGAAGAAGATAATTTATACCTATTTTCTATGTTTCAGAGTTTACCACCAACTGTTCTCCCACTGCATCAAACAGTCAAATTATTCAACTTGATTTCTTGGTTAGCATTGACAGTATTTGGGGAAATGGTGGTTTTGTTTTGCTGAAGTTTTCTTATTTCAGCAGAACAGTAAATGGTGACATACTTTTCACTGCTCCGTTTGTCCTCTTGCTGGTGGCAATATGATGGTGAATGTGGTCTATTTATTGAGACTGACGTTCACAAAGACAACATATGATCTGACTCTGCATTAGACCTGTTATCTGTTCTTATCCAATATCCTGTCTTCAGTGAAATCTTTTGCTGGAGCGAAGGTCTAAATTTCACTTATGGTTTAATCAAGTATCATCTGGAATTAGTACAAATATTGACCTTTCAGCAGATTTTTGATGAACAAAGTATTAGTTGGTTGTATCAGTTCAGTAACTGATCATCTACTTGGGGTTCAGTATTATTTAGTGGTTAAGATTATGCACTGGAACCCAAATCATATGACTCTACATACCTGCTCTTGCACTTACTGCCTTTGGTCCTCCATTTGAGAAGCTTACTTACGTTTTTTAAGGTTTTAATTTTGTAAAAATTTTCACTTCGTAAGATTAAATGTGATAATGCCTTATAAAGTATTTAAATAGTTTCTAATGCATGCTACTTTAAAATAAAAGTTTGTTATTAAGTTATATACTTAAGAACATGCTGGGTTTGTAAGGATTCAAGAGTTCCTTCAAACATAATGTCTACTCTCAAGTATAGAGTTTAAAGAACTCTATAGTTTACTAGAACCATTTACTAGAACATGTTTACTAGAACCATTATGTGTAGTATCAATAGACTGGCACTCTTAGATTTTTGCTGCAATCCCTTCCTCCATTCTCAGGATGTTGTTACATCTCTTGTTCATCCTTTTACAAGGAATTGTATTTTATGTGGATTATGTTAAAATTTACATGTCAGACAAGACTACTTAAACTTCCATATTAACTGTTTGTCCTATCTCCAATACGCTCTCCTTTGTCACACACTAAGTCTTTAATCTCTATTTCTTTCTCTAATGAACAGTCATACAGTGCTTTCCCTCTTATAATCTAGAGCAGAGCAAAACTTCTAGGTTACTCTCAGCCTACAGTGCTGCTGAGCAAGTGAAAAATTCAGCAATTGAAAACCACTTCTACTTCTTCCACTTATTTGCTACCAAAGGACTCAGCTTATCAAGGCATATATTTTTTTACAATACCCATTATTGTAAAAAAAAAAAGTGGAAAAAATAATTAAAGCTATGAAACTTTAGAAGTGGAAAAACTTATTTTAGCTAGAGATGTCTATGGGGATAGGGGGAGTCCATCTCTAATTCCTTGTAATATCTTGCCTGTCTTTGTTTACCTGGGACATTGTTTTTTTGTTCTTTTTTAAGATTTATTTATTTATGCATAGAAGAACTGGGGTACAGGTCAAAGGTGTTGAGGGGGTGAGAGGATTCACCAGAGACAGAGTGGGGAACAGAATAGACAGATTGACTGAAATACACTGCTAAGGGGAGCAGTGGGCAAGTCAGGAGAGGTCTGCTGCACCATGTGGGTAGCTCCCTGGTGGGGGATAGAACTAGTGCTGCAGTGGCTTCAGATAGCTTCATAGGTTGTGTCTTAGCCTCTTGCTCCACCAGGGAGGCCCTACCTGGGGCATTGTTAACCAATGGTGTGCTAACAGTGTGATTTATGGTGGAGTCCTTGAGCCATGTATTATGTCCATATGACCTCAGGAGAGCCTGGATTTTAAATCAATCAATCAGTCATATGGGCACATCATGTCTATGTGATTGATACCACTGGACACCAAGACTTGGTAAATTTCTCTGTCTGGTGATACCCATGTATGTTATCATACATCATTGCCGAAAGAATCTATTGTCGTCTATAAAACTTCACTTAAAAGGATATGTAAGGACAGATATTTCCTCTTCTTGATCCTGTACTATGTGCCTTTTTCTTTGCTGAATTTAATCTGTGCCCTTTAATTATCATAGTTTACAAAATATAGTTTATTAAAATTATAACCATGAATACAACCTTTTTTTTTTTTTTGAGTTCTGTGAGACTATCTAATGAAGCTCTTAATCTGAGGGTGGTTTTGGGAAACACTAATGACATTTCATTTGGACTTTCAGTAGCACTTTGAGACTAGATATAATTTGGAAATGTTAAAGTGAGGCAGAGGATGGAAGCAGAAAATAACAGGAATAGAGACTATTTGAGATGGAGGAAGTTAGAACAATCCAGGAACATAGGGGACACTGTACAGTGTAGTTAGGTCAGTGTACAGTTCAGCCAAACATTGCATTAAATATTTTTTTTAAAGCCCATTGCCTCATGAATTTAAATAATAGTGAAGAAAGAATACTTAATGAAATGAAATAAATTAAGAATAATAAACAATGAATAAACAATGAATAAATACCAAATGGTCTCGGCTACATGAGTTGGGAAGAAGCACAGGTAAATATGAAATACTATAATTTAAAAGGGCTTCATGAAGGTCTTGAATGGCCTTGAAAATGTAGGTGGGCTATGATAAATTAATTCTGAGAGCACTGTTCTTAACCCCCATTTTAATATATAATGTAAATGAAGTATATAATTATGAATTAAGTGGATGGAGTATCCCGGAAAAAATGTCTTTAGTTGCTTTTATCTTTGATATCATTATTTGAGATAAAAATATATTGATATGTAAAATAGTCAATCATTTTCATTCATAAATTTTGTATATACAAAATTGTCATCTTACTGAAATTTATATGTAACTGCAAATACTCATGGTTGTTTGCAAAGATGTGCAAATGAAAGTTTGAGTCATCCAAAGCACCTTCTTTGCTGAGATAGAACAATGAATACTCTGCTTTCTTGTATCAGCTCTCACTATAAACAAGTGTCCTTTTCTTGAGCTAGATAGTGTTATAGGTTTCACATTCTTTCTCTTTTGATAAGTGATTTCGCTGCTCAATGTCACACCCAATGAGGTGCTGAGGTGCTGCTGAGAGTTCCCAAGTGCAAGGGTGTGACATCGGTTACAGAGAAAATGGGTTGTTAGATGAGCTTCATGGTGGCATGAGTGATAGTGCTATTGGCCATAAGTTCAATGTTAATGAATCAATAAAATATATTAAGTGTCTTTAAACAGCAACTTATATATAATACGATGATATATTGATCAGTTCACCAAAATGTTGTGCCTACAGGTTCACAGGAAACGATCCATACGACTCTCTTAGAAATAATGGTTTAGTATTTGTTCTCTGTTTGCTGTGAATGAACACAATTACTGTGAATAAGAATTGACTATAGTTAAGATATTATCTTTTGCAGAAATGTTAAAGTACCCCCAGGGTGCTATATTGTGTCTAAAAATATGTTATTAACTATCTTCTATATTCTAGCTAACCACAGGGCTATAGAAAATAAAATCTTACCAACAAAGTAAAATTCTTACTTAAATTACTAAATTACTTAAATTACTTACTAAAATTCTTACTTTACAACTTACTTAAATTTACTTAAAATTGTACCTCATACCTCAAGAAAATTTTACACAGTTTATAAGCAATAAAATAATTGAAATACACTCTTTGTCTATGAAGAAATTGCCCGAGGTCTCCATGTCAGTTTTGGTAAATAAAATAAGATTAATAGATGATACACAGCAATTCTAAACTGCAGGTTAGCCATTAAACTAGAACTTTCTATTATGAATAGAAACTCACTGGCCATTTTTTAAAGAAGTTCTGTAGGAATAGGAATTTCTTAAGAAATAATCTATCATCATTTTCTCTATTGAAGTGAGTGAGTCTCTATTTTTGGAAGTATATATTCCCCTTCATGGATATTTTTCATAACAGAATTCAACGTTGACCAGGAATCATAAACTTAAACACTTAAAGCTGTTGTAGTAAGCTACATGACTAGAATGTGCTTGCTGTCATAAGGTGTAGCTGCAGAGACTGACAAAGTGAAGCACATTTCCAGGAACTAAAGGCAGCAGCATAGCAGCATGGTTCAGAGAATGAACTCTGCAGTCACTGAGTTTTATCCTGGCTTTTACTACCTGTATGTCCTTGGGCCAGTTGTTAATATGCTGTGCCTTAGTTCTTCAATCTGTCAACTGAGATTATTAATTATTATTTTGTTATTTTATTTTTACATCTGTAAAAATCAAATTCTATGTAAAGTACTTAGAACTGTGGGTTACTGAGAAAATATTCAATACATAGTAGCAATTATCATTATCATTCAGCTTCAGCTGATGGTTTCTGAATGAGAATGTAAACAGGGTATAGGAAATTTCTTTAAAAATCAAGAAATTTTGATTTTAGAAAAATATTCCAAAATGTTAAAACATTTTGAAACCAAATATAAGGTGTATCAATTGGTTCACAGACTGATAATTTCCATAAACCGCAAGAAAATTCTTCAATGCAATGACTCAGTGATTCTCAATGGACTAAAGAGGATTTGAGGTACCCTTGGTGATGGGTGTACTGTGGTAACAGACTTTAAAAATGTATGATCCTATACCTCTGAATCACACCCAGTGTTTAAAACAGTGTTACCTCAATAAAAAGAATTATGTAAACATCTAACAGTAAATGCAGGGTAGGCTCAGGGAGAAGACATTCATTTATATATATTTTATATTATTTTATATTATTAATTTAGTAGAAATAGTAAAATAAACAGGAATTATTAGGAAAACTATATCATTTGCACACCCCTCAAATTTTCTCCCATGTGAACCAGTTCTAAAGGCATTCTAGTTTACCTAAGTCACCTTTAAGAACAGTAGCAACAACAATTCTGGGATACCCTTTCTCTCCCTCCTTGGGATCACCACATATATTAAGGACCATTTTAAAATTAATTAACACCTCCCCCAAATTAAAGGTGACTAGAAGATTAGAAACAAAAAACTATCAAGTTATATTTTTATATAAACCTTTTTTATTTATTACTTTGAAAAGTTTCAACAATGGTAGCAAGTGGGTATGTATGGGTATCAGGGAAATCTCCAGGGGAAGAGGAACATCAGATAAGGATCTTTATAAAAACTGAGTCTGAACTTGATGATTTTCAGGAAGGTGTTTCAAGAAAGATGATTTTTTTAGGATTGCATAATTTTGAATAATAATATTGAAATAGTACAATGAGCAAGAATCTTGAAGCAGTTCTTGATAAATAACTGATTAATCCTTACAAGTAAATTGTTTCAATTAAGTTCACAGTCTTACCTTTCAGGAGCAATATTTTCTGAGTCAAGTTACTAAGTTACTTTTTATTCTCAATATAAAAATGTAGACAGACAAGTATGCTCATTCCAAGTTTTATCCAACATAGAGACAGGACAAAATGTCGATGACAGTTTACAAGTTTCCCAGTTACTAAGAATAAACTTTTAATATAAGTTTAAATATTTTCTTCTTATAAATTCCCTTAAGATTAAGCATTTTTCTACAGAAATTATTATATCCTAGGACTTTTTTATTTTTCATTATTATATTGATTAATGATTTTCTGGTAAATTAGTTATTGAAATTCAATTTGAGCAAATAAACTTGGATGTAAAGAAAGAACATATTATAGCATTGATATTTAATCAAAAGGCATACACTCAGCATTTGGGGGGAAGGGAGAAATCATAAAATACAATAAAGTACTTATATGCAAACAAGAAGAAAAAAAAGGAATTATTTGCCTACTTGGTATTCCAATGTTTATCAGTTGTTATTTCCATGTTTATGTGGTTTTTTAGTCTGAGTAAGTAGAACTGAACTGAGTAAATAAATATCCACTCCACAAACTTTCCTTTTTTACAAATGTACCCCATGTTTTCTGTGATTATGATGAAGATTTTCATGCTTGTGCTTGTAATGCTTACAACAAAGCATTCTTGTAAATGCCCAGCTTTATAAGAAAATGTTTTACTTGCTATTTGTTATTTATGCACAGAATAGCAATTGTTGGTCTTATTGTGCACCCAAGACTATAATTCACTTCAGTTTTCTGCTGACTTTTTTAAAAAGTGTTTTACTGCTGGCTCTAAAATCCTAAAACTAAACTTTGTGCACCAAAATATTAACTTTATTTACACATATTTGACCCCCCAAAATGTGAAAGTTAAAATGCTATGTAGAGACTTAAAAATTATCATGCAAGTTTTTATATATTGGTACTAAAAGGAACAAAAAGATTTCCTAACACAGGAAACCTTGATCTGAATCTTGAAAATATAACCCAACTCCTTTGTATACCTCCTTTCAATATTTAGCATTGACTGATTAGCTGATTAACAAAGAAGTATTACTAATCATTAGGGGTAAAAGTATCTAATCTCTCTCAAGTCATTGTATAAACCAGGATTGATTCCGGAAGACTTTATAAAAGCAGACTTTTTCATTCTCACCTCAAATGAAATTTCTTGATCTGACTATATGCTACTATATTTCATCTTAAAGATCTCTAATGGAAATGAGGATACAAGGATGCTCTGATTGGAATCACCAGGACACTGCATAGCATTCTTAGCTTTTATCACTTGTCTAGATTAAATACTAGAGTCAAAAATGTTAAAAGTATACAACATGGTTAGCTTCCTTTAATGGAAAAAATTGCTTAAGCATGGAAGGACAGGGGGTAGGTGGTTTGAGATGTGTTTTATCAACCTTAAAATGGAATAAAAGTTATTTAGTTGTTGGCAGAATAATTATTGCCAAGACTACACAGCATTTACTGGACAGCTGTTTGCTACTTTATTTCACCTCACCTTGTTGGACTCCAAGTAAAACTCCTCAAAGAGCAATATTTCTCTTCCATTTTAACTAATTTGTCAGAAAGTACTTCACTGGTCTCTCTGATCAGTATCTAACTTTATTTTTACAGACAAACTTCACAAGATCTGTTACAGAAGCTTGAAGCTTTATAGTAGTTGCTTATTTTCTCAGTAAATTAACTGGTCCAGCTGGCTGGATTTAGGTTTGAAGAATTCAATGCTGAGTACATCACATTTAATGCTAGTTAATATCATCAGTAAAGAGAAAATTACAATTTATCTTTTAGCAGAAAGACATCATTGGTCCCTGTTACATTTTTCTAGGTGAAAAGGAAAATAATATTTTGTAATCTGATCTCTAACAAGATTCTGCATCTTGTCATTTCAGGTAAATAAATTGAAGGGCCCCCTGCCTGAGTTTTCTATTCATTTCATTCTTAGATAGCTATGTTGTCAATTACTATATTGTAATAATTGTAACTATCATGTGTATTCTGAGAATATAAATCACATCACTTGATCATAAAACCCACTTTAGGTACTTCCTATTAAGAAGAATGTATCAATTCATTCCATGCAGTTATGTTTGGAGTACTATTAAATACTAATAGTCATATAAAAGTCTAATTTGAAATTGAATTGGAGATGAACTCAGGCAGAAAAGTTAATATGAAATAACTACCCTTTGATCACTGTTCAAACTCACGAATGGATGATGGCATTGAATAGATAAATGTTTGAATAATGGCATTGTATTCTTTTTATTTCCAGTTGACTGTGTCAAAATGGGTGGGTCAAATCAAAATAGTTTCAGATTTGGAGTTCATTTGTAAAACTTGGTATGTAACTGATTAGATGGTTTGCCAGTCTATTACAGTGATGCTGCCAGTAAATCATAACTCATTCCTAACCTGTAAATCCCCTCTGCTCAGACCTGGACTGCACTTGTGTCAAATATGGTACACTTGAACACACTATTGTAGAAACAATGGCTGAATTAATGTACAGAATCTAAACTGGGGAAATATTTAAACAGAGGTTCTGAATTAGAAAAAAATAAGGAATGCATTGAGAAGAGTAAGTCATATTTCAAAAACTGATATATTCACAATGAACAATTACTGAAAAATGTGGAAGATCTTCTTTAATTATAAAACTTAGAGATAACACAATACACATTTTTTCAGAAAGATATCAGAACAGCAAGGCCAAAAGAATGATTTCCTATTAATTATCTTATTAATTACTAATTAACACTAAAATAATGCCAAGGAATATTAAAACACAAGCAGTTTTGTAATATAGATCACATGTTTAATTAAAAGGCGTAAATAGGTCTGATTATGAAATAGTGATTTGGTTAAATGTGACAACCACAGAATTGCTAAAGAGTGATTATATCAACATATTTATTTTTTTCATTTTTTATTTAGCAGCAGAACCATAAAAACCTGTTTTTGATATTTTATGTCTCGACAATAAGACCATTGAGCCTCATGAAATAGTAGAGTGATGCTTTCAGAGTCTAGTCTAGCGAGTCTAGTATATTTTCATAGTATAGTATAGTGTGTTTCATAGTCTTTCAAATTCATTTTCCATGGCACTGTCATTATTTCCAGCTTATTGACCAGAGAGACCTGCACAACAGCAGAATGAACAGATAGAATTTTGTGACTGGGCCTGAAAAACTATTTCAGCATTTTCTGAAGCATAAATTTCCTATAGCTTGCCCTCAAGTTCATCATATGTTCATTTTCCTGTTTCTGGTATGTTTCTCATCACTTACATATTAGAAGAGGCCATAAAATTGTTCAGAATACCTCAGTGTCTGCATTGGAGGGCTTATTGTAAATAGAGGAGAGTTTTCTTTTCTTTTTTTTTAAAGATTTATTTATTTATTTATACAAGCACTGGGTACAGTCAGAAGTGCGGGAGGGTGAGAGAATTCACCAGAGCCAGAGCAGGGAGCAGAGCAGGCAGAAGGACCGAAGTACACTGCTGAGGGGAACAGCGGGCGGCAGGAGAGGTCTGCGCGCCTTGTGGGACCCTCCTCCAGTGGCCGGGGAGCAGCCGGGGATGGAGCCGGCGCTGAAGAGGCTGCAGGCAGCTTCGCAACCCAGCGCTCAACTGCTGCGCCACCGAGGAGGCCCCAATAGAGGAGCGTTTTCTTCCTGATCTGCTTTTACTAATTCGTATGAACATCTGATAAGCTCATGCTACTCTGATATGCACTTTAATTCTTTCTGGTTCTATACATGGGGTATAAATATAGAAGAAATGAAATTAGCAATGATGATTATGATGATGATGATTTGTAATAAGCTAGAAGCTTTAAAATTATTAACTTTTTTAGATATTACAGGAACATGGCCTCTACGTTAATATAAGGAAATTTCATCTCAAAAAGACTGAATAACTTGTCTAAGATCAAACAGTCAGCAGAAGAGCCAAGATGTGGACCAAGGTCGGCCAAATGCTAAAAATTCTATCCCACACTTTATCAAATAATTGACTATATAATATAATGATTCACTTTACCAAGTTTATTTGTCAAATCTTTCACTCAGTGTAATAACTTATGACTTCATTTATTGTACTGTGTAAGGCTTATCCAATTGATCTTCTAGTGTTTGGTTTGAATAATCATTGTTTCTTTCTTTGAATATACTTTATGCTATCAAGAATATCTCACTTTATTTAGATGTGATTTTAGAAAAGAATTTTGTCAGAAGGCAGAAGTATCTTTAGCAAAGAGAAGTGAAATGAGGTACAGTGAGCATATATAAAAGAATGTTTTTGCTCAGGCTTTGAGATTTAGACAGATTTGTGAATTACAAATATATGTGCTATTAAAATTTCTTGGAAGCTGAAAGGGTACATGCTAATGGCTATCATCACAATGTTATAATGATGTTGTCATAAAATCTCTATGGGATATCACAATGCATTCTTATTAACTTTAAAACATATTTACATTCACGTATGTTCTTTGGTGTCATTTATTTTGTGTCTATAAAATACAATACTTTGAATTGAGATTGTCTGCAACCCACTTTGATCTGTGTTCCTAAAACTTCATAATTTATAATTTTCCCTACTCCAAAACTTTTTCATATTTATAGATTTCCCTATTTAAAACAATACTTTCACCTTTTCTCTTTGATATCTTTCTCTTCCCTTTCTCTTCTTCCCTCCTTCTCTCCCCCCTCCTCCCTTTCTCCCCTCATTATTATGGAGAAAGAGAAACTATTACAGTTCAGTGGTCTTTTTTGCTAAAAAGTCATATCAGCGCCTCCCTGGTGGCACAGGGGTTGAAGTCTCAGTGCTATCAAGCTATCACCAGCCACTGCAGCATGAGTTCGATGACTGGCCAGGGAGCTATCCACATGGTACAGCAGACATCTCCTGTCTCACCCGCTGCTTAGTGCTATTTCAGCAGTGTATTTCAGTCAGTCTGCCTGTTCTGCTCCCCACTCTTTCTGGTGAATCCTTTCATCCCTCACACCTCTGACTTACACCTTAGCTCTGGTGTGCATAAATTTAAAAAAAAAAAGATGAAGTAGAGTTCTAAGTAGTTGAGAAACTTGTCCTGCTTAATGTCATGATTCAGAGAAATTAGAGAGGGCTTTCCAGTATAGTCTCAGAAGCAGAGAGATGAGTAATGTGTTAGCACCTTAATAGTATGTCTGTCACACTTATTTTATTTTTTCTTAAGACCTTTCTAGTAATGAAAATTCAGAACAACTCTAGTGACATTGTATGAGTAAGACTGAATTTCTATTTTTCAACATTTTTGTTACAATGTTGATTTGAAAAAGTAAAATAAACGGTTATTTTGATTACTCCCAATGAAATTTGATCGTGAACTATGTGATATGTTTTCTCATAATGTTCCCCTCAAAGAAGGGAAGCAGCTTTTGAAAAGTATCACATATTCATTTTAATCTCTAACTGGAATCTAAACGGTTTCCTTTATTTCCAATTTGAAGAAACAAAAGTTTGAGATAGAACTAGTTCATTGTACTTCAATTTTATGAGTCTACCAACATATGCTACATTGTCAATACTTCATTATATAAAACATCCCACAAGACACAGACACACTTTGGCAATAAATGTGTAACAAGTCTACAGATATATCTATAAACGGAAATAGCACTTGGAGAGACTTACAGCTAATCTTGCATATCTTTAAAATTCAGTTAAGCGTAAGCTTGTGCTGAGGAAGCCCCTAGGGATCTATTTACATGAAGTTCATGTGAAGCAATTTATCTGTATAGGAGACAAATACATTAGCTAGATCAAATGATAATGAGTTGATGTAATAGAGAAACAACAATTTAAAATACAATAACATGAACTACACTGATTGACTTACATTAAGGAAGTTATATGCCGAGTTCCCAAGGGGAAGAAATTATAATTCTGAGGTGATTTTTATTACTCAAATCTCCAAGATACTTGGTACATATAGTAGTACTATTTTGTGACCTGTACATACAACTGGAGTGTGAAAGAAAATTTATCATTTTAGGAGGCAGCTTTCTGGAGTTTATTGACAAAAAAAAGGGAAGAACCAAAGAATAAAAAGTGTTAAAAGCAATAAGCCAGTTCACCTGAAAACAGTTCAGCTGCCATATCAACTGGATACCTATAAAGAAAGTGTAAGGAATATAAGGGGACTCTCTGGTGGCCTAGGGGTTAAGTCTCAATGCTAGCACCACCATGGCCTGAGTTCAATCCCCGGCCAGGGAACTAAGCCACATGGTGCAGCAGACCTCTCCTGTCTCGCCCACTGCTCCCTCAGCAGTGTATTTCAGTCAGTCTGCCTGTTCTGCTCCACACTCTCTCTGGTGAATTCTCTCACCCCCCACCCTGCACCTCTGGCCTACACCTCAGTTCTTCTATGCAAAAATAAATAAATAAATTTGAGAAAAACAAAGAAAACATAAGAAATATAAGAACCCTGTAGCTAAATGAAAACCAGTCACCTATAGCATAGGTATGAAATGAAGCAGTGGTATACCATGTCACAAATTAAAAGTGGTAATTAAAGACCTTATTGACACAAGGAGCTGAGAAGGCCACAAGCAATTTCAGAGGCAGGAAGAAGAAAATTACAGCGATGCTACACTTTATTGGTCACTAAACAAATTTTACTTTGAAGGAGAACACAGATATTGGGAAGTAGGTACAAAAAAGTATTTTTACCTTCTTTTTTTTAAATGGGAAAAGTTTTTTTCTTTTCAGTTTTATTTATTTATGCATACAAGAACTGGGGTACTGGTCAGAGGTGCAGGAATTGAGAGGATTCACCAGAGAGATAGTGGGGAGCAGAACAGGCAAACTGACTGAAATACACTGCTGAGGGGAGCAGTAGGTGAGACAGGAGAGATCTGCTGTGCCATGTGGGTAGCTCCCTGGCTGGGGATCAATCTCATGCTGCAGTGTCTGCGGTCAGCTTCATAGGTTGCATCTTAACCCCTTGCGCCACCAGGGAGGCCCAAGGCTAATATTGTTAAGAAAAGACACAAGCAAGAAAAGCAAGAAAAATGTACTTTTAAAAGTTCTGAAAAACTCACAAATAAAGCAGGAAAGTATCATATTTTCCCTATAATTTTATATTATTGGATTTAAAATATTGCTAGTTATCATGCCGTAAAGGAGTGTGGAATTTCATTCTTTGGTGTGTAAATGAAATTACCATTTTTAGATATGGAAATGACTACGTTTTTACTTAATATTTCAGGACACTTTCAGGTAACCATCCTAGCTAAACACGTGGTGAAGGGAGAGGATGAGAAGTGGTTAACTTATCACAAACATCTGCAATGAGACATACAGATCTATAATTTCTGTTGGCATTGTCAATGTCAAATGACATTGTCTAAAAGTCAAATGACAGAGCAACTTGAATTACCACTTGAACTTCAGAACCCTTTCATATTCTGAATCATGTTCAAATTTATAGTCTTTTACATCTGTCTTAGTCTGCTTCAGCTGTTATGGCAAAAAGTCGTAGATTGGGTGGCTTAAACAATATTTATTTCTCACAGTTCTACAGGCTGGGAAGTCCAAGATTGAGGCGCTGCCCTCCTTAGTGACATGTAGGATTGGTAAGGAGCATGATGACAGTCCCAAGAGAGGAACTCAGCTGAGCATTGTTAGACCTCAGTGCACTCTGAAGCTGGGGTATAATTAGCTAAAGAGTTTGGGATGACATTCAGTAGGCTTGGTACAAAGGTTTTAAAAGATTCCTTGAGAATAAGAAAATGATATATCCTCACCTTTTATATCAAAATTTTACCCATCAAACCTATATATAAAACAAAAACAGAAATTAACCAAGTCAGGGCCTCCCCTGTTGGCGCAGGCGGTGGAGCGCAGCGCTGTGAAGCTGTCCGCAGCCTCTGCAGTGCCGGTTCAATCCCGGCAGCAGACCTCTCGGCAGTCTCCCCCAATGCTCCCCTCAGCAATGTATTTCGTCAGTCTGCCTGTTCTGTTCCTGGCTCTGTCTCTGGTGAATCCTTTCACCCTCCCACTCATCTGGCCTGTACCTTGGTTCTTGTATAAATGAATAAATAAATCTTTTAAAAAATGAATAAATAATTCTTAAAAAAAAAGAAAACCAAATCACCAGAATAGTGGGATGGGAAACAAGATTAGTCAGCAATGGATATTTTCTGCTGAAAGGATTACTTAGGAATTGTTGAGACCAGAGATGGTCAAATATTGATATATATTTCTATCCTTCTGTAGACTTAACTGTGTAGTTGCTGGGATGGTTTCCTGCCCAATTATGTCTTAAAAGATCATCGTTGCATATCCCTGTAAAAAGCATTTATTTGAGAATTCAGTTTTTGCAACCAAGGAACTTATTTATTACAAGTACTGTTTAGAAAAAAAAATTGCCAAAAAATCATTTTTTATTGTTCCTTATGCTTGAATTTTTTTGCTTAATTGTGTCATCAGTTACTTGCAAATATTTTTTATAAATATGATCAAATTAACTCAATAAATGTATTGTATAAAACTGATCTTGGTCCTTATTTAGGGACTCGTTGTTGTTATCATTTGTAATTCATATAATTTGTTATAATGAAGTAGGGTTAGGTCAATCAAATGTATTTTATTTTGTTTAATTTTTTTTTTTTTTTTTTTTGTACAAGAGCTGGGGTAAGCCCCGAGTCGCGGGAGGGCGAGAGAATTCACTCAAGACGGAGCTGGGAGCAGAACAGGGGGAGGGACCGAAAGCACTGCTGAGGGGAGCAGCGGGCAAGACAGGAGAGGTCTGCCTCGCCATGTGGGATTCTCCTTGGATGGCCGGGAATTGAATCTGTGCTGCAGAGGCTGCAGATAGCTTTACAGAGCTGCGCTCAATCTGCTGCGCCATCTGGGAGGCCCAGGTCAATTAAATTTATATCAGAGAAATATGTTGCTTTAAAGTATTTATTTGAACACAAAGTCAAAATTTATTGTATGTTTGTGGTATTAATAGCACAAGATTTATCATTCTCTGTACAATCTATATTTCAGCATCTTATGGACATGTATGAAATATAATTTTGGAAGACCATATTCTTTTAATTTTTCTCCAGAATTTTAGTACTGGCACAGCTTAAAACACTAATTGGTCTTACATTTTTTAGAAAATATTTATTTATTTATTTATGCAAGAACTGGGTACAGGCCAGAGGTGTATGTGGGGGGGTGAGAGAATTCACCAGAGACAAAGTGGGGAGCAGAACAGGCAAATTGACTGAAATACACTACTGAGGGAGCAGCGGACGAGTCAAGAGAGGTCTGCTGTACCATGTGGGTAGCTCCCCAGCCAGGGATCGAACTCGTGATGAAGTGGCTGTCAATAGCTTCATAGGTTGCCTCTTAACCCCTTGCACCACCAGGGTTAATTAGTCTTAGTTTGGTAAAGCATGTATTAGAGGTAATCTTTCTCTCTAATGACCACATGGATTGTATTATGCAGAATTGTATTTCATTTAATTTAAATGCTTTAATTCATGTAGTTGACATAATCCTGTAGCCCCAAGTTTATAGCTATGCAAAACCACTTTTGATTCAAGAATTTTTTTTCAGCAGAATGGATTGTATTTAAATGAAATCCAGTTTTATGAAATTTAGGAAAGATGTTTATATTTTGAAATGTAGAAATTTGAAAAAGATAATGAAATGCACAAATTCAACACAGAATAAGAGTAATCCCGCAAATTTTAATAAGTTAAAGATGGGGCATAATTTCATAAAAAAATAAAAATAACTTAACTGTGATAGAGAAAAATATAGAATAAAATGTTACTGTTTTTATGTGAAAGTATGAATTAGCAGACTAAATTGTTATGATAAATCAGTTTTTGGAATTTTATGAAGCTCCTTTTAGCAATATTTTCCTTTGTTGAAAAGACATTTTGTGGTCTGGTGTCCCTATAAGCACATAATATTTTAGATTTTTTATAATTAAAATATTGCTGCTTGAACCTGGATATATCATATGCAAATTTCTAAGAGACAGGTGCTACCTTGCTGTGTGTACTTACATGAGAAACATTAGAAGCAGTGCTTAGCAATATTTGGAGTTAGTAAATTAAAATGAAACATATAATACTTTACATATTGATTAAAGGTAGGTTCAGCAAGATTGTTATTTTAAAATTTTGACAAACCTACTCACTTTTGATAAATTACATTACTTTTATAACATTTTAGACCATATGAATTGCTACTGTATATTTCTTACATTGTTAAATGAAGTAAAATACATTTATGTTAGATTTGTGTGCCGAAAGAAAAGAAAAAGGGATTCTAGTGAAATTATTCCATTATTAGCTTCTAAAGTCATATTAGGACACTTGGATTACAATTTCATTTACATAGAATACAATGTCAGATATACTGATAGCAATGGAAATTTCAAGCATTGAGATTATGGAAACTTCTCACTTTTATAACTGTAGCTGTCTTATTAAAGCAAAGAAATAGTTTTATTCAGCAACATTTTCATTTCTATTGTTTATAGTATGGTAGACTTTACCACAAATTAAGAGTAAGAGTGGTAGCACTCTACTTATGTATACCTATCTTATTTGGAATGCTGTTGCTTAATATGGCAGGTAGGGGAAAGTGTAATTTGAAATATCTGACATATGTAGTCTAAGGATTTGACAATTAAGTTATACTGTCTTAAAATCACATCAACTTAAAAAATAGTTTTTGTTTAAATGCCAAAAATCTAAAAGCTAACTTATGTTTTCCTTCTTGTAGCTACAAAACTTACCTGCTCAAAACTGCAGAATCTAATATGCACAGCTTCAAAGCATTTATATTGACCAATGTATCACATTATTAAAAAAAGTGTACTAAACATAATTCACAGAAAGTGTTTGAATACATTGTATAAAAAATATCCAAAATACATGTCATTTTGTTCACTGATGGTTTTGCTCTACTTCTGAGAGCATTTGATGTGGCAAGGATTTTAATGTATTCTCTTCCATTTATGAGAAATAAAATTGGAGTCAATAAAGGGTGTATCATAAGTTTCATTTTCAAGGTGATAATATGAATGGCATAGGATTTAATCACTATTTCTGTAACTGAAGCTTTTCTCCTCTATTGAGTTTACTTGTTTTGGTATGAAAAGACCTATGTACTATTTGCTTCTTTTAGGAACTCTGGAAAAGCTTGCAGAGGTATACATCTGAATTAATCACATTTTCCCATTTTATTTTGTAACTGTGTACCATGATAAATGTATGGGTACCGTTCAAATATCTTTCTGAGGTACATTGTTATAATATAACAAGAGTTTAAGACCCTGAGTTTCTTTTTTAACATCAAGTGTCTTGTTCTGGTCAGGGTTAGATTTCTGCATAAATGTGGTGAATTGAATAAGCACTTTCAACTCAATTTCCACCAAATCCCACTAGTGACAAGAAGTGACTTTTCAAAAGACATTCTCTAGAAAATAAGAGAACGGAAGAGACAAAAATATTTTGGAAATTGGAAAACATGACTTGTGGCAGTTAAACCAGCAGTCCTTAATCCTCAGTTATAAGAGGATGAAGCTGAATGGCTTACTTCATCCATAAAACTCAGAAATCAGTGGACAAATTTAGAAATGAGTGGAAAAATTGGGGCTAAAACTAAATGTTTCATTTCTTTTTAAGAAATTATACTCCCATATAACTTCATACTCTCATAATCTGGATTAGTAGCCTTTTCACTGAAACAGAACATTATATGAGTATTTCTAGAAAGCATAAAGGAGAATGGGGAACAGAAAGGTACTGTTGAAGCAAAAGTACTGTAGTAAAAATGGGGGCATTGATTGAAATTTAGTATGTGAATAATCAATTTCCATTCTCTTATCCAAACTGATTCCTGGAATAATGGCTCTCAGATTCATCAACTTCAAGTAAAAGACTATTGTATTGTATATTAGGGGTAGAGGTAGAATATCATATCAAAAGGAAAAATAACTTAAATGTACATAGATTTTCTACTTACCAGACCATCCATGGACATACGAACTCCAGTAACATATAATTGACCTTATCTTGGCAGATAAAATTCACCATGCACTTGATTAAACCACTACATTAAAATCAGAGACAAAATGATAGGGAAAAAATAATTGGAGGAAAGAGAATAAACTTTAAAAATATATATATTAATGATATATTTGGAGAAATAAAACATCCAGTGTGTTAGAATGGGATGATTCTAGCCTTGTCCTCCAGCCTAGCCTCATCTGGGTGACCCTGATATTAACAGTCTGGGTAGACAAAATTTAGCCATCTGCAAGAGTTTTACAAAAAAACTTACCATTGTTTTAGAGTAATTATAAATAGTTCTTTCCTGATGTATAAATTGGTGCCAGAAGGAAAAGTGATTAAAGCAAGCAAACAACAACAAAAAAAAAAACCCCTAAAATATATGCAATAAGCCTTGTGACTGACTAGTAAGAAAAAGACAAGTGGTAACATAACTCTTCCAGGAGGCAAGGGGAAATGAGAGAATACTAAGAAGATTGAAATGACTATGTACATTTTCTAGTGGTGAAATATTTGTTCAAATTCTCATTTGTGTCACAGAAAAAATCATAATAAACAAGATGAGCAAACATTCATTTTATTTTAATACCATTGTTAACAATCAGGGAGAAGGCATAGTGCAAAAGTGCATACTCCACAGAGTGGAAAGCAAAATTGTTCAGAGCTTTGGGGAGTGGATGGGGGTAAGTATAGGCCACTGTGTTTGCTAATTGGCTTTACAGTAAAGCAAAGTAAACTGTCCTTACCTTCCTGAGGGCAGGTAGTTTTTTACAACTTGATACAAGGTAACACTCAAGTTGGGCTTCTATCCCCAACAAATCCTGGGAAACAAGGACTAACTATACCTTCCTTGATGATTATATTTCAAAGAGTTGGCTCCTAGTTCCTAAAGAAAGACATTCCTAGATTGTAATGGGAAAAATAATTTAAAAAATATATTTACAACTCAGAGATCAAATAAATAATTTACATTTATACATTTTCAAAAGTTCTAGATAATGGAAGACAGGAAGAAGCCTCTAAAGTGTGGTCAACTTAAGGGAATTAAGGCCTTATTGAGCACCGCAGGTAACTTGAAAGACACAAATGTACCCAAGAAACTTTAGAACATAAGTAAAAAGATTTCCAGGTAGAATGTGTAGTAAGATTCCTTTTATTATATGTCTATATAAGTTCATATAAGGAGGAGCTAATTAAAAAAAGAAAGAAAATGACCAGCTTGCAAGAAGTATTTAGAGGAAACATAGAGATCTCAAGATTAGTGTAAAAGTTAAAACTGTTTCCCATATCCCATATTTCACACTAGTAAACTATTTCAGTTTACTTAGTGGCCTCAGACTAACAAATCAAGAGTAAAGTTTTGACACTTTTTTTCTTAAGACCTTTGAAACAGTTATGACAGTGACAAGTAGTATATTTCAATTATACAAAAGAGCTTATAACAATAGCAAGAGTAGTAGACTACCATTCCATGCAGAACAGAACAGGATAAAAATAAAATAAAATAAAAATTTCAGAGTTTTGGAAGCAATTATCAATCTGGAGTAAAATAACTTGTTTAAATTTTATAAAAAATTCTGGTCTCTCATTAATGTATGGGCAGAAAGTAGACTGAGAAAGTAATACAAAGGACTTACTTTCCAACAACCTCCTCAGAATTTAATGAAGAAAGTGATATTGTAAAGAATTTTCCTTCCAAATGGAAGATTCATGAGCACTGGAAAAAACTAGTCTGAGCAATAGAGAAGAATCAAAGATTAAACAAAAATATATTCCTTCCCAGGAATAGGGGATTGGCGAAATTTACCCTAGAAAATAGCACAACTTCTATGGACAAATAATTGCTAAGTCTTCCTGTTCATTCCTTTTTGAAAGAGAATTTTCTTGCAGTTATATCGTTCCTATTTCATTGTTGTCTATTTAGTTTATTCTCCATGTTTCAGAAGGAGTTACATGCAAACCTGAGGGGATGTCCTAAGTAGTTCCAATTCTTCATCAGTACATTTCCTTTGCAATAAAGTTTATTACTGATTTCTCACTCTGATTTTGTGATGGGTTGCATAATTTTCACGGAAGGATGGATTATTAGTAGATGTGATGACAGCAGAAAACTTGAAATAGCACTCTCCTAGTGTACTGTTTTTCACATATCTCTGCTATAGCCACACCCAAGCTAACCATCTGGAGAGTGAAATATCCATGGAACAAGGTTCAGTTGCCCAAATCGAGCCATCTGTGAACATTTAGACCAGTTCACAGTCAACTAGTATAAGCCAAATAATTTGCAAATTTATGCATGAGCCAGAAAGCCCACCCAAGCTCATAGCTAATCTCCACAAATTCATGACCTAAATAAAGATTTATATCCTCATGCCACTAATGTTTTGAGTTACTCATAATTAAATGTAATTATAACAATAGAGAACAGATGCAATTATATTTATTTATATTGTTGTAATTAAAATCACAAGTACAGTTGGTCTAAAAAGATTGAGAATAGATGAGACAGACTGATGGAAGAGGAATTGTAAGCATTAACTAGAAAACAGCCTCCCAGCTAAAGCACACATTGTATTGTGTAAACTCACTAATGAAGTAGAAATTTAATACTTATAATAGTTTATTGGAGGACATAATAGATCTCCATCTTATAAGGATAGAGCTGATGCTTTGAGAGGTTAAATAGCAGGGAAGATGCAAAATTGTCATTTTCAAGAAAAAACAATGCAAAACATATATGACTCTAAAGTCTATTTTTTAATCACTGAAGTATAATTTTCTGCTTGAAATATTTAGTTCCCTCAAATTATCCACACATGATTATCAGCTTGGAAATTTCTGGCTAGAAGCAAACTAACCTATTTCAAAAAAGATATGTTCCAAATAGTGGACCTACTGAAAGCAAAGTTCCTGGTGTGCTTGATAATATTCACCTAGAACCCTCTCAGACTAGATCTCTATGTTGGGTTGAAACCATATGTTGGAGTTAATGTTAAATAGAAATTTCAGGTAAAAGAGAAAGAAAGGGGGAGTAAAAGGAGGAGGTAGACTGGAGAAAGAGGAACTTCAATCAACGTTAGAAAAAAAAAACTTATGAATGATGTGCTCTTAAGTCACACACTTCATGTATACAGATTTCTCAGGCACTGTTCTGATTTTACTACTTAAACTGTCAAGATACACACACATACATGTGTTGGTGCTGTTTAAAACTACATAATCTTTATTTTAGTAAGGAAGGAGCAGTTTCTGTATTTATCTTACATTATTGAATATGGAACCACAATTAAACAAAATGTGCTTAGGAAAATTATCTTCCACTGGAGTAATACACTCAAAAGCATTTTTATTTATACTGTAAATGTAGGTGATTGTTAACAAAAATTATAGCAGTATTAAATTTTTATAGCACTGTACTTGTCATTAGAAAAGAGACAGCGAAGTGCTTGTTTCCAATTCACTTAGCGCTAAATTTTGATAGGTTACAAAAAAAAAAAAATGAGATGTACATTTTACGGGTTTTTAGGCATTTGTACAAATCCAGATTATTTTTTTGCTCTAATTTCCCACAGCCTTATAAGGATTAACAAGTAATACCAAGTCTTCAGTTAAACCATCATGTCACTCATTATTTGTTGAGGAAATACATTAATTATGACATCAAAATCCATTCCTATATGCTTGGCATAGATGGCTACTTGATCATATAAGTGACTATATCTAAATTGAATTTGACAGCACATTCCAAATAATCTTGTTGGAAAGATCCCCTTTTTTAATAAAGTAGACAGACATACCCACATATATGGAATATATTTAAATCAATACATTCAATGACAATTTTACTAAATAACCATGATTTTCACAGTTGATAAAATAATGCAATAACATTCTAAAACAGAATGGTGGCCCTTTTGTATATATCATTTGGACAGTATTTGAATATTGGCAATTTAGTATGATTTTTCCAAAGAATATGCACATTACTTCCTTTTATTGCTAATAGGTCTATCAATTATACAACTGACCTGCCCTTATTTTCAGTTAATTACAATGCCAAAGTGCATGGAATCCCTAGAGCCAATTTAAAATACAATTACTCAAGCAAACATTTTCTTTTCCTTCTTTTTCTTTTTTGCTTTATTTATTTGCTTCTTGGAACAGACTGATTGATCCCTTGTGAAATTCTTTTTTAATATAATGTAAGGATATAATAAAATAAAGTTGAGAAAATATGAGTTTTCTAATTAATTTACATCATTTTCACCCACTCTATTACTGGTAAGTATTGATTGCGTGAAGTCCTTTACTTACATTAGAAGGGATGCCTGTACAATTTGCAGTTCTTAAATATAAAACTTGCTGCTTATTATACTGGAAACATAATGTTATGTGCCAATTATATTGCAATAAAAAATACATATGTAGGGCCTCCCCTGGTGCAACAGTGGTTGAGCACTGTGCTACGAAGCTGCCCTCAACCTCTGCAGCGCCAGTTCGATCCCCGGCCACTGGTGAGGGTCCCACATGGCGCGACATACCTCTCCCGTCTCGCCCACTGTTCCCCTCAGCAGTGTATTTCGTCAGTCTGTCTGTTCTGTTCCCCACTCTGGCTCTGGTGAATTCTCTCACCCTCCTGCACTTCTGACTGTACCCAGTGCTTGTATAAATAAATAAATAAATCTTTAAAATAAATAAATAAATAAATAAATTTGTAGGCTAAAACTAAAACAAAAAAGAAAAAAATAGATGTTTAGCAAAAAAGACACAAATAAATTGTTGCAAATGCAAACTAGAAAATCAAATGTTGTGTCATACAAAACTTAATAAATTTAACAGAATTTTATAAACAATTTATATAACAAGATATAATAAGAAAAAAATCACACTGTGATCTTGAATTCTATTAAAAAGATGGAAAATTGGGGTCTCCCTGGTGGTGCAAGGGGCTAAGTCTCAGCACTATAAAGCTATTGGCAGCCACTGCAGCATGAGTTCCATCCCTGGCCAGGGAGCTACCCACATGGCACAGACCTCTCCTATGTCACCCGCTGCTCTCCTCAGCAGTATATTTCAGTACCTGTGCCTATTCTGCTCCCCACTCTGTCACTGGTGAATCCTCTCATCCCCTGCACCCTAGCTCTTGTATGAATAAATAAATAAAATAAATCTTTAAAAAAACAAAAAGACGGGAAATTTATGAAACTCCATCTTAGGAAAAGTTTTCACCATGGAATTTGTGCTAATGTGCCTTTAGATAAAGTAAGCATATTATTACTGTCATAAAAACAATGTAACTACCGCATGATGTACCTCATAATAACTTACTTGTATCTATTTCTAAAATACAGAAAGACCAGTTCAAAAATGGAGTCCTTCATGGGCGACTCCCTCCTACCTAGACTTAATACTTAATCTCAGTGCAGTTTCAAACTCTCCCCAAAGCATAATTTTATAGGTCAATCTGGACTTCTCTGGTCAGCACCAGTAAGGTGACCTACATTATACACCCCCATCTTTTCCTTGAGGGAGGATGGATTTACGGGAAGTAATCTTTTTCTTTGCTGATAATCTTGTCCCATTCTCTTTCTGTATGTAAATACCTTACATTTGTGTAACCCCTTGCAGTGTCTACATGTTGCTTACTTAATTCATGAATTGCTTAATAAAGTCAATTAGAACTCTATATTGATGCATTTTGTCTTTTTAACAAGGACTATTTTTTAAAAGTCAATGATTTCAGAGAAGTTTCTTTTTAGCTCTTCTGCCCATTTTTTGACAGGATTATTTTCTTTGTTTTGTTGCGTTTCATCAGCTCTTTGTAGATTTTTGTGATCAGTCCTTTATCATTAGTGTTGTGTGCAAAAATGTTCTCCCAGTCAGTGGGGTTTCTCTTTGTTTTAGTTATTGTCTCTTTTGCTGTGCAGAAGCTCTTTAATGTGATGTAGTCCCAGCTGTTTATCTTTGCCTTCACTATCACTGCTTTGGGTGATGTGTCTGTAATGCAAATGGCCAACAGGCATATGAAAAAATGTTCAACATCACTTGTAATCAGGGAAATGCAAATCAAAACTACAATGAGATACCATCTGACACCAGTGAGAATGGCACATATTAAAAATACTAGCAACAACAAATGTTGGCGAGGTTGTGGAGAAAAAGGAACTCTCCTGCACTGTTGGTGGGAGTGCGAACTGGTCCAACCACTATGGAGAGATGTGTGGAGATTTCTGGACCTACTAAATATAGAGCTTCCATATGATCCAGCAATTCCACTCCTAGGTATTACCCAAAGGACACAGAAACATCAATTCCAAAGAGCACCTGCACCCCTATGTTTATAGCAGCACTATTTACAATAGCTAAGCTTTGGAAACAACCCAAATGCCCCAAAATTGATGACTGGATCAAGAAGATGTGGTACATATATACCATGGAATATTACTCAGCATTCAAAAAAGATAAACACATGCAATTTGCAGCAACATGGCACTGGAAGGGACCATGCTCAGCGAAACAAGCCAGAAAGAAAAAGAAAAATACCGGATGGTCTCACTCATAGCAGGAATCTAGAAAACTTAAATAAGAGACCAGGAAAATGAATAACTATAAGAAAGTAAAAATCAAAATCAACAAACAACTATGAACCAGAGACACTCTGTGAGGGGTGGGGGGCAGGGAAAGAAGGGATTAGGGTCAAAATAAGGGGGTTGAGATTGTATGGGGAATATAAAATTAAAATTTAAAAAAAAATCATACATAAGTGTTTTCCTTGAAAGCCAAGCACTAAGAAATCCCAACTGCCCTATTTATAGCATTCTTTCCTGTATTGATCAAGCCAATTGGGAGAAAATGAATGTGCAAGAGTGGCAGGTTATAAAATAAATAAATAAATAAATAAAAGTCAATGATTTAGCATCAGCAATGTATGAATTTAATCCATTTTGACAAATATTGCTTAATGGAATGAAACTTGATGATTCAACGTAAAAAGATAATACTCTGTTTTTCTCTTGCAGTGTTAATTTTATCTCATGTAGCAAAACGTCTTATTCAGTTTTTTTTTTTTAATTTAATGAATATTGTTTTTCCTGGTCGATCTGATATGATTAAAGTTTTAAAAATAAAAAAAAATAAAATGTACTGTCCTTGCATATTATAAACAACTGATATCAGGGAAATATAAAGCAATATCTTATTTGTTGATGTTTCTATCATGCCCTGTGGTTATTCACATGGTCTGTTCTCAGTAGGAGTAGAGTAGGGGTTTTCTGAGGAAGGGAGATGACTGGCCAAGAAAGTCTGATGTCTCTTTTACTTTTTTTCCTTCTCTTCACTGAAGTTTGTCCTCCTACCTTTCACTGCTTGAATAAATTTAATACTGATTTTTTTTCTATCCTGCCTCAATATTAGTGGCTACTGTTATGACTATATGCATCTCATTGTATTTAAATTAATTATTGGCATAAACCCCTCCATTAGGATTTAGTATTTAATTATAAAAGTAATTTCCAGAATATTTAGCTTGCCTGGTGTTTTCAGAAAGCAAACAAACTGGAAGTTGCTATTTTAGATACCAGATTCATGACTAAAGTATAATTAATTTCACAGTATCTCAAAGGCCTTCATTTTTCCAGTAAGGGCCTAAGAAGTATGCAGTGTAGGGATGGAAACAAAAATTTCCCCACCGGTTGGGGTCTGGCTGGTGAAGCAATGAAATTAACATGAAATATGTTATTAGGAGAAAATATAAAAATAGAGTACATATGTGTGAAGGATGTGGATTTTATTTTTTTTAAATAATAAATTTTATTTTTATATTCCCCATACAATTGCAACCCCCCATTCTGACCCCAATCCCTCCCCTCCGGCCCCCCCACCCCCAAAAAGTGTCTCTGGTTCATAGTTTTTTGTTGATTTTGATTTTCACTTTCTTATAGTTATTCATTTTCCTGGTCCCTTATTTAAGTTTTCTAGATTCCTGCTATGAGTGAGACCATCCAGTATTTTTCTTTTTCTTTCTGGCTTATTTCGCTGAGCATGATCCCTTCCAGCACCATCCATGTTGCTGCAAATTGCATGTGTTTATCTTTTTTGAATGCTGAGTAATATTCCATGGTATATATGTACCACATCTTCTTGATCCAGTCATCTATTTTGGGGCATTTGGGTTGTTTCCAAAGCTTAGCTATTGTAAATAGTGCTGCTATAAACATAGGGGTGCAGGTGTTCTTTGGAATTGATGTGAGAACATTTTTGCACACAACACTAATAATAAAGGACCGATCACAAAAATCTGCAAAGAGCTGATGAGACTCAACAACAACAAAGAAAATAATCCAGTCAAAAAATGGGCAGAAGAGCTAAAAAGAAACTTCTCTGAAGAGGAAATGCAAATGGCCAACAGGCATATGAAAAAATGTTCAACATCACTTGTAATCAGGGAAATACAAATCAAAACTACAATGAGATACCATCTGACACCAGTGAGAATGGCACATATTAAAAAAACTAGCAACAACAAATGTTGGCGAGGGTGTGGAGAAAAAGGAACTCTTCTGCACTGTTGGTGGGAGTGCAAACTGGTCCAACCACTATGGAGAGCTGTGTGGAGATTTCTGGACCTACTAAACATAGAGCTTCCATATGATCCAGCAATTCCACTCGTAGGTATTTACCCAAAGGACACAGGATGTGGATTTTAAAGCCATTAGGGAGAAAATGAAGGTATTTATTCCTGAGCTAAACAATGGGAAAAAAGGCCTGGAGTTTCAAAGAAGGAATAGGGAGTACTCACATGATGATGAGATGACTCACCTGATGAAGACCAAGTACTCACTAATTGGATGTTTGTGCAACCATATAGATAAGATTTTTTTCTAAAATATTTATTTTATTTATTTATGCATACAAGGGGTGGGGTGTAGGCCAGAGGTGCTGGGTGGAGGTTGTGAGAATATTCACCAGAGACAGGCTGGGGAACAGAACAGGAGGATCTATTGAAATAACTGCTGAGGGGAGCAGCGGGCAAGGCAGGAGAGGTCTGCTGTACCATGTGGGTAGCTCCCTGGCGGGGGGATTGAACTGGTGCTGCAGTGGCGGCTGATAACTTCATAGTGCTGAGACTTAACCCCTTGCACAATCAGGGAGGCCCCTAGATAGGTTTCTTGATAGAAAAATTATTTCTGATAAAAATCCTAATTCTAGGTGAAAACCCCAATTTGATTTGTCTAGGTACTTAAGAGGGTGGTAAATATTTCTTATAAGTCTTCAGAGCCTTGAGCAGCCTCAGCTCAAAATAATCTGCAGCCAAAATTACACGTCATTTTGGGACACCTATTCTGAGCGTGGTGGGACAGTGTATCTGAATATCCTGGAGAAGTCCATCAGTCAATGTGTGCTTTGAATTGGTTTAGAATTAATTATCTTCTCAGTTTTAATTATATTTATGTTTCACACTAAAATGAAAGCAATTTTGTATCTTTCCCATTTGCTTTACTAAATTGATTATGTAAATGCTACAAGTATTTCAATTGTTTTATTCACTTTCACCTTATTCCTCTAAATAAGTCTATCAGGTCTTTCTCCTGTTTGTGTTCTGTATCTGTTAATTATGGACATCAAGACTTATATCCTTGGGGTTTTCAGGTTGCATGCATTAAAACAAGTTTCTTTTAAAAGGGTTATGATTAATAATAATTTGTGGTGATTTGAAAAAAATGCAACCAAAACAAAGGCAAAACATTTTTGAGAAAATATGTATATAAATTAAATACATTATAGTCCTATCATAAATATGATCTTATAAATATTTCTACACTAAAGGTCCAAAATTAGAGGATAAAATGTCAAAAATTTAATGGTATTTAGAGTGACAAATTTGCTCATTAACTCCATTTAAAAAATAATGTAGGGAGAGAAAAGATTTCTTAGGGAAGATAAACAATAAAAGAGATATAGAAAAACACAGAGAATACAAAGTGTTCTTTTCATTGAACATACTGTATGAAGCAGCAGCTACTCACCTGGTAGAGTGATGGAACAACATTTTAAATATTCAACTGGAGTGCCAGAAGGAGATGATATTCTAAAAGGATTAAGTGCCATTATTCTGCACAAAATATGTATTAGAATAATGGCCATAATGCGGTGTTTGCATCAATTGGTTAAGTACAATATCCAGGGTAGAAGCTGGAGTGAAATGTCTACCATCACTCCCAGCATTGCACTTAGCAAAATTGCACTTTTTTTTACTCAAGACTCTTTGTATTAGAGTGGAAATTATTATACCAGCAGTGCAGCAAGTGTCCCATTACATATAGGGACTGCCATTTATCACTTAGTTACATTGCGGTCCTGTGCACAGAGACCATCAAGAACAGTAAGAGATAGCACATTAATATATAGTGGAGACAGGTGGTTGTGTATTCTGGGGTATATTTTATCAGCCCTCTCATGAATTTGAAAATGAAAAAGGTTATAGAGAATGAGGATTTAAATCTTTTAGGGATTATGCAGTAAACCATGTCATGACAAGTACTAGCTAAGGATGAAGGAAATCTAGAACAAAGTACTAGAAGAAGTAGCTGATGGTACATACACTGCACTCATATGTTTTCCAAGGATAAAGTCCAGTCAATCAGTGAAACTGTTTTCCCATTTAGATTCATTTATTATATAAAGCTAAGTGACCAAAGCTGCAGAAAGGAGTGAACTAAAGTAGATGCTGTGCTCTTCACCCAGATACCTTTGCAGTACAAAGGTCTCCATTACTGCAACAGCTGCTCTGCCCACAACTTAGTTCTTCTCACAAATTACCTTAAAAGGACAGGAACTACCTTGCTCAGCATTACCCCATCTGTTCCAAAGGTTGTCAACATTAAATGATAACCATTGTAGAAATGCCCTGCCGCATTCCAAGTCATTTCTTCAGTCATTAGTTTCAAAACTTCCCCTGGGTTCAGTTCAATGTCTCTCTACAACTACACTGCAGTAATTTTACTCTTTTTTCTGCTCAATTTTGGTGCCCTCATTCCTCTATTGATTTCTGGTTTTAAGACTCTTCCACAATAAACTGCTTGCAGATTTCTATTTCAGCATCTGTTAGTGGGGAACCCAGTTGTTCCTGGGGAGGCGGGGGGGAATAATAATGTCATATTATTCAAGTTAGAATTTGAACATCAAGGACCTGTCAAACAACCTAAATGACCCAGAATAGATGAGTGGATCAAGATGTGGTATATACCTCTGCACTCAGCAATCAAAAAAGGTAAACTCATTCTTTTTGCAGCAACATGGATGGAACTGGAAGGGATTATTTTAAGCAAAGTGAGTGAGAAGAAAAAAGATAAATACCTGATTTTTTTCACTTATATGTGGTATCTAGAGAAAAGATTAGACAAAAACAATCTGTAAGACTGACTCTTGAAAGAAGACTGTAGATCTGAGACACTCAGGAGGGGATGGGGGGTGGGGATAGTCGAAAACAACAGGGGTGGGGTGGTAGGAGAGTGCAGTGGAGTGTGGTGGAAGATTGTTACACTTGGGTGGTGGGAAATGGTGACCGCACCTGAGGGAAGAAATCTTATATTGTGAAAAAAAAAAATGATTGCTTAAAAGATAAAATATATAAAAAAAGAAAGAACAACAAAAAGAAATGGAAAATGGCCTATATCCAAAAAGGCCATAAACAAATGTTGACCAAGACATATAGAAAAGGGAGACCTTACACACTGTTGGTGGGAATGTGGACTAAATCAGCTACTACAGAAAACAGTATGAAATTTTCAAAAAATCTTAAAATTAGATGTGTCATATGCTTCAGCAATTCCATTCCTAGCTAGCTACTCAAAGAATGCAAAAACACTAATTCAAAGGGATATATGCTCTCATATGTACTTTACAGCACTATTTACAGTAGCCAAGTTATGAAAACGACCTATATGCCCAAAGGCATGGGTAGACTGGGAAGATGTGGAATATATATAATGGGATACTACTTAACTCTAAGAAAAGATAAACTCTTGCCATGTGCGATAATATGGATGAACTGGAGGGGATAATATTAACCAAAATAAATCAGAAGGAGAAAGACAAATATGGTGTCATTTTTATGTGAAATATGGAGAAACACAACCAAAAGTTCTGTCAAGCTAAACTAACAACACACCCCAGTAATCTGTCTGTAGAATTGAGGCTACCAGAGGGGGAGCAGGAAGGAAAGCAAAGTGGAGAGGGACATAATGGGCTATGGTGGAAAACTCTGGATGCCTTGGTGATGAGCATTTTGTGGTAACATGTATGTGAAGGCTGGTGTGATCCTATACCTCTAAATCACATACTTCTAAATGTTACCTCCAAGAAACAAAAAAGGACTTTCTATGCTTGGAAGTAGTAATGATATAACCTGAAGTTTAGAGCTGTAAGAAATGGACTGGCACATTATCCCCTTGCTATTGAAGCTTTATATTTCCTGCTTTATTTTCTCTTACTAAAGTATTTTATTTCAGTGTCTTTATTCAGAACATAAGGGAGAAAAAAAAGTATTATAAAGTCTCCTTAATTGCTGGAATGGTTAAGTTACTTGCTTAATGTAAAGGAGTTACTGTGAAGAGGTTACTTCTGCACCAAGGCCATCGACTAGAGAACATTTTGTAATTGCTCTGGGCACAGTGTGAGAAATGTAGATAAGAGATGATCTGATAACCACAGAAACAGTGCATGCAAGAAGATGATGGCCTCCGGTGTGTGACTATGGACACTTCTGAACATTTTTGCTGAATGATCAGATTATACACTGTACCAAAACAAAATATATGCTATAATGTAGGTAATCTGTACAAGATGTCAAGAGAAATGACTGGAATCAGACATACTAAAATAGTAATCAATTATGGTAAAATAATGCACTTATCTCTGGGCCTCCCTGGAGGCGCAAGGGGTTAAGACACAACCTATGAAGCTATCTGCAGCCACTGCAGCACAAGTTTGCTCCTCAGCCAGGGAGCTACCCCAAATTATTGTGAAGGAAGACTGTAACTCCTGATCAAAATTTCACTGACAATTTGTGAGATTTAGAGTGCCAACTATTTGCCTATTATAAACTATTCTTATCTATGACTGCAATAAAATTATCCTTTATAATCAGCGTATACAAATGACAAGCCTAAAATGTTTCATGGCACAACCCCATAGGTTGTATTGTAAATGGCTCATTCCTCTTCAGTTGAAGTTTTGATAAACTGTAGATATCTTTGATTTTCCTTTATGATTTACTGTATATTAATAAATTTAACTGCATAATCATAGCTAAAAATCTATGTTCTTTGTAGATATAGCCTAAATCTATGTGATAACTTGATATAGCCAATGTTTTTTTTTTTTTTTTGGCAATGTTTATCAAAGACTTTTATTTTTTTTTTTTTAATTCACATTGCATTTTAATCTATTTTTTTTTTGCTTATGTTACAGGTAAGGTTTTTTTTTTTTTTTTAATCTTAAATTTTATTTTTATATTCCCCCATACACTTGCAAACGCCCCATTCTGACCCCAATCCTTCCCCTCCCGCCCCCCACCCCCTTGATATAGCCAATGTTTTAAAGCGATTATTGAATTAAACTTTAGGGAATCACAGATTCCCTGAGAATATAATGAAATTATAGATTCCCTTTCCCAGCATACTTCATGTCTACAAAATGTAGAGGATTCAGATCTCTCCTACAATGTATGCTTTTATACCAGAAGAAGATTCCTATCCTAATACAACCCCTTTGTGAATTGGTATGGATTATGAGTTTCAAAAAATTAATAACTTTTTAGATTGGACCTTTTAATTTGTCTCACAGTAGAGATTGGTAATGTAGTTCTTGATTCCATAATTGTGTGCTTTCTAATACCACACCATAAACACTAAATTCAAATGCCCATTTTTCTATTTTAAAGTCCTCAGGAGGACAGATCTGATAGGATTTAGTTTATTTCATTATGACTTCATAGATTTGGAATGAAACTTTTTCTGAGAAACATTTGTCTCCAATAATTCATAATCAGATGAAAAGAAGTAAAAACTGTTTTTCAACAATCTTCATTATATAGTAAGAACCATATAGCTTTATTTTTTAAAGATTTATTTATTTATGCATAGAAGAACTGGGGTACAGGCCAGAGGTGGGGGGGTGAGAGGATTCACCAGAGACAGAGTGGGGAGCAGAACAGGCAGATTGACTAAAATGCACTGCTGAGGGGAGCAGCGGGCAAATTGGGAGAGGTCTGCTGCGCCATGTGGGTAACTTCCCGGTCGGGGATCAAACTTGTGCTGCAGTGGCTGCAGATAGCTTCATAGGTTGCGTCTTAACCCCTTGCTCCACCAGGTAGGCCCAAGAACCATGTATCTTTAAATGAAAGAAAAAAGTAATTGAGAGCTTAATAAGAATTACAGTGAGGCATAGGAAGTAGGGGCCTTCTTGATATTACTTAGATTGCACTATTTCTGACTTTCTGAAAGTGGTTTCAAATGACTTGTGTAGCAGTTTTGATTAGCTCCTCCTCTACTGTCCCAAGAAAAAAGTCCTACTTCATTTTTTAAAAGATTGTTGCTCTATGATTTTCCCCTCTAACTTTAAATTTCAGTTCTCTCTCTCTCTCTCTCTCTCTATATATATATATATATATAAAATTTTATTTGTCATCACTAGTTATGTTTAATAAGGAAATTTAATAACAAATGTAAAAACATATTCTTTATTAATAAACATTTTCTTTTTTCCCCTCTGAAATATAACCATAGAAAATATTTATTAATTCTCTTAGGAAGCACAACCCTAAGACTCTGAATATGACAGCTATATAATCTTTTTTTAACTGATGAAGCTGATGAATGAGACCCACAAGAACAAATATCCCAAGGATTTGAGTTTGGTCATTTTGGTCTTTGGTCTATAATTACAAGTTATTACATTTGTACTGGGTTTCAAATCATTTTTCAATATTAATAGAAATAATAAGTCAATAGCCTATTTAAGGATTAGAAATGATGGTTTACGATGCATTTAAAATGTCAGGGAAATTTCATTTGTTTCAGCAAATATAGCAATAGCTGCATTTGAAAAAAATAGTCTGGGATCTTTGATTAAACAAAATTTGCCTAAAGTATTATGTAAGATAAAACTAAAGATATATGCCCATTTCAATATGTTGAGCTAAATATTAATATGGTGCCTGAACTTATTTCCTTTTTAAATCCTAGTAAGCATGGAATTATGGCACAGAGCAGATTTGGGTAGACCACATTCCTTGTATGCTTTGTGAATTTAGATGTTTAAGTAAATCTGCTCTAAAATTAAATATTTATCCAGAGGAGATAAGGAGTCATGGATTTTACACCTCTGTAATGCATCAACATGACAAATAAAAAATGAATCAGTGCTGTAAATTTAGAAAGCTAAATTTGTTTCTTGTTAGGTCAATACCATATGTACATTTTAGACACTTGATGTTCCAGTAGTTTCTGCTACAAGCATTAGTAGCTTAAAATACCAATGTTTTATTAGCTCATGAATCTGTAATTTGGGGAGAACTTGCAGGAACAGCTTGCTTCTGTTCTTCAAAATGTCACATGGTGTGACTCAAAAGCAGAGGCTAAAATCATCTGAATGCATACTCACCATGTGCTTGACAGCTGATACTAAGACAGCCGAAACAGCTGGGGACTAGAAAAACTGGGGCTTCTTGGATAGAACCATATTTCTGTGGTCTCACCATATGGTATACAAGCTTGGAAGCTTCAGAGAACCAGACTTCTTGTATGATGGCTCAATGATCCCATGGAAGGTGATTTGAGTGAGACACACGGAAGTCGTATTGTTTTGTTAGAGTTAGCCAGGAAGTCACGTGGTATTAGTTTGCTGGACTATATTGGTTAAATCAATAGCAAAGATTTGCCCAAGGAAATAAACTCAGACCTCCAGTTCTCACTAGAAGAATGTAAACTTCATATTCAAGAAGAATACTTAGGATGCATCATGTTTGGAAAAAGCAATCTCTTGATAAATGATTAAGCCCCAGTATTTTAGTTTTAGGTAATTTATATTTACAAGTAGGTTTGACATTACAACATTCAGGTTTGAAGGGTTCATAAAATTTTTTAAACAAGTTATTAAATTTTCAGGTAATATAAAAAATAACATTGAGTGCAGCATCTCATGTTATCTTCCCAGAAATTTTATGATATAACCATTAATGTTACTGTCATTTTGCAGGTTAGAAAACAAAGATTTAGTAAGGTAGAAAATTTTGCACAGGTATATGGCGGATGCACACTTTGAATTTATATTTAAGTGAGTAATTGCAGTTAAGAGCTATGCTATACCATCCAATTGCTTGTTTTAGGGAAGCAGATTTCAGAAATAGTTGATTTACTGATGATCACACAGGCATTCAACTGAGACTTATGTCTAAAGAACTCTGAATCTTCCACAGCTTTTCTAATGAGTAAAAATAGAAGGATTCTTGATAGTTTATTTGCAAGAACTTTTATAAGGTGACATAATATTTAAGTGGATCAGAGTAGGGCCAGAGTTTACTCTGGATAATAAGCTAGGCAGGCTGCCAGATACCTGATGATAAATTCCCTTGATGGAAATGCTTACAAAATTGCTGTTATTAAAGATAGAAACTTTGCCAGTATGTGCTAATGCAGCCATGCTTCCTCCAGATGGTGCCCTCAGCCTTCAGTAAAGACCTCAGCTGACCTCCCCCCAACCCTTTCCCAGCCAATAAACAAAAATCCAATGTGAAATGTACAGACATACTTGGCCCTTTTATCCCTTTGACATTCTTTCCTGATTCACTTGCTTCATAAGAACTTTCTGGTGTTTTTCTCCTATGAAAATAGTATTTTGATAAAATAAAAAGAAAACTTGGTAGTTTTTAACTGTATGTAAATCCATATAACAAGTTTCAAAACAACCATTTGATATTTAACCCAGTTTTTAAATTAAAGCACAAGTTTGGAGTGTGAGTGATTTGAAAAATACTGTATAGAGAGCTAAACTTGAGACTTTTAAACCAATAAAATGTAGCTTTTGCTCTCTAATTTCACTCCTTTTATGCAGAATACATAAATTGTTTTCCCTAGGGTAGTCTTAATTTATACCCACTACACTGTATCACTATTTGCGTGTTCTTTGACTCAAAAGTGTCTCACTTTTGAGTATCAAAAAATGTGGGTTGTGCCAGTAACAGTGACGTTCTTCCTTGGAATCCCTGGAAAACCAAGTTTAAGCTATTAAGTATCTCCACCCCATCCTACAGATATTAATTTAAAACTTTTCTGATTGGATGGAATAATTTTCAATCTGTAAAAGGAATTTCAGGCATCACTGTGTAAAAGGAATATTTATGAATATATCCATAACTTCATAATACAAAGTGGTGGAAACACAGATATCTTGAGCTCCTCCTAGACCCAGTCTGACCCCTAAACTTTCATAATCTTGCCACAACTTCCCACAAACCAACTAAACTGAACCAACAAAGGAATTGAACTTATCACATAACTGCAAAATTCAAAGGAAGTTTCCTAGTAGGAAAAATTTGGAACCAGAACTTCCAACACAATAATATCTCTCTCTCTCTCTTTCTTTCTCTCTCTCCCCTCTCTGTCCATTACATGCTCCTCTTTCTTTATGGTCTTCATTCTTCCCAAGTATACTCATTTATTGTGGTGGCAAACAGGTCACAAACAGCTCTAAGTTTATTTTGTACCAATGAACAACTCTGTACTGATACGACTAATAAAAAATGCCTGGGATTAATTCTAACTGAGAATTACTAGATCATTACTGAATCAATCATTGTAGTGAGGAGTGGAGAACATCCTAATTTTCCAGAATCATCATGATGTGTCCGACGTGGATATGTTATTAGATTGGCTCTGCATTATTTCTTACCCAAAGACATAGAGTTTGGGAGAATGGGGCTTTATGGAGTACATAAGGAAGGGAAAGAGAAATGTATTTTATCAACTCTGGGCACACTCACTCTCCTTTTTCGACAAGAGTTTATTATCACTCTGAATCTAAGCAATGAGGTATGGTTAAATATATATTCCTTTTTTTCTTTTCTGTTTATGGCGTATTTGTAGACCAAGCCATATCTGCTAGTATAAGATACCAATGGTGATGACAAATGCAAGATTACATGTTTACCAAAGCCAGGGCTTTCTCCTCAACCTGGTCTCATCCCGTATCCTCCTCTACAATTTGTTCTATGGAACAAATCAACTTGATTTATTATAATACAACAATTTATCGAGCGCCTTCCTTGTGCCAGACCTACATTATCTATAGTTATTGCAAAAAGCCCTTAGTCTTAGAATATGGTTTGTATACTGAGGCACATGAATAGAGAAATTTCTGCATGTCAGATGTTCTGAATTAGGGCAGAATATTAACATTATACAGGGAGTCATATCAAAATACACATACCTATGTGTGATCCTGAAAGATAAGAAGGTCTGGAATGAGACCTGACACTACAGATTTCTAAAAAGTTTCTTCTCAAGTGATTTTGGGAATATGTGTCTTAAAAAGTTTCGTTATGTTTTCAAAGGTTTTGCAGTCAGATGGCTCCAAAATGCCCTGCATTCTTTCCAACTCCACACTTTTGAGTAAGTAGTGAAGCGTTCTGCTCAAACTTGAATTATTTGAGTATTGAGGCAAACAGAGGTTAAGAGGTTATCAGTAAGTATTTCATTCCGTTTTATTCCCATTGGTTGCAGAGTGATAGACGCTGTCAGAAAATCCTCAGGATTTATGCAATATTGGCTTTGTGGGGATGAAATATACAAAACTGTGCAGAAAACTAAGTTAACTCATCTGTTTTGTTATGTGGAGAGGTTTTTTTATGGAGTATATTTGGTTTTGTTGTTGCAGTTATAAATTTGGATCTAATATATTTCTCAAATGTTATTATTAACTGTGCTTGTGAATTAGGAAGGAAAATATCTTGAAAAATCATTAAAACACCACTACTGTCCAAGTAAGTTTTGAACACCCTTAATCAAAATTCATTACCTTCTCCTCTCTTTCTTCTTTTTATTTTAAAGTGGCAGAAACATAATTGAGACAAAATGGTAATTTATTAATTCATATCACTCAGAACAACCAGGATTAAGAGAAACAATGTTTTTCTCTTGTGTCCTTAACTTTATTTGTAATGAGAGGAAGGAATATGATAGCTACAGACAACTTTAAATTTGAGTTATGACAGTTTGGCTGTCTCAGAGAGGAGAAAATCTTCTTTTCACAATTCATTATACATAAACCTGAGAATAGGGTTCTGATCAGCCTACCTGTGTCATGAGCCCAGTGCTAGAACCATTCACTATATGATACCATGATTAGAATGTAATGAGAAAAATCTGTTCTTCTAAAGTTGTGTGTGTGTGTGCGCGTGTGTGTGTGTGTTAGGGAAGAGTTGCTACCAGAGATACTCCAAACAAAAGAAGGAAAAAAAATAGATGCTAAGTATAGTAAATCAACCTGTGTCTACCACACTTACTCTGAATGCTAGTGGTCCAAACAAAGAATAAGTCTTTGCAGTAGTGAGACCTTGAATTTAGAATTCCTCTGCAAAATCTTTTTCCTTTGGGGCAGTATAATTAGAAAGTTTGCAGAATTCTTGGGAAAATATTGGATGAATTTTATTTTTTTAAACTGATTTTATGGACAATAGAACAAAATAGATAAATCTAATACTTCATTTAATTGTGTTAAGAGACTGTCCAATGGGTTTTCTTTTATTACAGTTTTCCTTTTGTCAATAACATAGTCCCAAATGAAGTTAGGGTTGCATTGCTTGTTTTTAATCTGATCTATACAGTGCAATGTGATTATCATGTTGCTCTCCTCTATCACAATTGTCAATTACGAATGGAAAGACTTTAGTTATGTGACGTTTCCTTTTCTTAATTTTTATCTTCCTTCTTGTCTATCTTTGAAATTTGCCCTCTTCAGTTAAGTGTAAGAAAATGCAATATTTCTCAAAGAGCAAGTTGATCACATTTTCGTTCACATTTTCCTTTAACACAACGCAGAAAAACAACTTCTACCTTCACTACTAAAGATATTTGAAAATTGCTGAAATGAAGATGCACTTCACTATTGATGTCATAGGAAATTTGCTAGCCTATTTCTCTTATTATATTTTTTTGATAATTTGTTACGAATATAACAGCTTAAATTAAAACTATCAGCATATGTCTTCAGAATAATATGAAACTAACTCTCCTTAAATGAAATACATTGGATGAGTAAATATATACTATTTCAGAATAGATATGATTGTTTATATTTAATTACTAATTTTGCTGATTATAAGCTGTTTGCTTTAAAGCAAATTATTTTGTTCTTTGTGCCTCAGTTTTCTCATTTATAAAACAGCAATGCTACATTAATTATATTACAGAATTGTGAGAATTAAATGAATATAGCATGATGTCCTTATTGTAATTATTACTAACATTTTCATTACTGTTATGCTGCTGTTAAATTTTTTATTTACAGCACTTTCAATTTCCAAAAAGCCCATTTATATAGCAATAGAACTGATTCTCAATCTCAAAATAAATGTATTGGACTGTTTCACAGATTTGGAGTAAAATACATACTCCAGAGTTATACAAAATTTCATGTTTTCAATTTTTAATTTGAAAGAACACAAATTAAAAGTAATTAAAAGTCTGATATTAAAGAAAATGACATTACCTAATAGAAATTATTGTTCCATTTTTTAAAGATTTATTTTATTTATTTATGCATATAAGAACTGGGGTGTAGGCAAAAGGTGAGGGTGAAAAGATTCAACAGAGACAGTGTGAGGAGCAGAACAGACAGATCTACTTAACTACACTGCTGAGGGGAGTAGCGGGCAAGACAGGAGAGGTCTGCTGTGCCAAGTGGGTTAGCTCTCTGGCTGGGGATCGAACTCATGCTGCAGAGGCTGGCGATAGCTTGATAGTGCTGAGACTTAACCCGGGCACCAGCAGGGAGGCCCTATTGTTCCATTTTCATTAATAAGAAGTTTAATCAGGAAATAACTATAAATTGAATTTATCAGCAAATTACGTAATGATGCCTCTGCTTTTGATTAACTACCAATGTGTTGGTATAAAATGTGAAGTTTTTCTCCTGCTTACTAGAGTCAGTTGGAGTAATTGTGCACTCTGAAATGTGTTGAAACTACACATTAATATTAATAGAACTTGATTACTTCATTGAAACTTGACTGGATTTTTCAATGTAGAGTCCTACTTGATACAAATATTTGAAATCATGCAGCTACTAAGCAAATTAATTTAGCCACAATATTCCAAGTTTTTTGGCTTTATGTAAGATCATTTCTCTTAAAAAGTGAAATTCTTGGTATTTAGATTCTTTAAAAGATATCCATGTGCTATGCAGCATATTTTCCCTGCTTTGCTTTTCTTATTGTCAGTTGTTGATTTTTTCTTCTCTATACAATATAGTTTCCTAATTCTGAAAATTTGGTTTAAAGGTATCTATTTGAGAGCTGGAAGGTGTAATTATAGTCAATAATATTATAACATGACTTTAATTGACAAGAGAAAAATAATGTACATTTTTATTAGTCAAAGACTTTCAAATACATAATTGTGTCTATGTGTATGATCTTTAGAATATCTACTCATAGCAAAGTGAAATGTTTATATATATATATATTTGTATATAATTTTTAGTGTACAGGCAGCATGAAGAAAAACAAAGGGAAATATCTACAAATACAATACTGAGCACACAACACAGGTGGGCTCTGCAATATAATGAACAAGGGTATCAGTCTCTGAAAGGGGGTTCCAGTTAGGGTTGCACATCTACTTTTGCCAGATTTAGACATGAGACTCCACACTGGCGTGATGCTGTCATTTACACCTGTCAGTACCTGAGACTCTCTGTATTATTTCCTACAATTGCTTCTAAGGCTAAACTTAAATTAATAAATATTTTAGTAAAATGGTTATTTTTAATTTTTTTTACATAATTGTTCATTTTTAGACAATGTTTGCTCCCTCCCACCCCCTCAGGTATAGTCCCCATAGAGTTTCCTTCACCAATGTACCCGTGCACCATCACCTCAGCCCCTGTGCTCCTCCCTCTGATCCCTCTCCCTCCTCCTCCCCTGCAGGATGTCTCTGATTTATAATTGTCTGCTTTTGCTGTGTTGTGTTTTGTACTGTTTAAAACGGTTATTTTCAAAGTAGGGACACTGCATCTTCTTTGTTAAAACTATTTCTAGCTATTTTATAATTTGTATTTAAATTGGGATATTCTTATCACTTACAGAAAATTACTCTAAGGTAGGCAAAGACAAAATAGTCTTTATTTGTAGAAAGTAAAGCTTATTCAACAGCACAGAACTATCAACATAGTATATGTTATTTACAAATTATGGATGAAAAGCATTTTTTACTATTATAGTCTGAGTCTCAGTCAACAAAGCTAGTATGTGTGTGAAATATAACTTTCCTACTTTCATCATTTTTCTTTGATTGTTTGAAATGACCTTGATTTGTATTTTAAGACCTACATTTTACCTCACAGTATCAATTTAATCTGACTTACTTACATTCTCACCAATTTTCAGGGGGTGGAGTATGAGGTATTTGAAGACGCTTTATGTCACAGTGTATGTGGGGGGGGGGAAGGAGTACTATTAGCCTTTATTATCTGAATACACAGACTCTCCTTTGAGATGTGCATTTTACCATTCTGTACTCAGTGTTTTATTAACATAACTTACTGGTAAGTCATCCCTCTTTACCTACTGCAAGGCCTATGAAGTTTCAGCTTTCTCTTAATAAATGTCATTCCACTCTCAAAGGTACAGAAAATATTTGGTTGCTTCCAAAGCTCTCTATTGCTTTGGGTCTAAATTAAACTTTATGCAGTTTTTTAAGAAACTGTAATTCCTCAGGGCTATTAACAGGTAAAGGAGATATCATACTACTATGTGTGCTGGAGATGAAAGCTAGCCTCCAGTCTATCTGAAGAAACACTCCACATAATTATGTCGGTATGAGATTGCTATTACTTTGTAAAAAATAAAATCACCTAGGAACTTAGTGTATTGAAACCACAAACATATATTACATTAACTTTGGAACAGAAACTGAGGCTCAGCTGTTTCTCTGGCTCACGATCTTTCCTAAAGTTCCAAATAAGATGTCATCCAGGGTGCAAACCATCTCACATGGCAGTTAACAGGCTTGATCCTCACTTGCTATTATTCTAAGACCAGTCCTTTTTCTTGTGGGTTCACTGTTAGGACCACTTACAATATGACAGCCTGCTTTTTCCAGAGTGAGGGCTCAAAAAAGAGGCTATAGAGAGCTGGCAAGAATAATGTCATAATCTCAGAAATGGCATCCTAGAGCCCACAGGAGTAACGGAAGGAGTCACAAGAAAAATATGGGCCCCAGTTCCCACCAGCACCCAAGAGTAGATGTCCATGCAGAATGATATGGGGCCTGGGTCACCAGGTCTATCTGGCCATTGGTGAAAAGGTGACCAATAGCCTCTAACTGTAGTCTATAAACATGAACCAGCACTGGTCTTTAGCCGTAAGATGCCAGGGCTCCTTGGTGGTGCCCTCAATGGGCTTATTCAGAGGCAGGGAGCAGTATCCAGCCAACTGCTGAAAACAAAAGTGTTTGGAGCCTTATTTTAGTCCAATGTATTCAGCAGCTGACCACACAGCCCAACTTATCCAGCTCATCCATACTAGTCTCACTGTGGGTGATGATTACTATAATTAATAATAAAAGCTCAGCTTTGAAGTCTTCAGCTCTTATTATCAGTGCTTCTCCTGGATTGTAAATGTTTTAGAAGTTTTGGGAGCTTGCTCTCTCTTTGATATCATGCCAGGTATGCAGGGCATGCTTGGGGGATGTTTTCTTGGGTGGACTGAAACACACATTTTAGGACACCGAATTTCTACTAAAAGATCAGGAGTGATGTAGAAAGTGCTCCTCCTTCGAGTCTCTACCCCATGTGCTTTGGGACACAAAGTGAGCACTACCCTCGCTGGTGGCCAGGGATGGAACTGGCGCTGCAGAGGCTGTGAGCAGCCTAGCAACCCAGCGCTCAACCGCTGTGCCACCAGGGGAGACCCCGGAACTTAGAGTTTTAAAAGTCCTTTCTCAAGCTTTCTCCTTTCTTTTATTCCATGACTCTTTGCTGAACATCCACAGTATGCCACTCTGCAGACTACCTGGAAGAAAGGTAAGAAAAGCATCATTTTTTCACTAAAGGAAAGCAGAGACAGATTGATTTATGAATCCTGATGTTCAGGACTGATATTTGTGTCTCTCTTTCCCTCCAATTCATATGTTGAAACCCTAATCCCCAGTGTGATGATGAATTGCTGATCAGGGAGGTGATGAGGTCATCAGGTGGAACCTTCATGAATAGATTAATACCCTAACAAGGAAAGCCACCCAAGAGTAGTTTTGCTTTATTCTTTATAAAATGTGAAGAAGGAGAGGAACTTCTGCAACCCAAGAACCAAAACTCTGGCACCTTTATCTTGGATGTTTCTGGGAGTTGGGTTTTGCTTTTAATGACATCTTAACAAGTTAACCATATTAATTTGATAGGAGGTGACGGATCCAGCCCACATTCAAAGGGTTACACAAGGTCCAGATTTGATGTTGTTGGTCCTTGGGGACGATATCAGGAGCTACACTAACTTACTGCCCATATGCTGTGCTTGCAGCCTGGGGAAAGGGGGAGTTTGGGCTCTTAACAACTTTCACAGAAGGGGCACAGATCTCCTTTGCTCTGGAATAAAACAACTCCAATGTCTGCTGCCCTTCGCCCTCCTCTCCCTCCTGGCACACAGGCATGCACTTGTTTGCTTGGGGGTGTCAGTCAGTCAGTGCACAGCGACAGTGTTCTGTTTCCTTCCTAATTATGATATTCTTCATTCATGAAAGATTTTACTTAACATGGAAGGTGAGGTTGCTTGCTTCTTCATCTGTTTTTCCAAATCTACTGTTTATGCCCTGGATCCTTCCAGGCTTGGCTTTTTTTTTCTAATCACAAGAGCATAGTATTGACTTTATTGATTTCCACATTCTGCTATGTTCTCCTTTCTTTGAAAAGTGAACATGGTGCTATCTAAACTTGCTTAAATGGGGGAAATAATATAAAGTCATCTCAGGAGTGGGGGCGGGGATTAACATACCAAAATATGACAAATTTTAATCCCATTTATTCTATAAAATAATATTAACATCAAAAAGGAATTAAGATTCAAAGACTCTAAATGATGCCTTTCATAGACTAAGTCTAGAAGAAGTTTGTTAAAACATGGTAAAAACATTTCATAGAAAATCCTACACAAACTTTATATATGATATGTTACATATCATATATTTTATATATATATCACATATATCATATATTATATATATTTTTACTGTGTTTTAATAAACTTCTTTTAGACTTAATCTATGAAAGGCATCATTTAGAGTCTTTGAATCTTAATCCCTTTTTGATGTTAATATTATTTTATAGAATAAATAGGATTGAATATATATTTTATATATGTGATATATTTTATGTTACATATCATATGTGTTATATATATATATATATATATACACTACTGCAACAATGTAATTCTTGTCATTTATTAAAATTATGTTTTCCAGGGCCTTTCCTGTTAACACAGAGATTGAAGTCTCAGCTCCATCAAGCTATCACCAGTCACTACAGCATGAGATCAATCCCCCCAGGGAGCTAACCTCTCAGGTCTCACCCACTGCTCCCCTCGATAGTGTATTTCAGTAGATCCACCTGTTCTGCTCCCCACACTGTCTCTGTTGAATCCTCTCATCTCCCGCAGCTCTGGCTTACACCCCAGTTCTTGTATGCATAAATAAATGAAATAAATCTTTCAAAAAATTGTTTTCCAAAGACCAGAACAGTTTAAAGATGTATGACTATTAAAGGCATAGAATTTCAAATAATAAAACATATCTTCCTGGGACTATTTTGCTCCCAGCAATAATTTGCTATTTTCATAACAAAACCAACATTATTTCTGTGTGTGTGAGTCTGTGTGTGTATGGTGTTTGTGTATTTGTGTGTGTAACATAGACACACTGTACTTTTCTTTTTTATTGAAGTAGCATTGCATTATAACATTATATATTTTTCAAGTGAACATCACTGAAAATCAACATGTATATTTACCATATTAAATTCTCACTAAATGTTCAATTTTATCTTTCACCATGAGATTGTCTCCTTCTCCCTGATTTACCCACCCTCCTTCCTGCTTCCCTGTTGTACACACTAACTCATCTTATAGTACAAGAATTTATTTTTATTTCATTTACTTATCTGCTTGTGTTATCTGTTGACCACATATGAGTCAAATCATACAATGTTTGTCTTTCTCTGTCTGACTTACTTCATTAAGCATAAAATCCTCTAGGTCCATTCATATTGCTGCAAATGGGAGGACTTCATTTTTTGTTTACGATTTCATCTTTTTTAATAACTGAATAGTTTTCCATTGTGTACATGCCCCACCTATTCTTTATCCGTTTGTCAATCAATGGACAAGTTATTTCCAGGTTTTGACTATTGTAAATAATACTGCAATAAACATGGGGGTGCATATGTCTCTGAAATAAAGTTTTTGTGTTTGGAGGATAAATAACTAGAAGTAGAATAACTGGATCATATGAAATTTCTCTTTTAAAATCCTTGAGGAATCTCTTTACTGCTCTCTATAATGGCTATATCAATTTACGTCACCACCAACAGAGTATACATGTTCCCTCCTCTCCACATCCAGTTCTTGTAATTCCTTTTCTATTGAATATTAGCCATTCTCAGAGGTATGCAGTGATTTAATGATGATTTATTAGACCATGCCCCTTCAAAGTAGAAGACTTAGATGGTCACTGTCCTGATTGCTTTTCAAGATCATTTAGAGGGTTCTAGCTAATATAATGAAAAGAAAATATAAATACTGGCTATTAAAGGCCCAAATATATCTTTACTTATAGACCATGTGACTATACATATAGAAAACTGAAGAAAATATTAGAATAACAAGAATTTGGCAGGAAGACACTAACAATATTTGTAAATACTGCTGACATATATACCCAAAGAATATTTTACTATACAGGTCTGTATGATTTAAGATAATGATATACCCTTGAATGTCATTCTAAAATTGATAGCTTGAATATATTTGCATAGAAATACATTCATGCTTCATTATATTGTTAAACCTTTTAGTGCACCAATTTGAATTCATTGTCTAAAACAGAAACTACAAACGAAAGTAACTTATATTTTATATGCAAATAACTGTGTCCAGAACTTATCAAATTCCTTTTTGTTAGATATATTAATTCTGTTTTTCTTTATATTCATATTTGTTCTTTTCTTCTGTTATTCTATTTCTGTTCTCTATTGCCCACAGAGCCATAGGGATTTTCCAAGTTTCTTGCCTTGCTTTTTCCCCACCTTTATCACTCTTGTTTCATGAAGGTCATTTTCAGTCTTATTCAGTCACATACACTCAAAGCTTCAGAGCTTCCTTTCATGTGAATAATATCACATACTCAACAAAACCTCTCCTGAGAATTCCAGCCTTTTTGGCATGTTATAGTTGTGGTCCAGGAATATCTTCCATGAGCTGTATGATATGCAACTCCAACTGTACATGTGCAATGCAGAATATATACCTTCGTTCGGCTGGAGAAAATGGAAACAAAACTTAACTTAGTTTATTATCATATCCTTATTACTTCAGATAAAATTACTATCTACCTCCTAGTAAAACAGGTTTGCATGACTGAAATCGTTCTTGAACTTATCTCTCTTTCTTTATACTTTTTTATTGTTTCTCTGATATTGCTAAAATCACTATCCATCTTGTCATTCCCACTACCATTTCTTATTTCTGGTCATTTTTACCTCTCACATACATAGGCTATTATAAGTTTTTTGTTGATAGGTTTTTCTATCTCCAGCCATGGCCTTCAATCCATTCTAAACCTTATTGCCAGATTTATCTTCCTATTGCAAGCATTTAATACCATCAGAGATGTTAAAAATAAAATAAACAACAAATAAAATCCAATTCCTTTCTCCTATAGAGTTCGAGCAGCCTAACTGGACAATGCATGTCTTTTTAAACATATCCCCATCCACCTTATATCTTACAACTTTTTTTCTCACAGCCTAAGTTCTACTCAAACTGAACTATTTGTTGGTGTCCCTACACACGCTATCCTCCACCTCTGAGTTATTATTTTTAATCTCCTCCATTTGCAATCCCCTTCTTCATCATTTTATGTTATACTTTGACTATCTTAAACATATAGTTTAATTACCATCTTTTCAGTTAAATTCTCTAGCGAGAAGTAATCTCACCTTTCTCTGAGTTCTAAAAGTATTTTAAGTATAGTATTTTACCTATTTTATATTAGAGCCGTTCACTGCCTGTTCTGTTCCCCACTCTGTCTCTGGTGAATTCTCTCACCCCCCGCACCCCTAGCCTCTACCCCAGCTCTTGTATGAATAAATAAATCTTTTAAAAAAATAATATACATTCTATTTCAACCTTATTTGAACCTCAGCTTCTTAGAACCAGGAACTAACACATTAATCTCTGAGGTTCAACAAACTCTTTTTTATCTAGAATATAATGAATGTTGTTTGTTAGATGATTCTTTCTTTAAAATTAACTAACTTTGACTAATTTGAACAGATGGAGGACTATGGATGCTTTGATGATGGGAGAGTCATGGTGACCACACCTGAAGGGAGAAATCCTATACGGTCAAACAATTAACAGGGGTTAAATAAAAAAAAGGTATTTATTAAAAAACAAATAATAAAATGAATTTTAATAGTTATGCCTTAAGTATTCGGATTAAGAAACACTATTTTCTTACTAATGCAATAGAAATCAGTTGAAAGTTTTATTGTTACCCTTAGTTTGAATTTCCCTAATAACTGACATGAATTTTGAATGTTTTGGAATTCAGAGAATTTTATCTGAAGACTTTATTAGACTTAACTCTCAAGGTAACTTAGCATCTAATGCTTTCAAAGGCAATAAAATAAAGTTATACTACTGCTGAAGAAATGTTCAGTAAACATTCAGCAAGGCAGAGTTTTGTATCTTGTCTTGGTCACATTCTTAAACATGACTCCCTTTCCATGGGACTCTGGGTGTGGAGATTTAGTAGAGAAAGTTCCATTATATTCTCACTTACAGTGAAAGAGAGCCAGCTTCCCAAATGACAAAAGATCAAGCAGCAGTGATAAACTCAAGGTTGACAATTAATCAGAGATAAGAACTACAATTTTTTTAAAAGTAAGTTTGTTTTAGGTAATATTTATTTATAACATTATATAAGTATCAGATATATAGCATTAAAATTCAAAATCTATCTATGTTTTATCATGATAATCAACAAAAATCTAGTTCCCAGGCACCATCATAAAATTGATCCCTTTTACTCATGTCACCCACCTCTTCGATCCCTCCCCCCTCTGGTAACCACACATTTATTCTTAGTATATAAGAATTTGTTTTATTTTTTAAAAACAGATTCATGATAAAAATTAGTTATAGCATTTTATTAGCTAATTATTTAGTATTTAGATATAAATGAGTCTCATTTAATCCTCATAATAGCCCAGTGTTGTGGGTAATATTTTCTTCTCCTTACATTGATAAAACTTGGTGCCCAAATAGTTCAAACTAACTTATGAGAGTAAGTACTGCAATTAAGAGAGTTTTGGAATCAAAAGAAAGTGGGATCTGAATAGCAACCATGTTTAGAATTATTTGAATGATTTACTTCCATGTTTTCTTATATTAAAATATCCATATTAATACCTACACCTTATATATACGGTGGAAAGAATTTAAAGTGGCCCCCATGTTCTCTACCACCTGTGTTTTCTACCCTCGTGTAAAAACTCTTCTAGTGTGGAGATACCTGTAACTGGCTCTCAACCAACAGAAAATGGCAAAGGTGATGGGATGTCATTCTCATGACTCTCTAACTGGATGTTCTGTTTCTAAAGTCTTCACTGTACTAGGAGACTTATTTTAAGGTCTTGCTTTTCTTACTGGCTTGCTGAAGTAAGCTGTCCTATCGGGGGGCATATGACAAAGAACAGTGACTTTGGAAGCTGAGAGCTTCAGTGCTCAACTCCTTCAACGACTGTAATTCAGTCAACAACCATATGATGTTGGAGAGAACTAAAATATAGTCCCTACTGACAGTGGATTAAAGTTTTTTGAGATCCTCAAGCAGAGGACCCAGTTAAGCTGTGCTCGGACTTTAAGCCCACAAAAAGTGTAAAATAATTAATGTATTTTGTTTTAAGCTGTTAAGCTTGTGGTAATTATTATGTAAGAATATAAAAATATAGATTTTGATACCTGGAAGTAGGTGAGTTTATAACAAATACTTAAAATGTGAGTGCAGCTTTGGGATAAGGCAGTAGGCAAAGACTGAAATAATGTTGAGGAGCATGACACAAAAGCCGAAATTGCCTTAAATGACAGAAGAAATATGGACCTGGAAGATAAAACTGCAAGGGCTCAGAATAAAGATAAGCACATGCTTTTGGAAGCTGTAGGAAAGTTACATGTATATGCCCTTGTTATATGTGTGACAGAATCTTAATAAAAATTTGTATCCTGAATTCATAGAAAGCAGAATGTATAGCATTGAACTTATTACATATTAAGGATATTTCTAAGCAGTGTTGTAAGTACCATCTGACTGCTTCTTGCAGTTTATTATAAAACTTAAAAAAAAAAAATTGAATGAGGATTAAACAAAAAGGAACAAGGACTTGATTGTTTAAAAGTATCGGTCTCTCACATGGCAATAGCTATTGACATTTAAAAAATCACTTCTGAAAATGTGGCTTAGAAAGTTTCCCATAATATTTTTTGCTAAAACCACAGAAAGATCAAAAGTTGACAGTGGTCAGTCACACAGAGGGTGCTTACAAGAGATTAAGCACATGCTTCACATTTCCTCTCAGTCAAACCATAAGATTTCTAGGAATCTTAAGCATTGCCAATCAGTCATCTCAAAAGGAGCCAAAGAGAATTATCATGGAAAAAAATGTGGATATGCCCTTTATACATTGAAATGAAATCTCTTGTAGACCCCCAAAATTCTTCAGAAAACGATTTCACATATAGACCTGAAAATGACAGAGGGGACAAAATGACAGAATCTTGTCTGATCCTCAAAATGATATTGATGTGAAGCAGCTTGACAAAACTATTTAACGGCAAACCTACACAACCCATATTTTACAGTTGTCCTATTGCCAACCTTGAATATGACAGGGGAAACTCTTCCAAATGTTTATTTTGCAAAGGTTAAAAAAAGGAAATATAATTTTTTCCACTGACAAAATTCAATGGATGAACTAATAGGGACTGTGTCATCTATTTTCTTGTTTGCAAAGATCTTCAAAATCTTTGATATGATCATGACTTTTCTCAGCATTTTCTGAGACAAACAATTTCAAGGTCTTCCCTGTCTTGGCAGAGGTGGAGGTAGGAGGTGGAGAAAATGACAGCCAAGAAACTCTTGTGGACTAACGGTTTTTTGAAATGGTTAGTTTTGTAGAATGTATACTGACAATATATTCATCTGCAGAAATCTCCCCAGGGCAAGAGATCAGTAGTTGTGAGCACACAGCAATGCAATTCAGAGATATGGTTAGTACATCAAAGCCAGGGTTTCTGGGCCATGGTGGACCAACTATTAAAGCTATTAATTAAAACTTGCTCTGTGGGATAGAGCCGGTGTCCTTCAACTTAAAGACTAAAGTTTTTCAGGTAGTTGCACAGTTTATTAGATTTTTATTCTCAAATTTTATATTTCTCCATTTACTTACATATCAATATAATTTTAGGTATACATTTTCACACCAGTGCACATGCTTCATTCATCCTCCACCAAAACTTCCATGCCAATGTTCTATCCCCTTCCCCTATGCCCCATTCCTTCTAATAAACAGTCTATTTTGTCAGAGTCTAAAAATTACTTTTGCTGTGCTTTATTATTTTCTTTTCTTGGTTATTTAAATTCCACAAATGAAATAATTCATTCTAACTAATTTCACTTAGCTAATCATTTCAAGATAACATATTATTAAGCACTTACACTCTTAAGTATTTATCTGAAGGATACAAAAACACTAATTCAAAGGGGTGAATGTGCACTCCTATGTTCATTGCAGCACTATTCACAATAGTAAAATTATAGGAACTATTTAAGCACCCAATATCAGATGAATGATAAAGAAGATGTAGTATATACACACAATGGAATATTACTCAGCTATGAAAAGATGAAATATTGCTATTTATGGTTGGACCTTGATGGTACTATACTAAATAAAATAGAAGGAAAAAGCCAAACTGGATGATTTCATTCATAAGTGGAATATGAAGAAACAAAGTAAAGGAACAGACAAAACTAAACTTCAACAGACTGTAGAGATCTGTCTGCAGAATTGAAATTGAAGGGCGGGAGGGACCAAAGTGTCAAGGGGAAGGAGCCATTGGAATATGGAGGAATATTATTGGTGCTTTCATGGCATAAGAATTAGGTTACAGGGCCTCCCTGGTGGCACAAGGGGTTAAACACCGCACTATGAAGCAATCTGCAGCCTCTGGAGCAAGAGTTCCCTCCCTGGCCGGCCAGGGAGCTACCCACATGGTGCAGGAGACCTCTTTTGTCTTGCCTGCTGCTCCCCTCAGCAGTGTACTTCAGTCAATCTGACTGTTCTGTTCCCCACTGTCTCTGGTGAAACCTCACCCCCCACATCTCTGGCCTGTACCCCAGCTCTTGTATGCATAAATAAATAAATCTTTAAAAAAATAATTAGGGGCCTCCCCAGTGGTGCTGCAGTTGAGCGCTGGGTTGCGAAGCTGCCCACAGCCTCTGCAGTGCCGTTTTGATCCCCAGCTGCTCCCTGGCTACCAGTGGAGGGTCCCAGATGGCGCGCAGACCTCTCCTGCTGCCCGCTGCTCCCCTCAGTAGTATACTTCGTCAGTCTGCCTGCTCTACTCTCCACTCTGACTCTGGTAAATTCTCTCACCCTCCCGCACTTCTGACTGTACCCAATGCTTGTATAAAATAAATAAATAAATCTTTAAAAATAATAATAATTAGGTTACATATATTTGAAGAGGTATGAACCTTCACCCCCAAAACATATGTGGTGTTGTAAACTAACATTACCTTGGTGAAAAATAAATTAAAAAATTAAATAAAAACAAAAATGGTGCATCATTAGGACAAAGGGAAATTTGAATCATATAAGATTTTATCCACATATTCTGTTTCTAGACAAAATTTACCCAATATCACAGCCTTTTCTTTTCTGGCGTAATTTTTTGTTTCTTTAAGACAATATAACTACTTTTTTTCTTTTTAAAGATTTATTGATTTATACAAGAACCAGGGGACAGGCCAGATGAGCGGGAGGGTGAGAGGATTCACCAGAGACAGAGTAGGAAACAGAACAGGCAGATCGACTGAAATACACTGCTGAGGGGAGAGCGGGAGAGACAGGAGAGGTGTGCTGTGCCATGTGGGATTCTCACCCACCGGCCGGGATCGAATCCGTGCTGCAAAGGCTGCAGAGAGCTTCACAGCACCGTGCTCAACCTCCTGCTCCACCAGGGGAGGCCCTAAAACAATATAACTATTAATAAAAACAGCATATTGTGGGAGAAAGTAGGAAGGATGGAAAGGCCCCATTGGTGAACTCCTTAATTAAGTTAAATAAAGATAATTACCTCTATGCTTATGTTTCTATTTTTTTAATTGCAAAATGAGTTTAATACATATTTCCCTCTATTTTACTAAGTTTCAGTTTTTTCATTTGCAAAATTAGTTTAATATATATTTCCCTCTATTTTCCCAAGTTTCAAGTTTTTTCATTTGCCAAATTAATTTAATATATATTTACCTAAAGCCAGCAAACTAGACCAGGTCATGTGTTAGGGAGTTTCGCAGTTCTGGAGTTCCCCAGTCTGAACTAAGGAAAAGATAATATATAGAACAAAAGTGTTGGCTACTTTTAGGATCAATAAAATTAAGTTCAAACTGAAACTAAATACTACAAAACAGAGTATTAACATTATAAGACATTTAAATAAAAAGTCATTGCAGGTGTCTCCTCTCAAATTTTTCACCATTCCCTCAGTCTGTCCATTCATTTTATTCATGTTGTTATAATTAATATTCATTAAAAAGATAATGAAAAGATTACCTTAAAAATTAAAATGTGAATATTTAATAACTTGGACTTTCAATTTACATTTTTATCTCTGAAGTTGTGCATTTTCATGCATACATAATACTTTACAAACTAGACAGTATTCACAATTTCCAATATCCTTTGAGCAGTCTCAGAGACTGTGAAGTGTAGGTTTCTAAAGCAAAAGGAAGGATTGCATAGTCCTACACTTCTAGGTCAATTCATTTGACTCAAGTAAGCAGCAATCCTAAGAGTTGTTGTCTGATGACTGGTGTCTACTTAAAATGTTGTGAGTTGACTTTACCCAATCTCCAAGAGAGAGTAAATGCAGACACCAGCAAAAAGAAGATAAATTTTGGGGCCTCCCTGGTGGCTTCATAGACTCAACCTATGAAGCTGTCGGCAGCACCAGTTTGATCCCCTGCGGGCCAGGGAGCTACCCACATGGTGTAGCAGACCTCTCCTGTCTCGCCCTCTGCTCCCTTCAGCAGTGTACTTCGGTCAGTCTGCCTATTCTGTTCCCCACTCTGTCTCTGGTGAATCCTCTCACCCCCCTCACCTTTCGCCTATATCCCAGCTTTTTTATGCATAAATGAATAAATCTTTAAAAAAAAAGACAAATTTTAAGGAAACTCTAAGATGTCTTGAAGACTATGAATTTTGGAGTTTGGCAGCAAGATATTGAGGGACCCAATTAGTACTAAAAGTGAGTCTACCCGGGTTCCTGTTCTGTCTGCATCAAAAGCTGTGTAGGTTTGGGAATTACTTTACCTCTTTTATAAAATAAGGAATTTCTATAGCCTATGCCAGCAATGCTGTTCAATGATCAGGGCATTAAGCATCTGTCCCTGTTACTTAAATTTGGCTTCCTATGTCTGGTTTGTCCCCAGGATCTCTATGACATTTTTGCTAAATTATTAGTTGACAATATCCATCATTATAAAGGCATTTGTGGTGAAGCCTTGGAATCTGTGTTTTCTAAAAAAAAAAAAAAAAATCTCTAGAGGTTAATATAGATCAAACAAAACCACAATGGACTTGGCAGAGACCTGAAACATCATGTCTATTCTGTGCCTCAGAGACAATAACTTTTTTTTTTAATTTTAGAAGAAATATGTAATATTTCAGAAAACTGTAAAATAAGGGAAAAATCCCATATTATTCATAACATCAATACATAAGTTACTATTAACATTTTTGTTAATATTTTACGTCTCATAATATGTGCCCTATTATATAAAGAACATATTAGGAATTTAGATTAGTATGAAATAACTCATAGTTATTGTATGCCATTATATGACTTAAGATATAACAAACATGCTTTTTTTTTTTTTAGAGATTTATTTATTTATTTATACAAGCACTGGATACAGTCAGAAGCGCGGGAGGGTGAGAGAATTCACCAGAGCCAGAGCGGGGAACAGAACAGGCAGACTGACGAAATACACTCCTGAGGGGAGAAGCGGGTATGGCAAGAGAGGTCTGTCGTGCCATGTGGGACCCTCACTGGTGGCCGGGGATTGAACTGGCGCTGCAGAGGCTGTGGGCAGCTTCGCAGCCTAGCGCTCAACCACTGAGCCACCAGCTGAGGCCCCAAACATGTTTTCATGTCATGAAAAGTTCTTTCAAACTAAAATGCAATAATTATTTTTTTCATGATATAGAGTTGATTAATGACCAGTATTCATTTATTTAAATTTTTATAATTATAAAAATGATGGTGAGCAACACTTTCCTCTGTTAATATTAGTCCACATCTTATTTCCTTGAGAAGAGAGAATTACACTAATTTGGAGAAGTTTTGTCAGTCATTGCCAAAACTTACACTAATTTCACATTGCCCTGAGAATTTGAAATGTAAGGAAACAATGAACAAGATTCGTTTTCCATTGTTCATATGTTCATTGCGTGGACATATTTAAATACAATAGACTAGAATCTAAGATTCCTCCTTTACCGCAACTACAGAGATCTGTATTTTCAGCAAGGCTGTATTTCATAAGAGCAAGTAAGTTGTGGCTGGATAAAGAGAAACTGCCTATAATCGCTTTGCTCCTTTTCCTTCTCTATTTTCCTGTGGCACACCTACAGGTATTTTCAAAAATTTGTTAAAAGCTGTCAAAGACGACCACTTTTTTGACAAGTGCTAACCTAAAATGTAGGTGATTATATTTCTCTGAAACAGATTATCTCAGTAGCTCCAGTAACATGTTTGATAATGCAGGTGCACAAATGGAAATTATTGTTATGCAGCTTTTATACAGTTTTTGCATATCTTATAGAAGACCCTGACTGGGTCAATACTTTTGAGATAAACTATCAAGACCAGTTGTTCACCTCCACAAGGAATGATGTGAAATTTCTTCCAAGATTTTCCTTTTCTTATTTCTTTTAGTTTTTTTTTTATTTACTTCAATCTCTGTGGTTTATTTTCTGAAGACTTTTCCAAACACTTCTGTGTTTTAGATTCAGATCAAATCCTAAACAGGATTTAAAATTGAATTGTTGTCTTTACAAAGAGAGAAAAGTAGTCCATTCCACCTCTAGCACTCACATCCTAAAGTAGACTAAACATTTAAAGTCTTCTGGAAGAATTTATTTTAGTGGTTAATGAAAGTTTCTAAGCAATGAAGTTGCATTGACTGGAAAATGAAACAGCAGCATAAGGAATGAATAAACATAAAATGGGGATAAACATTTAATCCGCAAGGGTCTTTTGTGAAAGATAGGCTAGCCAATTGAAGATAATCTAGCTTCATTCCCCAGAAAAGACTTCAGGTTGTAACTGGGTTTATGCCTTTTTCTTTACCCTCTAATCTTGGGAAAAATAAACAGAAAAGGGTGTTCTAGATGAGCCATTTATTGTATTATAAATGTGAGCTGGGCTCAAATAATGAAATGCTGAGAACACCAGGTTTTTGATGATGAGAGAGGATTTTGAAACTGGAGGGACTTCATCAATCTTCAACTAAGACTTGTCAGGAAACCCAGGTGACAATTAAATCATTCTCAGCAAGGGAACTTGTTGTTGGAAAATGTAAGGTTTTCACATTGTTGTTCCCATGCAATCCACTAGATAGCTGAAGTCTCTTGAGATCAAAGAGTTCCTTGAGATTGAGACTAATTCCTTGACCCTGGTAATTGTTTTACATGATCAAATAAATACAATTTGCAATGAGGTTTTTTTAGAAATTGTATATTGAAAATTTTGTAAGATATGTCCTCATTTCACAGTGAAGTCTGGAAAATCCATGCGACTTGCCTATGGACAAGTTGCTAATGCGTAGCAGAGCTATCACTGGAATCTGTCCCTTATCCCAAGTCCATTTCATTTCATCAAACAACACTGCCACCGCTTAGAGTATTTGATGAAAACAAAGTCAGGACTGCCGCAATTCACAAGATCTGGGACAACCATAATGCCTTTCAATGAGTGTTGACCCGTGTAAATCAAACCAGTGACCCTGTGATATAAACTCTTAAAACACTTATCACAATACCAAGTGCTTATCAAAAATAAGTGGCTTTTCTATTAACAACAGTCCAGATTCCATAAACATACTACTAGGAATATTTTCTATTTCATTCTGAATAGATATAACAAATTAATATTTTATTAATTATTGTCTCTTTTAAAGTATTTTTTATCTAAAATATTTCAGTTGTTTCAGTATCTGTCATCACTAAGCAAGTACCCACCCAGTTCTGCTTCTCATACTCTTCTCGCTTATGTGATTTTGGTTCCTGCAATTGTGTGTTCACACGGAAGACTAAGGCAGATTTTTCCCATAATATTCCAAGATGTAAAATTCTTTAGAACATCTTTCTATCCCCATGAATCCACTTCCATGTTCTTCATCAATTTCTGATTTTTCAGAAAATAATTTCCTTTCTTTTTGAAAAATGAAAAAATGAGCAATTATGTGACATAAGCTTTAGAGTTTAAACTCAGAGGGAAAGTTTAGAATTTTCTTACCATGACAATCAATATAATTTCTCAATTCAGTTCAAATTTCTTAGTGTATTTTTAAATATATTCCCAAGGGTATTTTATGATCTACAATTTTAAAGACTTTAAATTCTTTTGGTATTAATGCAGCCTGTCTTTAGATATATGTTGTTTTTACCTATTACATGATATTAAGTTAGAGAGCCTCTTATCACAAGACTTCACATCTCTCTTAGTAAATTAAGTATTTAGGAAAGTACTTTAAGTATATCAGGGCTCATGAAGTTACCATTGAACTTACACAACAACATTGTATTTTTTTATTTTATTCTTGTTTTCTAAAAAGAAAATACCAAAATATATACCTTAGCAAAAAAAAGCTTAAAATAGCAAAATATAGTAAGCATTCTTCAATTTTAGTTGACTTTGTTTATAGCCTGATAAATCATAAGACAGAATAAGAAACTAAATGGAAAGTTTGTCAAGTGTAACTATTAAGTGAACAAAATAAGGGGTTGAGACAGATAATCATAGAAAATTCAACAATTGTAAAAATGTGCTATTTTAAAAATTTTACATTATAATACATATTTATCAATACACTGTTAAAGAAGAGTTTTTCTCTTTCTTAACATCCTTATTTTCTTATAACTTAGAAATTTTTATGATTCCTAAATCAATAAGTTTTTTTTTAATAGCACAGTAATTGTTCTTCATCAATACTTATTGTTAATAATTTTGAAACATTCACTCATGGCACTCTCAATATGTTTCCATTCATTCATGACTCACTCAATTAGGTCAAGTATATGAATACAAAGCTCTGTAGAATAAAGCCATAGTAGAAATTCAATATTTCCACTGTGCAGCAATTTCTCCCAGATGGAAACACTCACACAAAGGTTATGTTACAAGCCTAGAAGGAGGTGTGTATTAATGGGGAAAGCAGAGAATTAAAACATGCACTCAAAGTAATGATCACAGTGTGCTAACATGACACCTAATATCCAATAGGGAAAAAACATTAAATGCCTTCATAATACCACAGTGCACATGATTAACAGCTTCGAATGTAAGTTTTCTCCTATAGCAAATTAAGCAATTTAAATCTAGATTAATTTCAGAAGATCAAATGGCATGCTCTGGCAAAGTCCCAAGAGTAATCTATATTACATTGCATGGTACAAGACTTCAGAGAAAACCTTAATAATCTCAAGTTGGATTTGAACAATTTTAATTTTAAAAAATTTTAAAAAAGGAATATGTGTGTAGGAATTCTAGGTACCTAGGATCTTTTAAAACTATTTAATTTTATTTGCATTATATATGGTATCCATTAGCATAATCAACAATTAGATTCATTTTTATAATTCAATACATGAAATCACTTATTCACTCATTACAGGAGCATTTAATCTATGGTTTATGAGCAAATCCATATCTGAAAAGGTAAATATAAACATTCATGCAATATTTTATATTCTCAGGAGCTTATCGTCTATAGTATTGGCTTATAATTTTGTAGTCATTAGATCTGCAGACAAATCATTAATGTAATCATTAATATTGCAGACAAATAATAGGACAGGAATTTGGACTCTCTTTGCAATTAGTCATGGATATGTGCCTTGCCTTGCTCTCATTAATGAAATGTAAGCTGAAATTGTTATAGAGCAACCCCGATATTAAACGGGTTCCTGGCTGTGGGTCCTCACCCGCGCGCTTTAAAGGGACTTATGAATACTCTACTACAGACACACACAAAAGGGTTAATAAAAGGTTTATTTACAAGAGAAAAAGAAATAAGGAAAATGTACAACTCAGGGAGAAAATAGGGAAATAAAGTCTTTAATGCGTCCTACCCGATCCAACGACCTGGAAACCCAAAGTCACTCTCAGAGCTGGCTGGACACTGCGAGCTGGCGGAGAGCCAAAATGGGGGGCTCCCCAAAGCCCACGTGTCTGCCTTTTGTATCCACCTGGCTGCTTAACCCCACCCTCCGGTCCCAGCCACCTTCCCTTTGGTGGTGATGGGATTTGGAGTTCCCAGTGTCTTTGGCTTTGACCTGGGGTGGGGGTGGAGTCCACAAAGCCTGTATGGAATTTACTTTGGGACATCCTTTTCCCCCTAACAAAATGTCTTTGCCACTTCCATAAGATAACTGTTTCTTTACTCATTATACGTTAACAGATGAAATTCCAAATGTAGATCCTTCATCAGCCTGGATTTGTGAAAAAAATTTATGTCAAGCAGAGCCTTCTGTCTCCAAAGATGGTTATGAAATCTAAGGAAGAAATACATTGACATTTACTGCTTTAAACTTTAGAGTTTTATTGTTGCTGTTATTGTTATAACATAGTTGAATATAACATTTGGGCTTCTTTTGTAATTCTAGTTATTTGTATCTTAAGCATCTTCTTCTTTTTTCCAGGTGTTTCTCTCCATGAACTTACCTGGATTCTGGGTTCTTAGCTAGAAATCAGTACATAAGGAGTCACATCCATAGTCACGTGAGGTGGGGAAAGAGAACAAAGATTATTCTTTTTGGAGAGGTACTAGGTAGTTGATCACTTACGGATAGTTTGTAACAAGAGGGAAAACTAGATGTGGAAACAAGGCATGAAACAAACAGATGTCAAGGGTTGTCTTACCTCCAGACAAAAAAAAGAAACAGAAAAAAGGATTAAAAAGTATTACAACTATGGAAGAGATTTCAGAACTCCAACTGGATGAGTAATGAAAGGAAATAGTTTCAAAGTGAATGAGAAAGAGCCTGTTGCAATTTTTCCTGAATAGTATTATTAGTGGTATTGTCTGACATTTTTTGAGCACTTATTCTGTGCCAGATAGTCTAGTAAATACTTTTCATACTTAACGTCATTGGGCCCTTATAACAATCTTACAAAAAAGGTACTAGTGCTTCTGTTACTTTAAAAATCAGTGAACAGTAGGTTAAGAAATACTCAATAATTTGCCTAAAACCAGCTATTAAGAGAAGCTATAATCAAATCCTGTCAGTGTTCCAGAGTTAGTACTTGTAATGATGAGTGTTATATTTTTTAATTAAAGTGATGAATTCAATAGCCTTCATTTTTCTAGAAATTTTAGACTTTTGAATCTGTATTTGCACAAGTTTGAGATTAAAGGAAGAGCCTCATCCCCTTTTTATATTGCTTGTTCTAGTTTAGTTCCCACTATCAGCTACTTATTTCTAACTCTACTGGTTGTGTAAGATAAACTACTTAAGGATCAGAATTGGTCGTGAGGAATTGTTGACTGGTATTTACTCAGAATCTGGTAAATACCCCAGAATCTTCATTCTAATAGTCAACAGAGATCATCACATTCCAGAAACTGTAATAACTAAGAAAATAATAAAGAAAAGGCTTAAAAATATGAACTTACTCTTTGAAAGAGAAATATATATATATTTTATTTATTTTACTGTTAAATATTTTTTTTAATTCAGTATTTCTGATACTGTTGCCTGTATTTGTTGCTAGTAGACTTAATTTTCTTCAACTAGTCTAGCAGGAGAAATAGTTTTAATACTTGTGTAGTGGATTCTGCAAGTTTCTTTTACCTCAGATAATTATAGTAAAGCCTTAAGCTTTGTAAAAGTACTTGTTTTAATTTTTATTTAAAAAATTGATTTTCTGGATGATATTACTTTTCAAATATTCCCTTGTGCCTCAGCAGCATAAACATTGGATAACTTAGTCATCAATGCCCTCAATATGTGAACTATTATGTTTTGCCAAATGTTTGCTGCAGCTACCTAGGATACCCTCCTCAGTTTTTTGCTATTGTTGACTCTGTGATTCAGCAGTAGGACAACTTCCTTAGTTTTGGTGTAAAGAAAAGAAACTGCTGGGTGACATACAAAATTGCTGATTCTCTGTCATTCCCAAATTTAATAATTGGCATGTTACTCCTGGTTTTACAACCCAAAGTTTTTTTTTTTTTTTTTTTTTTTTTTTTTTGGTTAACTATATAAGACCAATTATGTGCTTGGGATACTTTAACACGACCTGGAGCAGGAACAGCAAATGGGGTTTATTTACTGAGCCAATATTACACATTTAGGAGTGTCTACTTAGCCCAAGTGGAATAGTCTATTATTATGTCTGTCATGGTTGTACAACAAAGAAAGACAACTTGAATGCATTCCCTTTTCTCAAAATCATTTAGAATATGGTAGCATTAACTTATAAATGAAGTCCATTTGTCTTAATTTTTGTTTTGCATTACATTTTTATATCATCTAGCAGAAATAGATTACATATTATCATTTTCTAATGTAGTTTGAAATTTGAATTCTGCAATAAAAACACACACAATGTAAAAAATCTATACTTTTAACGAAAATAGAAGTCAAGAAAAAATTGGGTCTAGTGTTTGCTTTAGTCTCTTATCATGCTTATTATTGTTAATACAGGGTTTCAGAAACCATCAAGTGGAAAGGATTATGCTAAGTTAAATAAGTCAGAAGGGGAAAGACAAATACAGGATGGTGTCATTTATATGTGGAATATAGAGGAACAAACCAAAGCGTCAGATAAAATCAATGACAAACCCTAGAAATCTGACTATAGAATTGAGACTAACAGAGGGAAAGAGAGAGGGGGAGGGGATAGAGAAGAGTAGGCAGAGACTCAATGATCTATGATGGAGGACTATGGGTACATTCTTGGTGGTTGTGGTGTGGTAACCTACACCTGAAGGGTATCATCCTAACTCATATACAACATTGTAAACTGTGACCTCATTACAAAAATTAAAAGTTGAAAAAAAACTAAAAAATAAATAAAGTTAACAAAGACAATTATCTAGTGAAGAGTGCTGATTACTCAATCATCTGTCAGTCACAGCAGAGCTGTCCTCTACAAACTTCCCTGGTCCTTCCAAATCTAGAAAAAGAATGAAAGGAAAGTCCATTAGATGGGCATCAGAAAATCCTCACCAACAAGATGAGTAGTATCATTTCCCTTTTCCTTGTAGATCTACCCACTTCTGATCTCAATAGAATCTTTTATCTCTCCTTGCAGAAGTAATCTTTCTATGCCCCCATTTTCATTTTTCCTGGACATTTCATTAGCAGTGATGTTAGGTCTTGCTATAGGATTATGTATTTATTACATTTATCAATGTCTTATAGTAGTTTGATATTCAATAAAAACAATATAGTCTTTTACAAGTTTTTAGGTAAAAAGTTTTAATGCAGTATACCTTGCTATGCATGTTTTTTAAATTATTGTTTTATTCCTTTGGATTAAAACAACTAATGATGATTAATTATTTTCTTTTATAAATGCTGATTTTAATGAGTTCATCAATGAGAGTACCAGGAAGCTCCCAGATTAAAAATATAAAATAATCTAATGAAAAACAACTACTCAGAACTGAAAACATACCAGAAGAATAGTTCATCTGGTCTGTAACTGAGAACAACCTTTTAGCAAGGCAGGAAGTTTGGACTTTTCTCTGCAAAAATTTGTTTTGAAAATATTTTTTGTACATGTTTCATATACTGTTAACAATCAATCTAATCAAATTTGGGTTTGAATGTTAGGTATATGAACTAAGGTTGCCCCTTCACTTTTTCTGAATTTCAGTTTTTGCATTAGTCACTATGTAAGGTTGTTATGAAACTCAGAAGAATGCATGGATATAAAATAATAAGATGGATATATTTGGCAGTTGACTATATTCAGATAGACCTCACTTTGACCTATAACTTCTACACTTACGAACTATGAAGCCTAATCACTACTTAAAGTCTTGCAATCTTAATGTCTTCATTTTCAAAATAGGGATGATGATAATACCTACCCCTGTGCATCTCTCAATAAATGCTATTCATTAACACTTTTGTTGTGAATTCAAAGTATAAAATGTATATTATTTTTCATTTATCTTTTTGTATGTTCATTATTCATCAGCTTTGGGAATAATCAAACTGATTCCAACCTTTCTTCCGTTCCTTTTTTTTTTGTACACTGATATTTCAGAACTCTAATTCTCATCATCAGTTTTCAGAGTTTCCAGTGACCATCTGTTTTCCCCACCTTTTTACCTCCATATGCCTAACATTCTATGTTTAAGCTCTTGGTAGCAGAGTTATTCATTGTTTCAGTGCCCATAATATTATCTTGGGTTGAGGTAGAAACTATTAATATATCAATAATTAGTCTCTAGAAACACTCTGATAACAGCCTCAATTTTTTCATATGCAAAAGAAAAATAATATTACTACCTAGCATGTCGGGTTTTGTATAGTTGGAATGAGAAAATAAGCTCTTAACATAGTACTTAGTTCATGTATTTATATATATATATATATTTATATTTGATAAGAGCTAATTTTATCCTCATTGCTAAAAAACTCCATTTTTAAGAACGTTTCTCCTTGCATGTCTCCAAAGAGTACCTACCCCCCACAACCACTCTGTAATTTTCTAGATTCTTATGGAACATCATTGAATTTCTTATCTCCTTATAGATTTGCTAGTTCTTCAAAAGTGTTACCTAATGAAATTATTTTAATCATCATAGATTTTGCTTTAACTATGAACAAAATATCATTTACATTAATTTAAAAAAATCTTTCTTTTCCTTTGAATTAATTACTTTTTAAAAGTAAACATTTACTTTTCAGTCAAGAATGTATATTCATCAGCAGCAATGATCTGCAGAGAAATATTGATGACAAGGAAAAATTCTGCATAGAACAGGATTATTTTTACATGTGTTACCTCTGAACTTCAACATATTTCCTAGGCAGTTATGCATGGAAACCTTATAGAAAAACCTGGGAATATGCTGAAAATTAAATACAAATAATAAAATGCAAAAAATAAAAATAAAATGCAAGCAACTTGCACCAATTGTATATATTCCTTAGACCATGAAGGACTTTGTGGGAATTATTTATTTTGAGTCATTTTTCAGTCTCCTCAGATTTCTGAAATGCAATTACAACTATTTTCTGCTGAGAAAAACAAAAAACAAAACAAAACAAAAAAAAAAAAACAACTTAAAAATCAAGAGGAGGGCCTCCCGGGTGGCGCACGCGATTGAGCACCACACCGTGAAACTGTCCGCAGCCTCTGCAGGGCCAGTTCGATTCCAACTGGCCAGCCAGCAAGAATCCCACATGGCACAGCAGACCTCTCCTGTCTCACCTGCTGCTCCCCTCGGCAGTGTATATCGTCAGTCTGCCTGTTCTGTTCCCCGCTCTGCCTCTGGTGAATCCTTTCATCCTCCACGCATCTGGCCTGTCCCCTGGTTCTTGTATAAAAATAAAAATAAATCTTAAAATAATCAAGAGGAAATGCAGTTACATAAAATCATTAACGAAAATTTTTTGTGTACTTAATTATTAGAATAACATCAAGAAGGTTATTATATTATCCAGTCTCCCAGAGATCTACTTTGTGTTTTTCTTTACATTTTTATTTCAAAAGATGAGGACTAGGGTATGGCAAACAAGGTACCAGGGTATAAAAGATAAGGAGGAATGGCCCTCATCTTGCTTTATGGAGTTATAACTGATTTAGTGCTTATGGTCATTCATGATAACTGACTGGTAGAACTGCTATCCTCTCTTCTTGTGTCGATTAATTTCTTATAAATCTGAATCTCCTTCAAGTTTTCATTTCATTCATGTTACCGATAGAGCTGTCCTGAGCATGCTATCTCCCCACCCCCAACTTTGTATTCCCATTAGGATCTGGTGACTTAGTTGAAAAAATAATAGTAACACTAGAAACAGTTAATAGATTATGTATAAGTTAATCTATTCTAGTCACTGCTGAAAATATTAGGCAGATTTCAACTCATTTAGTTTTTCTCAACAACCCTATGAGTTAAGCATAATCATTAATCCATTTTTCATATGAACCACAGAGTTTAATTTCCAAGGTCATATGGGTCATATGGGTCATAAAAGATATAAAATAAACCCAGGCAATCTAGTGTTGACACCTGTGCTATAATGTTTCCTAAATTATAGTTTTAAGACAATCTGTTGGGGTTTTACATGAGGCATTAATGTTGCTCTCAGTATTTTTAGTTGCAAGTGTATCTTATCAATTGACTTTTTTTGGATGCTGTTTTTACTTTTCACTGCTGCTTCCTTTTTTCATCTCTTTTTTTTTTTTTCATTTGAGTTTTATTTCACCCTAGCTTGCCTCTCATGTGAAGACTTTTTTTTTTTTTTAACTGTGTTGAAGTGAATAACATTTTAGGAGTTCAAACTTTCTCCTGCAGTGCTTTTTCTACCACATTTATTGCATAAAACCTCTAAAGAGGTCAAAAGCAAGCACTTCCCAGAAATCACTCATACAGAAGAGGCCAGAGTAGTATAAAGGCAATTTTTGCTAAGATTTGCACTATGAATCCTTTAACTACTTCTGAATCAGTGAAGTATGAGAAACCATGAATTTTCTTGGCAATCGTTCTGATTTCATTTATTGGGAAACTATGTGGAAAAAATGTAAGAAGAATTCAGTATCTTTCAAAATTTTCTTTAAAACAAGGGAAGAGTGTTAGTAGGACATTTTAATCACACATGAAATATGCACTGCTATATTTATTAATTCATTCAACCACCACTAATTTATATAAACAAGTAAAGGTTTGAACTTTGTCTCATCCCTTATAAGCTGTATGATCCTGGACATATTCCTTGATGATTTAATTTAATTCTATAAAATAGTATTACAATTAGTACTTCTCCTCAAAGAATACCTGACTCATTTAATGAGTAAATACATAAGTAACCTATGGCAGGAGACTTGGTAAGTTACTAAAATTTGTCTTCCCATGTCTTACATCTTTCTCTTCCAACGTACTCAGAATGCTACTACTAGATGAATTATATTATGCCAGAAAGTCCATCCATCATTGCAGCTGTTAACTATGCTGGATAATAAACAGTCCCAAAATGTGGCACCTTAAAACTAACAAATATGTATTATTCACAATTTCTGAGAGTTGGAATCTCTGAGTCTTACTGCAAGATTATATTCAGGTGTCTTGACTACAAACTGTTGAATAGAGCTACATATCTGAATACCACTATTTCTGAGAGATCTCATTCCACGCTTACTACTGTGGCAAGAGGCTTCAGATTTTCATCCTGTGTGTTTGTCCACAGGGCTGTTCATAATATGAATTCACAAAACTGTGTGATGAGGGCATCCCCTGTGGCACAGCAGGTTGAGCGCAACGCTGTGAAGCTGTCCGCAGCCTCTGCAGCACGGGTTTGGTTCCCAGCCGGCCATGGAGATTCCCACATGGTGCGGCAGACCTCTCCTGCCTTGCCCACTGCTTCTCTCAGCAGTGCTTTCCGTCGTCTGCCTGTTCTGTTCCCTACGCTGTCTCTGGTGAATCTTCTCACCCTCCTGCGCCTCTGGCCTGTACCCCAGCTCCTGTATAAAAATAAATAAATCTTTAAAAAAAAAATCTGGAAAACCTTTAAAAAAAAATTGTGATGAGAGACAGTAAGAAGGAAGCCATATATGTTTATAACCTCATTTGGTAAGTGGTGTACATCACCCCTGTCATATCATATTATTGACAAAGACACACTGAAGCAATACGAAAGAGCATGATAAAAGTGGACTACCTTGGAGGCAGGTTATCAGAGTCAGCTCACCTATTAACAAAAATTTAAAATACTCCTTTGTTATTGTGAGTGAAGGCAATTTTTTTATTCTTGTTTTCATCACTTAACAAATGTTCACTTTCCCTGTGCTCCCACATGTTTTATTTTCCGTGATTTTCTCTGTAGGTTGCATGCTGGTTCATAAGCAAACCATCCACATCACCCATTTCATGATTTTGCTTACTACACTTTTCTGCCAATCTTAATATCTCCTGACTTTCAGAAATTGAAACTTCCTACTTTTCAAAGTTCATTCTAATTTCCATCGTTTTTATGACAATTTTCTTATTCTTTAATGAAATGAATGGTTTCTCTTTTTCTGGATCCTGACTGACCTCTTTAGAAATGCCTGGAATGGTTTATCAAATACCGTCTAATATTCTGATATTTATATTCTTCTCTAATCCTCATAAATTGATTAGGTGATAAAGTAAAGACTCAGCTTTGAATCTCCTTCAGTGCCTAGCAAAGTATGTAGTGGATTTAATGCATATATCAACTGTTTGATCTACTTAAACTAAATCAGTTAATGCGAGCTGGTATGGAAAGAGTAATAAAGGAAGGGCAGTAATATGACTCTCAGTTGAATTTTTCTAGCTGTTCTTAATACTCTTTACTTTTGCCAACAGATGGATAAGTAGCAGGTCACAGGGTCAATTTTAAAGATGTGGATTTGGTTATAATTTTGAATGGGCATCAGCACTTTATTGTGAATAACTGTGTGGAAATGTCATTTAGTTGTATGCACTTAGGCAGAGAAATATTCGTTTAAGATGATGGATAGCAGATAATAATATTAATTTATTTCTTCATGCATATTTTTAAATACAGATATTGGTAGGACAGTCTAGCACATTGAAAATATACTAGGAATATTCCATTAAAAGAAGAGAAAGTGCAAGTAAACTGTAAGATAATTTTAAGTTTTATTTTATAATTTCACTTTCATATTTTATTTCTATGAAAAAACAGAATAGGTACAACCTATTTAGAATTATTGAGTTTTTTTTTAATTAATTTATTTTATTTATACAAGCACTGGGTACAGTAAGAAGCGCGGAAGGGTGAGAGAATTCACCAGAGCCAGAGTGGGGAACAGAACAGGCAGACTAACAAAATACACTGCTGAGGGGAGCAGCGGGTGGCAAGAGAGGTCTGCCCGCCATGTGGGACCCTCACCTGGTGGCCAGGGATCGAACAGGTGCTGCAGAAGCTGCGGGCAGGTTCGCAGCCCAGTGCTCAACCGCTGCGCCACCAGGGGAGGCCCAGAATTACTGAGTTTTAATGAGCCCAGGTATGCTTAGAGAAGATGATTAGATATTGCTTCCTAATTTTCCACTTTCTGATTTTAACGTTTCTTTTATTAAATAAACATTTATTAGGCTATCAAATATCATTTTATACTTGTCTCTGGAGGAAAACAATTGCAGAACATAGTGTAACAGGGTGGTCCCCAGGGAAAGGGGGGTTTCCTGGTACCCTGCCCCACCCAAGGAAGGGTGGAGTTAATCAGGGAGGAGGAAAAGCTGGAGAGGAGAGAGGAGGAGGAATGAAGAAGATGGAGAGCAGGACGGAGAGCTGGAGGAGGCACATGGAGCAGAGATACATAAAGAAGCTGCACTTGCTTCTCCACCTTGGACTTGTACTAAGGACTTGGGGGACATGGAAGCAGACACTTGAAACAGATATGGGTGAGAGACCTGTGGGGAAGTTGAAAATGGCGGCATTTATCTTGATTCTGATCTTGCTCTTTTCCTTCCAGATCTGTCTGGCCCCTTCTGCCCCTTTCCTATGGGTTCCCACAGGAAGTGCCTTAGATTTATGACAAGCTTTGGGCCTCAATAGTCTTGCTTTGGGCCAAACCTACTTGTCTGGGCATTTACCCAGAAGGGGATGGGTAACTTTGGGTGTTATGTGTGAAAACTATTTTCCCTATTCTTCCCTTCTCTTTATTAAACACTCGTTGTGTTAAAGTTCCTTTCTGGGCCTCCCTGGTGGTACAAGGGGTTAAGATGCAACTTATGAAGCTATCCACAGCCACTCCAGCATAAGTTTAATCCCTGGCCAGGGAGCAACCCACATGGTGCAGCAGACCTCTCCTGACTTGCCCGCTACTCCCCTCAGCAGTGTATTTCAGTCTATCTTCCTGTTCTGTTTCCTACTCTTGTCTCTGGTGAATTCTCTCCCCCCACCCCCATACCTCTGGCCTGCACCCCAGTTCTTGTATGTATAAATAAATAAATCTTTAAAAAAATAAAGTTCCTTTCCATTAAAGGTCTTACACACTAGAGTATATTTTGTCTTGGTGAGGTAGATTGCATAACCTATTTAGAGTGGTCAGGTTTAGGGTACTCTGGGGTATCCCTCACCCTGCCTGATAACAATAATATTGAATAAATTCCTTATTTCACATGTTGCTTTAATACTACAGAATTTGGTTTGTAGTTTCTGGCAAAATCTAACAAAGCTATTGTAGGGAAATATAGCTTAGGTCTTCAAAATACAATATAGTGTACATTTCTGAAATCTAAGACATCATTGAACTGAAAATAACTTCCACATTTAATGAAATTTTGTCTTTTTTATTTTATAGGATACTTAGAAGTTAGTGTATACACTGCAAGGTAACACTAAACCAAAAAATCTAGGAAGTCATTCTTCCCAACGTAGAGACTTGGCAGTTTTTCAAGGTATTTTCTGTATATGGCTGTTTCCTACCTCTGGTTGCTGAGTCAGACTAAAATGTATGGTTCAGGAACCCCTTTAGGGTATTTACCTTGGCAAATTAATAAAGGTTGTCTCTATCCTCCCTCTAGTAATAGGAGCATCTGCTCTAAGCTAGACATGGTGTATATATTATCTCATTTCAGCTTCAGTTTGTTCTCATATTTGCATGAGCAAATATAAGTATGTAATATCTAAGATAACAAAATTGTGTATCATATTAGATTATCAATATTAAAAATAATATCCCATGCGGACAAGGGCTAACATGACTGATACTAATGAAGAAGTGAAGGAAAGCATCTGTTTTCTTAATACTTAAGTTTGGTTTTGGGATTTTTTATTGAAATTAAATTTGTTAGAAAAATAAGAAACAAAATTAGAAGAGTATTGGAGACTATCAATGGGCTGGATAGTATTAATGGGATAATGTAAACATAATAATTAATAACACATTTTTATTGCCATTTTATAAATGGAAAATTATGGCTTAGAGCAACCAAACACCCAGGGCACACAGTTTATATATAACAGACTTAGAATTTATTTATTTACTTTTTTAAAAAAGATTTAATTATTTATTTATACAAGAACCAGAGGACAGGCCAGATGCACAGGAGGGGGAAGATTCACCAGAGACAGAGCAGGAAACAGAACAGGCAGACTGATGAAATACACTGCTGAGGGGAGCAGTGGGCGCGACAGGAGAGGTCTGCTTTGCCATGTGGGACCCTCGCCTACCCACCAGGATTGAACTGGCACTGCAGAGGCTGCGGACAGCTTCACAGCATGGCACTCAGCCACCTGAGCCACCAGGGGAGGCCCCAAACTTAGAATTTAAACCAATGTCCATGTGACTTAAATGCTGTTGTTTATTTTATTTCATTTTTGTGTAGAGGAACTGGGGTATAGGCCAAAGGTGCATGGGGTGAGAGGATTCACCAGAGAAAGAGTGGGGAACAGAACAGGTGGATCTACTGAAATACACTGCTGAGGGGAGCAGCAGGTTAGACAGGAGAGTCTGATGTGCCATGTGGGTATCTCCCTGGCCAGGATGGAACTCAAGCCATAGTAGTGACAGCACTGAGACTTACCCAACCCCCATGCCACCAGGGAGAACTGGTCATCTGACTTTAAACCTCATTCTCTTTTCTAATTATACTTCCTCTCATAATAATGTATTTCCTTTAATATAATGTGTTTAACATTATGAAATATAATCCCAGTGACAATCCAAGTAAAACACTGATTTAGACAATAGTTTTAGTAATACAGAACTGTATACATAAGAAAATATTTGCTATCTTTTTAAAAATACATAGATTTTCAAATGTATTGACTTCTATTTACATAAAATTAAGTTCATTTTATAAATACATTCTTGTATCCTATCATTTTCTTATTTCTTTATTATTATGAGAATTTCCCCTGACATGCTTTTATTTCATAGGAATTTAAAAATTCTCTGTGAGGGTAGGTAGAACTGGTATTCCCACCTCAGAAAGAGAAACTGAAGTATATTTTTTGTTAAGTGTTCTCAGTTCTACAATTGGCAGAGCCTAAAGTAAAACTTAATTTCCTGAATGCTAAACTCACTTTATTTCTATTGAGTTACCCAGCTTTAATTCGACTCATATTTGAATATATTTAGCTTAAAATGGTACCTTAGAACTTAGTACTTTTTGATTTCAAAGATTTTAAAGTAAAAATTCTCCTTAAGTATTTTTTTCTTTCATCATAGTGATTAAAGACAAAAAACACAAATATGGATTTTAAGTCCAAGATTCTGAATATAAGGTTCAAACAAATTGTTTTGCCTTTGACATACAGAAAACTTATATTTAAAGAGAAGTGGGTTTTGACTAAATAGGACTTTTAATGGCCACTGTTTTCTAAGATAATCTTCCTAACCCAATGTTTTTATGTGGAGTCACTTCTCTGAAATTGTAAGATCAAATAAAGACATAACATCCAGTCACTTGTTGGGCCGTGGGTCTCCACTTTCAGAGCAAATACTAAGAAATTCATTTTGGGACCTCTCTGGTGGAGCAAGAGGTTAGGACACAACCTATGAAGTTATCCGTAGCCACTGCAGCATGAGTTCATCCCTGGCCAGGGAGCTACCCACATGGCACAGCAGACCTCTCCTGACTTGCCCACTGCTCCCCTCAGCAGTGTATTTCAGTCAATCCATCTGTTCTGTTCCCCACTCTGTCTATGGTGAATCCTCTCACCTCCCACACCTCTGGCCTGTACCCCAATTCTTGAATGCACAAATTAATAAATCTTTATTTAAAAAAGGAAATTCATTTTGAAATGCTCAGTCCCAGGATGCTGAACATTTCTTAAAACATTCTGGAATCATTAATGAGCTTTCACATGCTGCTTTCCATGGGATTTCCCCTATAGGTAATCCCAGTCCATTACACACGAGTAAACATTTGTAAACGTGGTCATGATAATGGTACTTGAATTGTGCACATTCATGAAAGGTTTTCTGAATGATCATTAACTATTTATGCATAGACATGAAACTAATAAAATACTCACACATGGATGGGTTATAAGCATCAGAAAATAGGTTTATAAAGTTTAATGAAACTCTGGCCATTTCTCAAAACTCAGCACCACAGAATACTTACAAAATCTAGGCAATAGTTAAAGAACCCAAATGTCATGCAAATGACATTTAGAGGTATCTCTCTAAAATAAAAGTATTTTGATAATATAGTACATGGTCCAAAGCAGTGAGCAGTGATTTTTTTACAGCATATATTCTATATCATCTGTGTGGAAAATATCTCTGAGCTACTGTTTACTTTCTACAAGAAGGGTGGTGCATTTTGCAGTGCATGTTGGGAAGGAAATAGAATTGAATTGTAGGCAACTATATTCGAAACCTTAATAACCCTGCTACTCTGCTCCAAATACAACGATTTTTTTTTTCATTTACAAAAGCTCTTCCTAAACCACTCACAAAAACTAAACAGAAAGGCTCAGTCAAATGCTGAGTGGTTTCTATTTTCCTCTCTTAAACTCAGAACTCTTCTTTGTCAGAATGTTAATTCTCTATTGGAAATAACAGTGACTTACACTTACTTATGAAACATACTTAGATACTGTTAAAATCCTCTACATATATAGCCTCATTTCATCTTCACACAAATCCCATAATGCAACTATTATTATTATCATCTTCATTTCCTTAACAAGAACTTGGGAGAAAATATGATAAGAATATTGCCCAAGGCTAAATAGCTAAAGAAGCATTACCCTGAGTTTAGAAACTAGATAGTTGACTTCAGAAACTAGATAGTTGACTTTAAAAACAGTGATATTAACACGAGTACACATATTTCTTTTCCCCAGATGTATTGGTTATATACACAGTTCCTAAAGACTCAGAATATTTTATCAAGCATGAAACATACATACACAAACACATATTTAACTGATGGGTATCTATCTACTTTCGGTTACCACAGCAAAAGTCTTAATTGCATATGAAAAGACTGACTATAATAGAATGTAAAACAAATTAATTTGTCTTCCATAACAGCTCTCTAACTCCAGTCTGCTGCATTCCACTAACGAACATCTTGCTTTCCAGACTCCATCTCAGTATACCATTCAAATAGGTAATAAGCTGAGGATTGAAGAGCTGATTTGACCAGCTCTTAACAAATCCTTCTTGTTAATCAGTGTGCAAACAAATGCCTAAAGTGTCCCCAAATGATCTCCATCTATTGTTATTCACGTCTTCAGTGTGGATGAAACTAGTGACTTTCTTTAACCAACTGAATATGCCAAAGTTGATGGACTATCACACTATGATTAGGTTATAAAGGATTGTGACTTCATCTTGCTAGCAGATTTTTTTTTTGACCTTATTGAATTGCATACCATTAAAGAAAAACACAGGGCATGAAACTTTGGGCAGTCACTAGTCAAAAATCAGTGAAGAACTGAGGCCTTTGGTGCAACAGTCAGCTAGGAATTGAATTCTGCCAACAGTCAATTGAACTTTGGGTTCACTGTACTGCAATCAACAGCTTAATTACAGTTTATGAGAGACATTAAAGTAAAGGATTTTATATATGTCTGTGTGTATGTGTCTGGGAATAGATGTCATAAAGACAGAGGGGGCTATTTTCACTGTTGATCTTGGGTACTGATTAATAATGCAATTCATAGAAAATGGAAAAAACTCTCATTTTGCTATGTCAAAGATCCCCCTGTTTTGATGAGCTAATCTAAACTTTCTGTGGGATGCACTAAGGATTGAAGGCTCCATTATACTGTGAATCCCTACATTGTAAAAGAGAACTCTAGTGCTATCTTTGTCCCTTTTATGCTTTATAGGAACAAGGAAAAGTGGGTTTTTTTTTTTTTAACTACAGTAGTAGTTCTCATTTTTTCTGACTACAGAACTAGTTCTCTTTAATACACAAAATGATGAAGAAGTAAACTGCAAAAATAAAATTCATTCAGAATCATTGAGCCACTTGGCCAAAGGCTGTGTGTGTGTGTCCCTCAAAAAAATCTTCCTGCAATAATTAAGAGAGCAAATTCTGAAGAGGATAATTACACACACATCCTCACTTTAGCAAGGGATATACTACTTTTATTTTATTTTTTTAAGATTTATTTATTTATTTATTTATACAAGCACTGGGTATAGTCAGAAGCGCAGGAGGGTGAGAGAATTCACCAGAGCCAGAGCAGGGAACGGCACAGGCAGATCGACAAAATATACTGCTGAGGGGAGCACTGGGCATGGCAGGAGAGAGGTCTGCGCGCCATGTGGGACCCTCGCTGGCAGCCAGGGATTGAACCGGTGCTGCAGAGGCTGCGGGCAGCTTTACAGCCCAGCACTCAACTGCTGTGCCACCAGGGGAGGCCCTATACTACTTTTAAATGATGCAAATAAAATACTAAATTCTATCTATGGGTAATCTCTACTTCATAATCCTAAATGGAAAAATTCACTGGTCATCACAGCTTTTTTTTTAATCAGAGAATTTATATGTGATCCTGCCTGAGCTCTACAACTTTCTGATTGTAAATGAAAAGCCTACTTGAGAGCACTTGACTATGTTATTAAGGATGAATAAAATGCAAAACACTGATTTTTGGTCTAGAAAAATTCAAAGGAAAAAAGCTAAGGCATACCAGCAAACTGTACCCAGGGTTTCTCAAGGAAGAGAATCAGATTGAGTGTAGTTACATTTACCAAAATGAAAAATAAACGGGAGAGAAGTTTAGAGTCCTGGAATCTATATGCACATATACCTCTACACATACATACACACACACACACACACACATACACACATATATGATTGAAGGTAAAAATTAAAAATAAGCAATTTCTACTATTATAATATAAGTAGGACTTTTACCATTAAACTATTCAGGTTAGTTTAAATCACAGCTGCTAAAAATAATTTCCAAAATGCATTCTTCATTGAGTTTCTAATAAAAAAGCATCATTACCAAGTATTAATATTTTCCTTGGCGCTTAAAATTAAACAGACCACCGTAAATATTTTCTTAGCTGAGAAATATAGAGACATATTAGAATGAACATATTTGTATCAGACACCATACTGATGCTTTGATGTAGTATATTTCTGCATGGATCAATAATTTCTAAAATAGACAAATAGACTAATGAATTAGGTACAGACCTTGGTACTGCACTTCCATCAGATATTTCCTTGCCATTAAAATAGATTGTGGGGCATAATTAGTTCTTTGGCAGAACTGTAAATATATAATCAGCCTTTGCCAGACCTATCTTAACTCTACGTTGCCTAAGTGTATCTCCTGTAAGGCCAACAGACAGTATTCATAGGAGCTGTTTTGCAATCTTTTTTAAGCTAATATATATCTTTCTGATAGTATTTCTTGCAACATTTACACTTTAATTTTACAGATTTTGAAACTAATTATAAACCCTGAACTTTAATGTAGTCTATTATTATTTATTTGATGATGACATTTAGAAATTCATTGTTACCTGTGCTTCTGAACTCAACACATGTATTTTGAAAAATTCTTAATAGTTGCAAGCTAAGAAACTTTCAAAGAAAGAAATTTGAAGGTTTTTGTGTTTTTTTGTAGAATTTATTTCAAGTTGCTAAAAATGGTAATGTACAAATATGAATAAGTACTTATCTATACTATGGTTGTGTTTTGCTTCACCTATAATGGACATTTACAAAAAAAAAACAAATGAGAAAAAAGTTATTTGTGAGAAACTGGTAAAAATTAAAATGGAAAAAACACTCAACACATGGAAACTTGAATCCCTGAAGAAGAAAAACAACGCTATAAAATAAAACAACTATAGTACTAAACTAACATTTTAAAAGTTTCCCTTAAAAAATTGAAACTACATATGAAGTAAACACATCATATATTGGACAATAGAAACACAGAAAAGCAACACTAACCACAATAAAAATGACTGAAATTTGAAATAAAAATTTTAGATCAATAACTGAAATAGCTAGTTATTTATAAGGGAAAGAAAATAAATTATCATTAGTGTTTTTTAGTGTTGATAGTTTAGTTCAGAGGAAAATGAGTAAACATTCCAAAGGCTCAAGGGAAAAATAATATAATAAAGCCACTCTGAGATCAAATGGTAAATAATCATGAAAAGAAAAACACATTTTCTTGCTTAAACACAGACACACATATGTCTGTGCAGAATTGCATACACACAAAAACTGTATACACACATTTATGCTCATACATCACATATTGTACAAAATTAAATTAAAATTAAACTGCTATTTCAGAACAGAAAATTTTCAAAAATAATTCATGCTAATTATAGTCCTTCTTTATCTTTTCAATGTATCAATTTTCACTATATAATTTATACTTTAGGGAAAATACACTGGCAAACTTTGACTAATTTATTTTTCAAAAAGGAATATGACTAAAATTATCTTTAAGCCGGGCCTCCCCTGGTGGCGCAGTGGTTGAGTGCTGGGTTGTGAAGCTGCCCGCAGCCTCAGCAGCACCAGTTCGATCCCCCCGGCTGCTGGTGAGGGTCCCACATGGTGCACAGACCTCTCCTGCCATGCCCACTGCTCCCTCCAGCAGGGTATTTGGTCCGTCTGCCTGTTCTGTTCCCTGCTCTGCCTCTGGTGAATTCTCTCACCCATCCGTTCTTCTGACTGTACCCAGTGCTTGTATAAATAAATAAATAAAATACTATCCTAGGGCCCCAACCCAGACCGATTAAAAAAAAAAAAAATCTTTAAGCCATCAAATAGATTTACATGTATGAATTGACAATTACATATATTTTTAAAAACTTTTTAAGAAATTATTATTAAGAACCAATTGTTTTTCTTGAAAACCAGTAAATAAAAAGAATCAAGCATTTATTTTCACTTTGCTACATGAAGTCAGTATCACTGAATATCAAACAGATTAGAATTGTCTCTTTATATTTGTTAATAGGTGAAAAGAATAAGACTATCCCTATCTAGCAACCCAAATGAGATAAATGATGTAGGCACTGTAATTCAACAGCCACTAACTTTATAAGAAAGGGACAAGACAAGAAGACATTAGACACGTCATCATAAAAAAATACAATAATTTGGCAAAGTGGTCACATATATGTCTGATCAACCTTATGGGTGAGACTTCCAATTTGAAGGGTTATATAAGATATAGGTCAAATACTCTGGCTCTTCAATAGATAAAGTTTAAGGGTAAAATGTTAAATGAAAATGTATAAAATAAGAGCCTTAAAATATATAATAATTAACTATGAAAATAAAATAGAAGGTAGTGATGATTATATAAATTCAATAATTATTTATAAGAGGAGGGAAATGTTGGGCTGCTGCTACTTGATGAGAATTCTGTCTTTAAAGGTGATGACAGGACATTTCTTCAGTAAAGACTGCCTGAAACCAGCAGAAGGCTCCCTGAGGAGCCAGAGGTGAGCTGGGAAGTTTGCCTACACCAGGCCCCTTCTGGCCTGCAGGCCAAGCCCAGAGGGGGAGGGGAACCTACCACCTGAGCAGACCGGGCACTCAGGGAGTGCATCCCACATCGCCATTTTAGAACAGTGCATTTCTTCAGTAAAGACTGCTTGAAACCTACAGATGGCTCCCAGAGGAGCCAGAGGGTTGCAGAGAAGTTCACCCAAGATGCCTGCCAGTCCCAGCAACACAGTGTCCCAATGCATACGGCAAATTAGAAAACAGACAGTAGGGAGTAGAAGAACCACACACAACCTAGCAACTCCTCAGGAAAAAAGCACACACAAAAAGAAAACCACCCCCCAGATTGCAACAACAGTAACATGGAAGAACATCTGAGCCTTCCAGAAAGAGAATTTAAAATTGCCATGACTAAAAAAATGACAGAAGTCATAAAGGAAAACAATGATAAGGGAAAAATAATCAACGGTCAGAAGAATGAAATTGAGTCCCTAAAGAGGGAAGTAAAAGAAATGCAGGAAATCAAAGAATTAATGGAGGGGCTAAAGAACTCTGGGAAAAGCAATGAAAGCAGAATAGATGAAATAGAAGAATGAATAAGCACTCTTGAAGACACAGAAATAAAAAGAACCAAAACAGAAAAGGAAAGAGAAGTACGAAGGAAAAAGACCGAAGAAAGACTTCGGGAACTATCTGACTCCATGAGGAAAGGAAATATAAGAGTTACAGGAATACCAGAAGGAGAGGAGAGAGATATAGGAACAGAGAAAATATTCAAGGAGATAATTGAAGAGAACTTCCCAAATGTGAAGAAGGAGCTGAAAATTGATATACAAGAAGCAAGAAGAATACCAAACTTCCACGATGAAAGGAAAAATACAGCAAGACACATAATAGTAAAGCTCCCAAGAATCCAGGATAAGGAAAAAATAAACAGGATCATAAATGAAAGTGGAGAAATCACAACGGACACAGCAGAAATCAAAAGAATAATCAGTAACTACTATGAACAGTTATATGGAAAAAGTTCAACAATCTAGAGGAGATGGACAAATTCCTACAACTCTACAATCACCCAAAGCTAGATAAAGAAGAAATAGAACACCTAAACAGACCAATTACAAGCAGCGAAATTGAAATGGTATTTAACCAAAGGAAATAGAAACATGCACCCCTATGTTTATAGCAGCACTGTTTACAATAGCTAAGCTTTGGAAACAACCCAAATGCCCAAAAATAGATGACTGGATCAAGAAGATGTGGTACATATATACCATGGAATATTACTCAGCCTTCAAAAAAGATAAACACATGCAATTTGCAGGAACATGGATGGAGCTAGAAGGGATCATGTTCAGCGAAATAAACCAGAAAGAAAAAGAAAAATACCAGATGGTCTCACTCATAGCAGGAATCTAGAAAACTTAAATAAGGGACCAGGAAAATGAACAACTATAAGAAAGTGAAAATCAAAATCAACAAAAAACTATGAACCAGAGACACTCTATGGGGGATGGGGTTGGGGAGGGTAGAGATTGGGGTCAAAATAAGGGGATTGCAATTGTAGGGGGAATATAAAAATAAAATTTATTTAAAAAAATAAACTAAAGGTGATGACAGGGCCTCCCCTGGTGGCGCAGCGATTGAGCGCTGGGCTGTGAGGCTGCCCACAGCCTCTGCAGCGCCGGTTCGTTCCCAGCCGCCGGCGAGGGTCCCACAAAAAAATAAATAAATAAAAATAAATGAAAGTAGCTGTTTAAAAAAATAAAAAAATAAAGGTGATGACAACAAGTGTTTACACATTTTAATACTCATTAAGCTATACCCATTTTATGATAGCCTATGTCTCTGTTTTGCATTATAATAAAAAATAGTGAAAATGAACACTACATTTTGTCCAGTAGCATTATAAATATTTATGTTCATGCCATTTTTCTATTCAGTGTCTATAAATACCTGATTAACACTGTGTAATAGACAAATAGAAACCATAACATAATATAAACAACAATCACTACCACTTATTGATTATTCTGCTTCCCCGTTGCTATTTTTTTTTAAAGATTTATTTATTTATACAAGAACTGGGGTATAGGCCAGATGTGCGGGAGGGTGAGAGGATTCACCAGAGACAGAGCGGGGAACAGAACAGGCAGATGGACGGGGTGAGACAGGAGAGGTCTGTTGTGCCATGTGGGTTATCTCCCTGGCCAGTGGGGATCAAAGCCACACCCAGAGGCTGCAGACATCTTCACAGTGCAGCTCTCAACCACCTGCGCCACCAGGGAGGCCCTCCCCCACTTCTATCTCCCCCACCAAGCCTTACACATTCCTTCAGGCTAAAAATTTTATAAAAACAAATCTAATTTCCTGTTTCAGTTTCCAGACACCCAAGAAGCCCTAAATTCCATACTCAAATTCTGATTCTAAAAAGTAGAAATATTGTAGCTTTATGTTGTGATTCCAAGTGCCATCACCCCACCACACTCTACCCATTCCCTTCTATTCGGTCAATTATCTTCAGGCTAATAGTTGAAACACAAGGATAAACTGGTGCAATTCCCCTCCTTTGGACTCAATTTCCCTCCAGTTTACATTTGCTTTAAGTTTATCTCCTTTCTTTCAAAGTATTACTGTCTTAACATTTTGCCTAAATTACATTATCTGAGTAATAATTACATCATAAGAGTTACACTAAAGAAAAAGCCAGAGATTTTTTTGATGAGTGGGGTGACTAATTTTGATGTTTTTAACCAAATGTTTGGTTTCAGTTAAATACCAGGTGAGAGTGCACTCTTGTTAAGAGAATACTTTCAAAGAACAATGAATAACATGACTTTGGCAAAGTTGACTTTGCCAAGATTTCTGTAGGGAAATATGATAGTCAATAGTTTTGATGAAGGGGATGATTAAATATATGTAGATTCATCCAGAGTGTTGAAATGCAGAGTCATTTCAAACAGACCAATCAATAATTACTTTGATACACTGGAGGGAAAAAAAAAAAAAACACTATTACTAGAAATAAGTATATACATTTAGAACGGAAGAGGAATTTGTAGGAATTTGTATTATTACTTACATACTCAAAATAAGACTGACACATTATGAATCATACTGTGTTACAACACAGGATTTTTATGTCATATATGACAACTGTTTTTGTAGTGATGATTTCATGTGAGCTTGCCAAAATCTATAAACATTTTTATAGAACAAAGTATTCTTCATTTAATTTCTTTGGTCAACATTACATTTTTTTTTCTATCCTGAGCCAAAACATGTTATAAGTATTTTAAAATTTATTTCCTAAATTTCCAATGAATTCTGTTCTTTCCCCCTCATTTAGCTATCACTTAATCATCAATGTAACAGGCCATTCATATCACAAAAGATTTAAAAATAAATATTTGGGTCAGAGTCAACTATATCAGACACTCAAAGGAAGGTATGTGGCAAAAAATGTTACTAAAATAAATAAACTTGCTAGAATTCAGTTTTCAGTAGGGTTTGATAAGACACTATTGCGTGTTCATACATCTCTAGCAAATTTTACGATTTCTGAGAACAAAGGCTATTTTTCCAACTTCTCTGGTAATTAAAATGTTGATTTTACTTGGATTTTGCAGAAAGATATGGACAGAAATCTCTTATCTTCTTCCAAACTTGGACATTACACCTGATTCTTGTATTCTTTCTTTATATTTCTCACCAAAATATAGAGTTATGTGCCCTTAATAAAACAGTTAAAATAAGATGGAAAGACCCTTTCAGGCTGGATATGGAAGAACTATATGAAGTAACTTCCCACCCCAAAACCATAAGCCATGAGTTTGATATCAATCATGAACAATACATGATTTTTTTTTTATATGAAGCCACAAAGACTGATGGATGGTGTTTGTTCACGCCTGAGTCAATTTTATACAAAGCAGTATAGAAGAAATAAATACCTAGACAGTTTGTCAAATCTTGGGGATATATCCTCTGGTGATTAACTTACCCAACTTTTTTACCTTTAATAATTATAACTCTTTAAATTCCTGTCTATCTTTTAAAAGATCAATTGAGGGATGTCATGAAGCATGTGCAAATTTGATGGGTTGGGTTTACTAATTTTATTCCATTTTAAATGTATCTGTATTTCCAGTAATAGACTGAATATCAAAATTTTTGGTTTTCTGAAACACTGATGCAACTATTCGAGTTCAGTCACCTAGTGTTTCTGGATTTCTGTTCTGTGTAGAATTAAGCTTTTTAACAGGAATTGTTCTGATTAGTTTTTATGCAAAATATATCACCCCAAACTCAGTGGTATAAAAGAAAAAAAATAAAATTGCATATGTTCATAGATTCTGTAGGTTAGAAATTTAGAAAGCATAGAGAAGAAGCAAATTTTTTTTTGCCCCAAGATTGCCTGGCTGAGAAGACACAAAGCTTGGATGTGACTCAATACCTTGATGCTAGAATCAGATAAAACTTGCTTATTCATACATCTCATCTCAGGACTATGAAATTCAAAGAGTAGGATGCTAACCACAGAACCTATTACACATGCCCTCTTCATGTGGATTGATTTTTCTTGAGGTTTGTGTTAAACAGACTTTTTAAATAGCTGCTAATAGCCTCAAGAACATGTGTTCTAGCAAACAAGATGAAAGATCTAGGCCAGTTAGCCAGTTAGCTTGAAAATTAGGCATTGTGGGCATTGTGACTCCTGCCATATTCTATTCATTGGTTATAAGTGAAATACATTTTACCCGGAATGAAGGAGACGGGACACAAACACACACACACACACACACACACACACACACACATCCCTATCTCCAACTCCCTCCCAACTCTGGAAGACACAAGAACCTATGGCAATTTATTTTAAAATTATCATAGTTGGGAACCCCATGAGCTTCTTGAAGCATATGAACAACCTGAAATTATACACAAAATGGTTTCTGTATGTGTGTTTTCATTTCTGAGTGGGTCTGAAACTTTCATTCTAGAAGATGAAATTTCATCAGAATGTCATTTTTGTGATTGTTGATGCAGTTAGGACATTAGTAAAGTGAGCAATTTTACTCATACCCATGGATCATTTTTTTTTTAATAGAGGCATGTTTTATTTATTTATTTATTTGTTTGTTTTGTTTGTACATGCACTGGGTACAGTCAGAAGCGCGGGAGGGTGAGAGAATTCACCAGAGCCAGAGCAGGGAGTAGAGCAGGCAGAAGGACCGAAGTACACTGCTGAGGGGAGCAGCGGGCGGCAGGAGAGGTCTGCGCACCACCTCCTCCGGTGGCCGGGGAGCAGCCGGGGATCGAACTGGCGCCGCAGAGGCCGCGGGCAGCTTCGCAACCCAGCGCTCAACCGCTGCACCACCGGGGAGGCCCCCCATGGATCATTTAAAGTAAAAAGTCCTGCAATGGTGTAGAAGGATAAATGACTACAAACTAAGAGGGAAAGCTCTATATAGAATACCTGGATTCACTTACTTTTCTACTTTTCTATCTGGTCCTTTAAGAGTGTTGCCATAACCCAGGGATAATTTTCTCCAGAAGTTCTGAGTACATTCTTGATAAAATTATTTCAACCAGAATAAGATACTGGTGTTTTTTTATATTTGAATAGATCTCCATAACACTTTTGGAGATTTAGTAGTAGCTCTCGTTTTATGATTAAAAAAAAAAAACTACAATAACAGTGATAGATAACACATATATTTTTAACCATGGTTGATATGTCTTTTTAAAAATGCTTTTTGACTGAGATGCAGAATATCATCTGAGAATAGATACTAGGGTTTCTTGCAGTTATTATGCTCATAGTCTAGCAGTAAATTTTATTTCCTCTTGATAAGAAGTGTGATTGTTCAGGGAGAAATAGGACATGGCGTGTTTAACAAAGTATACTGACTCTGTGAAGCCATTTTCTTGCTGCTCACCTTTCCAGGACTGACTGGATTCTCTTTTCAAGGTAACTGGCCTAATTTTAAATTCAGGGAGGAGTCTACATTTGGGTTTGATTTAAAAAATAATATATATATATATATTATAATATATAATATATATAATATAATATATATATATATATAAGCTGAATAAAGCAGTGACAGCAGCAATTATATATGTGCCTATCAGATTTACAACCTTATGTATATTGATATATTCATTTTAAATTGTTAGAAGATACCTCTTAGAGAACAACAGCTCTTAGCTTAACAAGGGTAGGGAGGATTGCTCATGAGACAGGACAATATGTTCCAGGCAGAGTTGAAGGATGGATTAAAGCAGGGTATACATAAACTACTACATTGAAGTAATTAGTGATACAGCAGATAGGTTGAGGTCATATTATAGTTTGTGAATGTGGGACCACTGCCTATTTTGACTTGGGTAAGTATATATTAAAACTGTGAGTTAAGAATATTACCCTTGAGAGAAGATTTCCATTAGGAGGAAGTATGGGATGAATGGGAAGCCTCGTATGACACTAAAGACTGAGATCTGATTTTTCCATCTTGGTCAGATGCTGTCTCTCCAAATCACCGAAACACTGAAGTAGATTTGCAATATTTGAGAAAATATGAAGAAACAGTGATTTTCTATTCTACACAACCAAGGGGAAAATCCACATCATATCTTTTCTTTGGTAGTGTCTTTTATGAATTTTTTTAACTTTATTATGTGTTTGCTTATACATTGTACTTCTGTTTAATTATTTGAATTATCAAAAGAAAGATTTAGAACTCATCTTTTTAAATAATCCTTGAATCACAGCTTGCAGAGACAAACTACTGAAGTACAGTGAATTCTCACAAAATAATAAGAGAAAAGGCAATGAAATATTAATGCAAAATAAAACAGGAAGCAGAAAGAGTCCTGATTAAGAGTGAGCAAATCTTAAGACACAATGTGACAGAAAGTGAGGCTTGGATTCATATGAATATATTAATGTTCATTGGGAAAATAGGAGACAATGTTCTAGAAAGATTAAAAGTAGACAAATAGGATATGAAGTTATTTTTGTTCTAAGAAATTTGACTTTGGGGATAGAATCAAAACTTTTCTGAACCATACTAGATTACTTTTTTAGATGACCAGTTTGAAGATGTTGACCTTTAACTTATAGTCATACTCATAAATATGATGCTTGTTTCCATATAATGTAGTTTTCCCATTGTACAGAGAAAGGCCAAATTAAACTATGTGTGGTCTAACACTGCATATTAAGGGTATAAAAAGTGAAGAGAAAAAAATGTTGATGTAGGGCCTCCCCAGTGGCGCAGTGGTTGAGTGCTGGGTTGCGAAGCTGCCCGCAGCCACTGCAGCGCCAGTTCGATCCCCGGCTGCTCCCTGGCCACCGGAGGAGGGTCCCACATGGCGCACAGACCTCTTGTGCAGCCCACTGCTCCCCTCAGCTGTGTACTTCGGTCCTTCTGCCTGCTCTGCTCCCCGCTCTGGCTCTGATGAATTCTCTCACCCTCCCGCACTTCTGACTGTACCCAGGGCTTGTATAAATAAATAAATAAATCTTTAAAAAAAAGTTGATGTAGATCTAATAAGCTAGATATGATCACAAAAACAGTTAACATGCAGATTTTAATTTAATCTGTTGAATATAATTTCTGGTGAATAGATTAAATAGGAATTTGTGTGGCGGCTCCTGAGAGCAATGTTACAATTGCCACAATCTCGCATCACTAATGGGTGGCTGTGCTGTCTTGGCACAATGCTCTCTGCCCCTGTGAGCTGGACTGGACAGTCAATGACGGGTAAGATCAGGAAGTGAGTCCTGACAACCTAAGACAGACGCAGTCCCCGAGGGGATTTTGGTTCCCACCTGTTCATCCGTGTAAAACAACAGGAACAAACAGGCCTGTGAATGATTGAGGCACCACTTAAATATGTTGCCAGTAACTAAGCTCATAATAAAGGAATGTAACCATGGAAACAGACTATAATGCGTGTAGTAAACAAAATAATCAAATATAAAAATAAATATAAGCTAAAAAGATATTAATAATAGAAAATACATAATCATAATAATGAATCAAAAGATCTAGAACACACCTCCAGCAGGGAAAATAACAGTATGAAATGTTCTTGATTTATATGATTTTGTGAAAAATAATAAGCAATATGTAATGATATGTGTTACGGTGATTACGTATACTTTGATAATGATTAACCAGATTTTGTGCAAAAACAATGAAAGTAATTATAGAGAAAATGTATAAAAAGAGAAGACTGCTTTCAATAAATTGCACTCAGATTTTCACTCTCCCTTGAGTGTGTCTGTGTGTCATTCTTTCTTGTCCCTCGCCCTAAGTCCTTCGACCACCTTTAGCTCATTCTCAATTCACCCTGAGATTGTCTCAATCTCCCGCCACCGCTGGGCTGGTCCGCGGCAGGTGGCGCCCCAACGTGGGGGCTCGAGTCCCAAACGGTGGGCCTCAGTGAAGCTGGAAGCATTGACTTTCTCTGCTTTGTGCGCCTGTGTGTTTGTTTGTGTGCGTGTTTGTGTTCGTGTTCCAAGGCTCTTTTGAGCCGCGGAGCCTGTGTGGGCTCGTACCTGCAGTTCCGCGAAGGCCGTTACGGTTTAGTGGGGTCTCCTTTGGGAGTCCGAGACTGGGGTTTATACGGTCACCCCTATACCAAGGCTTTCTAATACTCCCCGAGGAGTACGGTCAGGCGAGCATCGCTGAGTGTTTTTAGTTTCGCTTTCTAGGCGAAAACCTCTCTAGGATTTTTCTTAGGAAAAAGACGTATTCACGAAGAATGAGCTCTGGGTAAGCTATCTCTCCTCTTTTTATTTCATTTTTAATCGAAGGCTAGGGAGTCTCGTCAGAGCGCCGCGGGCTCACTGGTAAAGGCTGACCAGTTACAGACGACGAGTAATCCGTAGATATGGGACACTCTCACTCTACAAATAGAGGACTTTTCCTTTCTGTTTTAAGTCACATGTTAAAAAGCCGAGGGATGACAATAAGTAACAGGTCCCTCAGTGAATTTTATGAATTTATCTTAAGAGTCTGCCCATGGTTTCCAGAAGAAGGTAGTCTCTCCTTGAGAAACTGGAAAAAAAGTAGGTAAAGAAATTAGAAAATTCTACAATCAAAATGGACCGACTCAGGTCCCTGTTCAAGCTTTTTCCCTCTGGGTACAAATTAGAGACCTTTTAGTGGATACCACTGAGGCTGATCTCTGGAAAGGAGAAATATCTGATGAGGGTAGTGAACATGAATCACTCCCTTTTGCAAATTTGGGCAGAAATTATTCGGGTGCTATTCCCTCTGCACCCGATGAATATGAGGAAATGAGGGCTCAGCAGCCTCCAAAACCAGATTATGCAACCATTGATGTGGAAAATAATAGTAATATTGACGAGGCTGTTAATGAATTTTTTAGAGAAATGAACGTTAGTTCACCCCCACGAACTTTTCCTATGGCTCCTCCAAATTCATTGCAGATTCAACCACAAAGAGTCAATGTTCCTTCATTATCTGGAGGAATATTTTGTGCTGCACGAGAAGCCCGAGAGCAGGGAGATTTTTCCTTTACCTTCCCGGTAGAGTACTGGGAGGGTCAGGAACCGACCTGGGAACCAATCTCTTTAAAAACACTAAAAGAACTAAAAGAAGCTGTAAGGACAACGGGGCCCAGTTCTCCTTACACCTTACAAGTTGTTGATACCTTGCGTGTTTCTTATCTTACACCTTTTGATTGGTACCAGACGGCTAAGTCTGTCCTGGCTCCTGGGACTTATGTCCTTTGGAGAACAGATTATGAGGACCGTGCAGCTGAACTTATTAGAAAATCTATTTTCATTAAAAATATGCAACCTACTTTGCCCATGCTGAAAGGAACAGATGAATATGCTAATGTTAGGGAACAATTAAAAATACCAAAAGACATTCTTAATGAAATTGGAATAATGGCAGTAGCTGCTTGGAAAAATTTGCCGTCTCCAGCTGGCAGCTCCACGCTGTTGGCAGGTATTCGTCAGCGGCAGGAGGAGCCTTATGAAAACTTTGTGGCCTGTTTAGAAGAGGCTTTAGATAATAATAAGCAATATGTAATGATATGTGTTACGGTGATTACGTATACTTTGATAATGATTAACCAGATTTTGTGCAAAAACAATGAAAGTAATTATAGAGAAAATGTATAAAAAGAGAAGACTGCTTTCAATAAATTGCACTCAGATTTTCACTCTCCCTTGAGTGTGTCTGTGTGTCATTCTTTCTTGTCCCTCGCCCTAAGTCCTTCGACCACCTTTAGCTCATTCTCAATTCACCCTGAGATTGTCTCAATCTCCCGCCACCGCTGGGCTGGTCCGCGGCAGGTATAATTTGCATCTTCTCAAAAGTTCTATCAGGCTACAGAGGCCTGAGTGGATATAGACTCTAGACTTAAAAATGACCACTAAGTAATAATAATGGTTATGAATTTTCAATGATATGAGATGTAGAACTGAACATTTTAACTTGTCTTAATTCATTTAGTCCATAACAACTGTAGAAAGTAAGTGCAATCATTAGTTACAAAAGATCTGAGACAATTTGGGCTAAGAAATATATCTGAAGTCTCACAACTAGTATTTGTGATAGAACTGGAATCCAGAGAGCAAAACTTACTAAATAATCAAAAAATTGACATATAGTTTCCCTCAGTGATTTTTCTTGGGAGTGCATTCAATTGTTAGGATTCAACAATTAAACATAAGATCTTAATCATTCCCAAATGCATATTTTCATTTGTCTGAAACAGAAAGCCAGAGATGCTAATTTTATAGTGGAAAATGACGGCTATGACATGGACATTTGCATTTCAGTTTACTTGGAAAAGAGTTTGACATCATATTTGAATATTTACATATTCCATTTACTTCATCAGAACTTCATTCTAAGAAAGGTAGTCATTTTTCAAATTTGACGCTCAAGAAGTCAAGTTACTTGCTTAAGTTCATACCATTGATAAATTTAGAGCCTCTCGTGTTTCCAAAAATCACGTTTTCTAACTGTATAATACCATGCTTGATGTCACTAATGTTAACATACTATATGAACATTATCAATAAATAGTGACCCAGGACATAAATTTTAGTAACACTAAGAAAATATGTAAGAAAATATGTGTAATCACCTCCATTAATTCTATAAAAAACTTGTTATTTCAGACAGAAAAAAAATCTAGTTTATGTTAACCTACCATCGCACAATGGAAAATATAATATTCAAATGGGAAATAACAAGTTATATGTTTGTTAACTTTAACTATTATATTATCTTTTTAAATTATTAACTACCAATATGTTGGATTTAATAATTATCAAAAAAGCTTTGTCAAGCCAAAGGCATTATTAGAAATATCCAGGACTTCTTTAATGCATGTGTTCACTTACAGTTATTGAAGACAAAGAAATTTTGAAGAATTTCTTTTCTGAATGTACAAAATTCATAAATAGTGTTTCATCTAGTTAAGCAATTAGGCTAGTTATAAAATAATCTACATCGGAGATAGATAGACAGATAGATTGAACTTATCAAAGACAGAAGTTAAAAAGTAATCTAGAAAATTTAGAATAACAAGTTTACAAAATTGTGTTTATTTTCAAGTTTCTATATAAACATATTGACACTTTTTCTTCTTCTTAGAAGAGCCTCCCATAAATATGTATAAACAATCTGATATGTAAAGGTAGACTACCTTTTCTTCTCAGCCTGTTCTTAACACAAATGTCTGGGAAAATCAATTTTTATATTCTAAATTCAATAAGGGTTCATTTTTACACATGCCCCAGAGCTTTGTCTAATTCTATACTGAATTCTGTCTCACGGTTTGGGAGGATTAGAGTAGTCTTTGCCTAAGCCAAAACTCTTTTGCAACTTAAAACTTCAAAGTTAACAAGGTCAGAGAGTTTTCTTTAAGAAAAATAATCAGTTACTTGGAAAAGACTGAGGTCATAAATCACCCAATAATACCAAACTGAAGTAGACCTTCCTTTGCCAAAAATGGCACTTTTGGATGGTGATGAGAAATGCTGACTAATTAGGTGTACCAATCCAAGATCTTGATACCACAAAACATTGCTGTATTGTTATCTTTACATTTATTATTTTTTCATTATGAAGAATGTGTGATCTTATATCTAAATATATAAAGAGAACTATATAACATTATAATTCCATTATAAATTCATGTAAGTACAAAGTATTCCAGTATATATTATTTTAGATATAATACATAATTATTTATATAGGTTCATATAACTATAAATATAAAACTGAAAATTACCATATCCCCATCACTCCCTGGCATTATTTTCTTCTGTCCCTTCAACCCTATGTAAAAATAAAGTTTTCTAAATTACTGTTTAGTTTTAAATGCACACATAACCTTGTATCAACATTTATTTTCTTATTTCTATTTTTTTAAAAAAATATTTTTGTTGTTAGTATTTTTGTTTATTTATCTAAGGTAACATTCTGTGTTTGTTTGTTTGTTTGTTTGTTTTAAATTTTATTCATTTTTGCATAGAAGAACTGGGGGGATAGGCCAAAGGTGCAGGATCTGAGAGGATTCACCAGAGACAGAGTGGGGAACAGAACAGGCAGATCCACTAAAACACACAAAGGGGAGCAGCGGGCCAGAGAGGAGAGGTCTGCTGTGCCATGTGGGTCAGCTCCACTCAGGCAGGCCGTAGTAGTGATAGCACTGAGACTTAACCCCTTGCACCACAAGGGAGGTCCAACATTCTCTGCTTTTGCTAACAGAGTAATGTCGATCTTACAGGATGTTGATCTTACAGAATGTGTTTGGGAGTATTCCCTCTTCCTCAATATTTTTGATTCTTGATGTGGGCCAGTTTTGCTACATCCCTCTTAGGATTATCGTTATATTCCATAGGTTCTTGTAGTTGTGTCTCCATTTTCATTTGTCTCCAGTTATTTTTTAATTACTTCTTCAATTGCCTTGTTACCCAGTAGGCATTCAGGTTCTAAATGGTAGAAGTTTCCCCTTTTATCTTTTTATGGTCGATTTCTAGTTTGACACCATCTTGATGAGAAAAAAAGGTATATATATTTTTCTAGTTGTTTTTAAAATTTGCTTCATGTTATAAAAAAGTTGGTAAGGTAGTATACAAAATGAAAACCTACATTACTTATTATAGCTGCCACTCTTCCATGATACACTCACTATTCCAAGCTCCAATTTATTGAAGCAAAGAATAATAAATGCAATTTTAATAGTTATGCTCCATACAGTTAAAACTATTTCATGTGACAGAAGTTGGAACCATATTAAATTGATTTTATATATTAAAGTTACATATATCAAATATTAAATATATTCCCCTTGCATAATTGCTTAACAAAACTTTTTTTAAAAGATTTATTTTATTTATTTTATATTTATTTATTTTATTATTTATTTTCTGGGCACAGTCAGAAGCGTGGGAGGGTGAGAGAATTCACCAGACCCAGAGCGGGGAGCAGAGCAGGCAGAAGGACCGAAGTACACTGCTGAGGGGAGCAGCGGGCGGTAGGAGAGGTCTGGGCGCCATGTGGGACCCTCCTCCGGTAGCCGGGGAACAGCCGGGGATCAAACCGGCGCTGCAGAGGCTCTCAACCCAGCGTTCAACCGCTGCGCCACCGGGGAGGCCCTGCTTAACAAAACTCTTAATAAGTACCCATTAATTTTGTTGCCTGTATGCATGCTTTCCTGCAGTGATTGTTTCGTAATTTGAATCGTACTGTACACCTGTCTTTTCTTTTCCTATAGTTACAGATGTATTGTGCAGTTAATAGTTCTGTACTGAATCATAGCTAAAGGAGGAAGTGTTTCATCATTACAAATAATGTTATAAGATCCCTTGGTAATATATTTATAGAAAGCAGAGATTTCATTTGAGAGCATACTTAACTAAATGGCAATTTTTCTATTTATCCATATTATCCAATATCTAATTATTATTTATTGATCATTTATTGCTTTTTTTCATAAATTGTCAAAGAATTTTGTGCTGAGAAAAACCAGCATCATTTGAAATAAACTTGCAGTCATAGAGGTGAAAACCTAGGCACCTAAGGCATACAATGTGATGCAAATCAATATAATTTAAAAAATTGCATCTCATTTTGGAGGCAGCTTTGTCATGAAAGTTCCTGCTTAATTCTAATCAATGTTTAGAGTTGATATACAATGTAACTTAAGAAAAAAGAAATAAATTTGTACTTGATATATCTTACCTGGATCCTTAGGAAGTCATTCTATTAATGGAATCCATGTATTCAGAGGAAGCTAGACAATAGAAACCTCTGGACACGTTTAGTGTCTATATGCCTATGATTAAATGATGGCTAAAATAAGGATCTAAATCCATTATATCATTATTTAACCACCAGAAATAAATGACAGAAGTAAAGCATTGTATTTTGTCAACCTGTCACTGAGGTAATGGGAGAAGGCACTGAGCCTGAATAAGTGTGATAGTAGAGGGATGAATTGATTTGGGCTAGTAAGGAGATGTGGTTGTAAGAGAAATTTACACACGTAATTAGTATGCAGGGAAGTGTGGAATGCAAAAAGGGTTGAGATAAAATTAATGGCCTAAAAAATTCTGAAAGCAGAAAAAGCCATTAACTGTTATGCTCAAAAACAAAATAAGCACATACGGCAACCTTTCTTATCTTGGTGTGAGGAAACAAATGATGTGCTGGGAATGGCAAAATATAAGACACTATTTTCTCAACTGATGCAAATGAAATATCTTGATCTATCAAATATCCTAGACCTTTCAAGAGAGAAATATATTTTCTTCAGAAATATGCACTTGGGACCAAATCAAAGTATTTCAAATCAAAGAGGACACTGTGAGGTGTTCCTGAGATTTTACTTAATCCAGAATGTATTATTAATTATTAACTCTTGCAACAATGTGTTATGATCAATAACACATGTTTGAGAATATACCCTTAAATTTCTGCAAATTCCAGTACCAGAGAGAATTTTATACATACCTAAACAAATTTTGAAAAACCAAGGAAGAAAGCTCATACAATAAGTAAATACATATAAAATGCTGATTTTTGAGAAATTACTTCTGCTAAGAGGACATTATTAATCAGAATATTTTAGTTGCAGGTAAGAATGAAACAAATGAAACATAAACTCAACTGTTCTTAGTTAAAATGGAAAACATTGTTTTTTTTTTAATTTTATTTTTATATTCCCCATACAATTGCAACCCCCTTATTTTGATCCCAATCCCTCCTTTCCCCACTCCCCCATAGTGTGACTCTGGTTCATAGTTGTTTGTTGATTTTGATTTTTTCTTTCTTATAGTTATTCTTTTTTCCTGGTCCCTTATTTAGGTTTTCTAGATTCCTGCTATGAGTGAGACCATCCAGTATTTTTCTTTTTCTTTCCGGCTTATTTCACTGAGCATGATCCCTTCTAGCTCCATCCATGTTGCTGCAAATTGCATGAGTTTATCTTTTTTGATTGATGAGTAATCATGTATATGTACCACATTGTGTATATGTACCACATCTTCTTGATCCAGTCATCTATTTTGGGGCATTTGGGTTGTTTCCAAAGCTTAGCTATTGTAAATAGTGCTGCTATAAACATAGGGGTGCAGGTGCTCTTTGGAATTAATGTTTCTGTGTCCTTAGGGTAAATACCTAGGAATGGAATTGCTGGATCATATGGAAGCTCTATCTTTAGTAGGTTGAGGAATCGCCACACAGCTTTCCATAGTGGTTGGGCCAGTTTGCAATCCCACCAGCAGTGCAGGAGAGTTCCTTTTTCTCCACATCCTTGCCAACATTTGTTGTTGCTAGGTTTTTTTTTTTTTTTTTTTTTTTTTTTTAATATGTGCCATTCTCACTGGTGTGAGATGGTATCTCATTGTAGTTTTGATTTGCAATTCCCTGACCGCAAGTGCTGGTGTGATAGCAGCGATAGTGAAGGCAAAGATAAACAGCTGGGACTACATCAAATTAAAGAGCTTCTGCACAGCAAAAGAGACAGTAACCAAAACAAAGAGAAACCCCACCAACTGAGAGAAAATTTTTGCACACAAGGCTAATAATAAAGGACTGATCACAAAAATCTACAAAGAGCTGATGAGACTCAACAAAAACAAAGAAAATAATCCAGTCAAAAAATGGGCAGAAGTGCTAAAAAGAAACTTCTCCAAAGAGGAAATGCAAATGGCCAACAGGCATATGAAAACATAGATTCTTATAACTGAAGTACATCAAACTACATAATGACATGTATAAGAGAATATATCATTTTTTATTTTTAAATTACATTTTCATTGTTTTCTTTAAAAGGAATGAGTTGTGTACAAAGGGGGTTAAATGATTTATAGACAAGGAAAAAATCTGTGTTAGAACCAAGGCATTTATCACCATCATTATATCATTATCTCCTTTGCCTTCATCTTCCTCAACTTCCTTCTCTTGTTTTTTTTTTTTTTTTCCAGTCTTGAACAACTGCTTTTCTTAGTGCATCAGACTTTAGTTTAGTAGATTCCTTTTCAAAAGACTGCATGTCACCTGCAGTAATGTTATTTCTCCCAGTGTCATTACAACATCACCTGTGGATAGACCAGAATGTTCTTTGATTTTTGGACAATATTCAAGAAACAAGAAAAAGACCAAAGGAGATCTCTTAAGTAACTGGGATCCTTGAATATCTTTTTTGTTATCCCTTTAGGAGAGATATATTATCACTTATCTTTCATAACAGGCATTATCTACCTTTGCCATGTCTTCAAATTTTCTTTTCTTTTTAGCAGACATAAACTTCCACTGAACTGGACAATTTTTGAAAACTCTGAGAAGTTGACTGAAGTATCTGGGTGCTTCTCTTGTGCTCCTCCTGATAAATTTGCACAAGTTTCATGAAATTTTGCCTCTCAACTTCTTAGGATCTTCTTCACCCAAGTTTAGTTATTTTTCCTCAGTGAACCACAGTGTCACCCAGTGCCTATCTGATACACACATTTTGAAACTATTAATTTTTAAAACATTATCAAAACAATCATGTTGCCTTTTTTCTTTTTTTAATTGGATATTTGAAATTCTTTTTTTTTTTTAAAGATTTATTTTTGTACAAGAGCTGGGGCACAGGCCAGAGGCACGGGAGGGTTAGAAAATTCACCATAAACAGAGCAAGGAGCAGAACAAGCAGACAGACCGAAGACACTGCTGAGGGGAGCAGCAGGCAAGTCAGGAGAGGTCTGCTGTGCCATGTGGGTTTCTCCCTGGCCAGCCGGAAATTGAACCCATGCTGCAGAGGCTATGGACAGCTTCACAGCGCAGCGCTCAACCCTCTCTCCCACTGGGAGGCCCCATGTTGCCTTTTTTCTGATAAAGTCATTTTAAGTAAATTTTCCCCTCATTATGTAAAAATTTATTTTTTTTTAAGATTTTTTCAACTCCTAATTTTAGCATCTAATCTCAATTTTGGCTCATTTAATGATGATTTTTTTATTTATAAGAATGAAAAATGCTAATTTTAATGACTGCTGTTTTTTTCTTTTTATGAAATTCTAGGGAAAAGATCATTATCCACATGTATGTGTAAAATGAAACATAGACTTAACAACTGCTGGGGATAAACTGCTTGACTGTCTTAATAAAAGTGAGTGTATTGAATTTATGCCAATGCTAAGTCCCTGAGAGTCTCTGGGTGATGCAGAGCTAAGAATAGCATTATGTCAAAAATAACAAAAAGAATTATTTGACATGATTTGCTGATCACTGAGCCCACTGAGGTAGCCCTCCAAGGTATATGCGAGAAATAGTGGGTTTGTTTTCCTCTTATTGGTACAGAGTAGAGTTTTCTTGCCTGCTTTTAAGGATGGCACTAAGTACCCAAAGTAAACACAAGGGAACTTCATGGATCTGTCATTATGTAACAAACACAGCTTTAAAAAATTTGTAATTCATGAGCTGGACATTTCTTGATAGGTATATATTTCAGTTGAGACATTAAAAAAAAATATTCCATGTACTTTTCACTTTTACTTTAGTGTTTTGATGTCTAGGGGAATGTGCAGTTTCGTTAATTCTTACCCAGAAATTCATCTCCAATGCTGACATGAGCACAAAGACCTTATGTGCTGGGAAATATTTAGTGTCTTAAGAATAAAAATGTTCATTAGAGTTACTCAATGAATCATGGATATTATCCTTCCTGGCAAGAGAAACACAGAAATGCAGACTCTGTATTGGGCTATAGTTCTCAATGGAAAAATAAAGCTTTTCAAAATGTTAGTCATTGCCATGGTAGATGTTTTCTTAAGTCATTTTTACAACCTGTTTTGATGAATAATAACAATCCAAATAACATTATTTTTTTCTATGGCTTACTGTTAAATTCATATTCATAATATTAACTATCATTCATTGTGTACTATTTACCAACATTATAAAATGGAAACTAATTTATATTTAACCTTCAAAACAATCCTGCAAAGTAGAATTCTTATCTTATATTGTAGATGAAAAACAGACTCAAAAATTACAAATTGCTCACATCACAAACTTAGTTGTGGAGCCAGAATACAAAAAAGTGCTAACTAGTTACAAAGTCCCTAATTTTTCCTCTATAATATGCAAGCATTATAAATCTTTTTGATTTTAGGTGAAATACACTCAATTTCACACCAATATGTCTAAAGTAAGTGGGTGTGCCTGTGACATAATTATAATTACAGTCATAATTAGAAAAGAGTCTGCCTTGAGTCCTTTGAAACTAAGACAGTGAATGACCCATAAGGAAAAGAATCACATGTATAAAAGGGGCAAGAACTATTTACCTGGGTTTAGAGGGGACTTTTAAATGGATTCTGCATTCTTTGCTATACATATTTGTATTTCTTTAGGTTTTCCTTGATAACTCCAAGCTCTGCTTAGGATGGTAGTTTCTTGCAGAGCCTCACCCTTTATACTCAGCTACAGGCAAAATCATAAGTTGCTAGCTAACAAAAGTGGCTATTGCTTTAACTAAATATCCTAATATTAAGCAAAATGCCAAACACTATTTAACATATATTGATTAGTTTAGTTCTAACAATTCTATATTGTAGATATGTCCATTTTTCAGTTAAAGAAGCTAAGGAACAGGAAGTTAAATATATTTACCCAAGGTAATACTGGTTGTGAAGGAGTCAGAATTCATATCTCAGTTGTTTTGATCTGTAATCTACAAGCCTAACCACTATTTTAGAGTGTTGTCTATGGATGCCATGTTCAATTTTCTGCCAACTCCTCTGTTGTTTATTGAAGTCACCATTTTAAAGACTTTTTTTGAACAACACCAAGATGTTTTAAAGACTACTCTTCTTGGATATAGTTCCACATTCCAGTACTATTCCACATATCCCCTCTCTTCTCCCATCACACCAATGACAATATTTGCACAGTAGTTGAGATCAAGAAATTCACACTAAGGGGATAAAATGCTCAATTTGTAAAATTTTCCAGAATTCTATAGATAGGTTGAGGGGATTAGTTTCTTCTATAAAAACAATGCTGGGTTTTATTTAATTGCATAAGAAATATAATTCCACTCCTAGGTATTTACCCAAATGACACAGAAACAGTAATTCCAAAGGGCACCTGCACGCCTATGTTTATAGCAGCACTATTTACAATAGCTAAGCTTTGGAAACAACCCAAATGCCCAAAAATAGATGACTGGATCAAGAAGATGTGGTACATATACACCATGGAATATTACTCAGCATTCAAAAAAGACAAACCCATGCAGTTTGCAGCAACATGGATGGAGCTAGAAGGGATCATTCTCAGCGAAATAAGTCAGAAAGAAAAAGAAAAATACCAGATGGTCTCACTCATAGCAGGCATTTAGAAAACCTAAATGAGACACCAGGAAAAAGACTAATCAATACAAAGTAAAAATCAATATCAACAAGCAACTATAAAGCAGAGACACACTGGGGGGGGGAGGGGCGGGAAAAGGAAGGACTAGAGTCAAAATACGGGGGGTGGGTGCAATTGTATGGGGAATATAACCAAAATGAAAATGCGTACATTGTGCAAAGATGGAAAAAGATGTAAGAATTATATAAAATAAAATATTTAAATTAAAAAAAAAAAGAAATATAGTTTCAGGCCTCCGTGGTGGCGCAGGCGATTGAGTGCCACACTGTGAAGCCGTCCACAGCCTCTGCTGTGCCAGTTCCATCCCAGCGGGCCAGCAAGAATCCCACATGGCACAGCAAATCTCTCCTGTCTCGCCTGCTGCTCCCCTCAGCAGTGTATTTTGTCAGTCTGCATGTTCTGTTCCCTGCTCTGTCTCTGGTGAATCCTCTCATCCTCCCGCGCATCTGGCCTGTACCCCGGTTCATGTACAAATAAATAAATCTTAAAAAAAAAAAAAGTTAACTGAAAAGACAAATTATTTTTTTAAAAAAAGAGATATAGCTTATACATATAATCTACATGATATCATAATTTGTCATGTCACACATTCTCAAAGACAGAACATTAATGATTTTCTTCACATATCACTAATCAGCCACCACATTTGCATTTTAGATGTGTTTTTTTTGAAGACTGAGAACTAAATTTCTAAAAACATATCTTAGATCTGGAAGAAAGTGATGAGTAACCTGATTATGACTATCCTCAATATTACAGTTCTAAAAGGGAGAAAACTGGTGCTTAAAGAGATCCAGTAACTTGACTTTGCAGTTGAACCTCAATCTATTTATTTCTAAAACTTGACTATTAAACATTATACCACCTTATTTTCTCAAACTTACCTCAAAAAGCAACAAACTAAAGATACAAAACAATAACAACAAACTATAAGAAAAAAGTCTTCTCATTGTAATTTAATACACACTATAATAAAATAAAAATACAAATGAATGGGGAAAAACAGATCAACTGTGCAGAATCCAACTCATTTATCTAAAAATAAATAATAAATAGCAGGAGATTGTGTTTTATGTGATATTAGTAAAATATATCCTTACTTTGTTCCACACATAATTTACAAATGTGTGATATATGGGGAACTATCACATAGTATGTGCTACCAATTTACTTTAAGTAAGTTACAAATATGAGAGGAAAATAGAAATAGGGAAACTGTAATAACTTTAAATCTCCAAGCCACTGATAATAAACACACTAAATTCCAACAGTTCAGTAAGAATCTAAATAAATGAAAAATAGATACAAGATTTGTTATTCCTATAGCTCCAGGCAATTTGTCCATTCCTGTCTAAAGAAATGAATCAATATCAATAGATTTGATTATATTGTTATAAATTCCACAATTATAATTTTATTATTTATAGATAAAAGCCTGGTCCTTTAAAAAGATTCACCTTGGAAAAAATAAATAAAAAGATTCACTTTGGGCCTCCCTAGTGGCACAGCGGTTGAGCGCTGGGCTGTGAAGCTGCTCTCAGCCTCTGCAGCGTCAGTTCGATTCCCAGCCCCAGGCGAGGGTCCCACATGGCGCACAGACTTCTCCTGCCAAGCCTGCTGCTCCCCTCAGCAGTGTGTTTCGTTAGTCTGCCTGTTCTGCTCCCAGCTCTGGCTCTGTTGAATTTTTTCACCCTCCCGCACTTCTGACTGTACCCAGTGCTTGTATAAATAAATAAAAAATAAATCTAAAAATAAATAAATAAATAAAAAGATTCACTTGGATGAATATATAAAATATGTTTGCTATTACTTTAGTATAAGCTATTTTCCATTCTATACGGTTCCATTTAGTTAGTTGAGGACAGAGTTGCAGTAGAATGGGAACATTCTCAGAATAAATTACAAGCATATTTGGAGATTTTGAAATGGTGTTGGCTGTGCAGGTGTGGGGTCAGGAGAGTGCAGCTATGCTTATGTAAAGGAAGGGGCCCCTGAAGACTACTAAAGAACCTGAAAGCAACAAGTAAATGTTAGCATTTGAAAGGCAAGGCAGCATCAATTAAACATTATATAAATTCACTACCGCATGGTCTCACTCATAGCAGGATTTCAGAAAACCTAAATAAGGGACCAGGAAAAAGACTAATTATAATAAAGTAGAAATCAAAATCAACAAGCAACTATAAACCAGAGACACTATGGTGGGGGCGGGGATCAAAACAAGGCGGGTGGGAATTGTATGGGGACTATAACCAAGATGAAAATGCATACACTATACAAAATGAAAAATGATGTAAAAAATATATAAAATAAAATTTAAAAAATAAATTATAAATTAAAAAATGTTATATAAATTCAGAATCCAGCAGCATTTAATTGTTTTCCAACATGATGGAATAATTTTTATGGTGTGGCAGAAATATTGATAAATAATGACTTAAAATGATAATTTATTGTGAGTTAGGAAATATTTTTCAAAGGATTTATTTGTTATAATGGCCTTATTTTTCACTGAGGTAACAGTTTACACGTTGTATAGGATTTAGAGGTAAAGCTTCACACCTCTTCAAATGTATGTTACCACACCACACCCACCACCAAAGCACCACTGACCCTCCAACATAGTCCACTGAGTCCTCTCCCCCTTTCCTCGTCACCCTGACTCTCTGATAGCATCAATTCTGCAGTCATATTTCTAGGATTTGTGTTGGTTTAGTTTTGACTGTCCCTTTGCTTTATTTCTCTATATTCTACATGAGTGAAATCATCTGGTATTTGTCATTCTCTTCCTGACTAATTTAGCATAATCTCCTCCAGTTCCATTCACATTGTCACAAATGGCAAATATTTATGTTTTTTTTATAATTAAGTAGTATTTCATTGTGTATATATATATATACACACATATATATATACCACATATACATATATATATGTATATACCACATTTTCTTAATCTACATATCAGTCCTTAGGCACTTAGGATGTTTGCATAACTGAGCTATTTTATTTTATTGTTTTCAAATAGTACAGGTCCTAGGAAATGTCCTGAAACTTAAAGTTTATGAGCTGACTTGGAAACCTTCCTCTCTCCACTAGCCCATCCTGCCTGAAGCTGTTCCTCATAGCTGCCCCAGGCCTCACTTCCCTGTGAATCATTTCAGACCCGACCAAGGACACTATCTCTATTCCAGAGCAAGTAGTGTGTTCACTGTTATCTCTTCCTTTTTAGAATTCTTAACAGGAGGTCTTGTTTTCCTCACACCCTTCTCTAACAGAAATCAAATGCTTAGTAAGTATTAATTGAAAAAGTAGAGGAAAATGAAGGAAGGAACAGATTTTGTTTAAAGGACAGATATTTTAAGCGTTAAATTTGTCCTAGTCTGCTTACATGCATCCTTCCTCACACACATACACACACCATCCCTCGAGTGCACATGTGCCTTTCCCTCCCCATGTCTCTTAACTTCAGAGTCTTCAAGGTGTTTGTTGATGTCCAGTAGTTTGTTTTTTTTTTAATTGTTTTATAAATGTCCTATATGTGTTGTTACCTGACTTGTTTAGTGGCACATAATTCTTTGTCTTGAACTCTTAGTAGTTTCACAACTGTGTGTTTTGGTGTAGATCTCATTACATTTAGTTAACCAGGTATTCTTTTTTTTTTTTTTTTTTTTTTGGTTTTGTTTTTTTTGTGGGACCCTCGCCAGCGGCCCGGAAATGAACCGGCACTTCAGAGGCTGCGGGCAGCTTCACAGCCCAGCGCTCAACCGCTGCACCACCAGGAGAAGCCCTAACCAGGTATTCTTTTAGCTTCAAGGACTTCATCCTCCGCTGTAGCTAGAGTTTAAGGGAGTTAGATGGATTTGCAGGGCCCATTTGAGTCAGGAAATGTTCTAAATACGTGTATTACGTCAATAAATCCTTTCAAATAGTTCATGTGGTAAGTAATTGATTTAACATCTGAATCAGCTAAGCCTGAAAGGATTTGAGTAATGTATACATATTGACAAATTTAGTGAGTTGAGGTCAGAGTGACCCCAGTCATCTGGCAACACTGATCTCATTTGTGTATGCTTCCCAAGCTACAGTTTTCAAGAGTACAAATACACAGTTAGAAAACACACGGTTTCCAGCAACAAAGTAAAATCAAATCTTGCTATCGGATTGAATAAAAGATAATTTTAGCAATTTGATGCCACCATATCTTGTAAAACATGAAGAGAATAATTCACACGTTTTCCAAAGCAAGTTTCTCTTAAATGCTTTCATAATCTTAGCAGTGTCTTGCTACAGACTAATTCTCTATAAACAAAAAGAGATTTAACTTAAGGATGTGAAAGTGGTGGTAGAGAGGTAGAGCATGTTACATTCACTGTAGAGGCAGACTATTGCGGATATTCTAGTAAAACTTTGTAAAGCTGCTTCTGTCTTTGCTATTCATTTATAGCAATAAGACTGGATACTTCACCATCTACTATTAATGTTTTCTAGGAGATTTAGTTACCAAAGTTACCTACTTTCTGTAGTTTATTTCCATTCTATGACTACTTTTGAAATAATTTCAACAATGCAGTCTTTAATTTGTCTGATTCTGAGGGAATGTTAACTAGACAGCAAATCTAATAGTTTAATCTTGATACCGGAATTGTCAGGCCTAGTCTCCCAGCCAGGAACAGATCCCAGGCTGCAGGGGCAATGCTGAGCCCCAGCCGCTAGACCCCCACGGGTTGGTGTCTCAGGAAGCTGCAGCAGGAACTTCGCAGACGCTCAGGCAAGCAAGCGAGAAGAGGCAGGTTTGTTTATAGAAAGAAAAAGTTTATTGAGGAGAAAAAGAGCAGAAATAAAGTGGGACTCCCAGGCCAGGGAACCAGGCCTGGGAGGGGCAAGGAAGCCAAAGTGGAGTTGTGTCTCAGGGAATATATACCTTTTTTCCCTCATTATTCTAAAGCTCCACCAGTCTTTCTGTGATTGGCTAGTTCTCGGCTGTCTCACTTAATTTGCTACTGAGTGGAGGATCTTCACATTCCTTATCTAACAGCTTTCTCTTTCCCCATTTGTTGCATCTTTATCTTTATGGCACAGTCCTCTAGATGGCATCCCTGCACTGAAGTTAAACAGCTGCCCTTCTAAGTTGTCCATAAATTAAACCACTCTCCCATTTCTCCAATCTCCGCCTCCCTTTACCACCTGAAGGAAACCAGGACCAGCTTTAACAATGTTATCCTTGGTCCTGAGATATTTGTTTTTCCTAGTGGAATTGGTTACATTCCCTTGGTTGTCCTTATCTCTGAAGCCTCCCTAAATTTTTCAGAGGTCCCCTCCTGCACTGTCCCTAAAACTGCATAATTCCTAGCTTGCCCTGTGTCTCAATCTGGTGGCTTGGGTAGTATATCTGAATGAACCATTAATGGAGTAAAGATATATATATATATATATATATATATATATATATATATATATATATGGAAAAATTGACAGATACCATGGTAATGAAGCAAAGTGAGAGAAAAAAAAATCCTGTAATTCAGGGTCAGCATTTTAGTATACTTAATGGTAAAAGATGTAAGAAAGATGTAAGAAATGATCATCTAATCACCCTTACAGTGAGGTATCAAACATATTTCCTCTTGAGAATGAATGAATGAATGAGAAATGAAGTTCTATCTATGGGTAGCCAAATTGGAAGCCACAGCTTGCAAGTTCCTTGAGAATTTTGTCATAACTTCAATGTCTCACTGAAATTTTATGCTCTGTGTGGACTAGGTTAATTTACATTCTCATTTGCTTTTGGAAGGTCTTGAGTAAACTTCCTTCAAGAACAACATAACATGTATGAGATAACAAAGTATTTTTCTGTTCCAAATGCTAATTTTAAAGATTTAATTAGGGTTTTCTTGTTTTATTACAGTGCAAAAACATGCTTTCCTTTTATAAGACATGACATTAGTACACAGAGCTAGTTAAGATATAAACAATTTCCTCCATAAATGTCTTCCATGCAACAATAATTTCTACAAATAGAAGTAACTGAGAAAACATAACCCATAGCTTTATCTGACTGTGAATACCTGTATATATAGGCATTCATAGTATTTTGTTCCATTAGCCTTGGAAGTACATCATAAATAGAACTCTGACAGTGTTTATATATAGATTCCTTACAAGTTATTTCCTTAGAAATTATTTCCATGTAAGCAAACATGTACTTACACAGTGTTTAAGGTTATACTATAGTATTACATTAATGCTTTGAGAAACATGTACAGTTCAACTAAATATTGCAGCAGTAATTCATGTTACTAGGAAAATTGATCAAAGATTTTGAAAAGTTTGAGGCAGGAAAAGAAATAAAGGTCATGCATTATATTGCAAATTGCATTTTTTACAAATCAGCTCCCAGTGTACCACTCCTTTAGTGGACCTCAATGAATGTCTTTGTTTTCTATTCTTTCAATGACACTTAAAATATTTATTACTCCCTTCTGCACATTGTATCTGATTACACCACTCAGTTGAACTCGTACTTCTCCCTGCCTATTCTTTCTGTTTCTGCTTTTAATACCCTCATGCAGCAGCAATGGATGGTGGAATGCATGTCATTCAAACTCTCACAGAAGTCAGAGTTCCACTTGAGTTCATGTAACATCTGTTATAACAAGGTTAAAATTAGAGAAAGAGCTCAACTCTATTCCTTTTAGCTGAAGGACAGCAGATGAGGATTTTAACATTTCCTTGTGGAGCACTGCTTCACAGAAAGCACATTTTTTTTTTTTAATTGGATTATTTTCTCTTATTTTATTCATTTCAGCTGGTCCATTCAGAAGTGTTCAATTTGACTCATTTGAAGGAATGCCTGGACCTTATAATATACAAACACCAGAGCCAGTCCATGAAACAGTGAGGAATTACTTTCCTGAAACCTGGATCTGGGAATTAGTGGTGGCAGAGTAAGTAATTTCACTCTCCTCCTTTTGTTGTGGGTGAAGAAGTGTGGATCTTCAGTTTTTTCTTTTTTTTTTTTTATTTAAATATTAAATTTTATTTTTATATTCCCCCATACAATTGCAAACGCCCCATTCTGACCCCAATCCTTCCCCTCCCGCCCCCCACCCCCCAAAAAGTGTCTCTGGTTCATAGTTTTTTGTTGATTTTGATTTTCACTTTCTTATAATCATTTTCCTGGTCCCTTATTTAAGTTTTCTAGATTCCTGCTATGAGTGAGACCATCCGGTATTTTCCTTTTTCTTTTTGGCTTATTTCGCTGAGCATGATCCCTTCCAGTGCCATCCATGTTGCTGCAAATTGCATGTGAGAAAGCACATTTTTTATAGCCATTAGTACTGAATAAAGGAATTTGATTTCTGGAATTGGTTTTTGCCATTAGCCAGGTGACTTTGTTATTTATTTTATTTAAGTCCTTACACCCTTCTGTTAATCCTGATTCTGCCAATTTATTGGAGAGAGAGAAAAATCTACTACTATTTCAAATAGTTGCAGTATTTACAGAAATAAACAAATATATTTTTTAAAGCCTGTGAGTATGAAAAACATTTGTCATTAATAGTGGATTAGGATCCTATTAACACTTGGTAATTAGTCATACTCAGACATTCAGGTAAAAATAACAGATGAGTATTATAATTTCCTTCTAAATTTTCAGTGTTTCTTTAAAAAAAAGGTAAGAAATAAAAATATACTCAGAAATTCTTTACAATCCCAATTCACATCTTATCCGAATGACTGTGATAATGGTAATTGTGTCCTCCAGGTTGAAGAATTATGTTCCTTCCATATAATATAAGTCTTTAGGGAATTGAGATACAAATCCTATAGTAAGAATAGGTTTCCACCAATCACTGACTTTTTTTAATAGTGTTCTTCCTACAATGGCTGTTATTCCAAAGAAAGGAAAGGAGCAAGTTAGGAAACTTAGGGACATTTTAGAGAGCAGGCATTTCTGTTCAGGATGTTATTTAGGGAGACAGGTTTACAACTATTCCAAACTATTTATACATTTGATAGGTCATATTAGAGTCTGCCTCTCTTCCTCCGTTATTGTCAAAGAGAGAGCAGGTTCAATGTATTAAACAACAACAAATAGTCTTAATTGGATTACATAGGCTTTCAAAAGATATTCCGGAAAGTATATCTGTTAAATTAAAGGTAAGCCCCATCAATGTTTTTTTATGAAATGAATAAAGGTATAAATGCCAGGTTTTAAGAGAGACTCATGTATCCTTCTGGCATTATTTTCATAATGACTTTTTCCTCCAGCCCTTCATCTTCCCCAGGTATGGGTCCTGATGTAACAAATTCAAGGGTTAGACATTGAAACAGCAAGAATCCTGACAAAGGGAACTGTATCAGAGAGGGACAGAATAAGTTATGTTCTGAGTGACAAGAAATCATTTCCTTCTTTTTTCTTACTTTTTTATGTTGGCAAACTTTCCTACTGTTTTAGAAGAATTGAGAAGTACAAAGATGTATTTCTGTGAGACTATAGGAAGATTTAATTCAATTTTTTATATATTGAGTGGACAAAACACTGTAGAGGATAAAGAAGATTGAAATAATATAGGTCTTATCCTCTACTTTAATCTCCACCCAATAAGAATTCTAACAGATCACAATCAAAAATTAATCTCTCTCTAGAAGACACTATAATGGCCTTCGTTCCTAAATCCAAAGAAATAACTATATCAGGAACTGATGTAAAGGTATGAAATAAAATTTGGACTTTATTTGATGCAAAACTTCATTGGGCAAACTTATTAACCACACATAGCATATGAAAGTGATATGATAAGAAGCTATTATTAAAGCCTAGTCAGAAATACATAAAATGAAGCAATAATGAAAGCATGCTGCTATCAAAGTAAAAGTAATTTTAGTTTTTAAATTTTCAAATTCGGGGCCTCCCCGGTGGCGCAGCGGTTGAGCGCTGGGTTGCGAAACTGCCCGCAGCCTGTGCAGCGCCAGTTCGATCCCCGGCTGCTCCCCGGCCAGCGGAGGAGGGTCCCACATGGCGCGCAGACCTCTCCCGCCGCCCGCTGCTCCCCTCAGCAGTGTACTTCGGTCCTTCTGCCTGCTCTGCTCCCCGCTCTGGCTCTGGTGAATTCTCTCACCCTCCCGCACTTCTGACTGTACCCAGTGCTTGTATAAATAAACAAATCTTAAAAAAAAAAAAAAAAAAAAATTCAAAAAAGAATAAATAAATCTTAAAAAAAAAAAAAAATTTCAAATTCAAAATCTCCTGTTCTCCCCAAAACTAACCCTTGAGGGCCCTAGGACCTCATCTTTAAAATGACATACCATCACTTCTGACATATATTATTGGTCACAAAGCAAACCCTGGCACATTGTGGATGGGGATTATACAAGTGAATGAACACCAGAAGGTTATAATCACTGGGAATTCTCTTAGCAGCTGCTACCACTGCCTACTCTCTGGACACCAACTGTTCACACCCCATTAATTGTATCACAAGTCTCTAAAACCTCATCCCATTACAGCATCAGCTTGAAATCCAGAATCATACCATTTAAATCAGGTCTAGTTGCATATATACCTTTGAATATAGTTCTTTAACTACATCTCCTTTAGTACTATTCCTCTTAAACTAAATGTCTATGAAAGTAAAAAGATTATTCATCTCCCTCACACCCATATAAAATGTTGAAATAGGCATAGAATTACTTCCACAGGCACTCCTATTTTATAAAGAAGAACAGAAGGCCTGCAGAAGTCACTAGTTCATGACAGCTCTGAAATTCAGTCAAACAAATGTTAGAATTTACTTGATTAGGATTTAATCTCAGTCGTTCCCAGAGATGACTCTCCACACTTCTCAGTTCTACTCTCTGGGCTCTTATTCTTGTCTTTTAGTCACTTTTCTTTCTTCATGCATATTAGTTCATTTTTTAATCTCTATAGTCCACTAAGTCTACGACCTGACTTAAAAATAAATAATAAGGGTTCATTTTGAAATGTCACTGTAACTTTTAGTCCAAACTCTCAATGTTTGTACATATGCTTTTTTTTTTTTTTAACTTTATGGGTTTACTCTGAATCTAAATGGGATCCCACAAAAGCTAATCCATTAATCTCTCCAAAATAAGTTCTCTTTACCTTGGACTTACTCTTGAGAAGGCTGTGGAATTTTATCCTAAGTGTGCTTAAAGACTTGATTGAGCAGATCTGTCTCACACATTTTATATTTTAGAAAACCTTTGTCTAACTAAATAGCATTATGAAGCACTTCCTTTGATCTTTCAAAAATATAATCAAAGATTTTATAGTTAGCTCTTTAGATTCATCTTTGGACCATAATTTCCCAGAAGTGCTCAAAGTCATTTCTAAATTTTAGTATTATTTGCCATCTGGGAGGCTGAGAATTTTCAAAGCTAGTGAGTCCATGTTTCCACTTATATTATTTTTATAAAGGTTAGAAAACTGCAAGCAGGCATACAAGATAAACCTTTTTGAGTCTATAGAATATTTTAACCAAAACTTTTTCAATGATAATTATTGAGTATCAGCCTCATATCATATCATCTACCCTCAGAATGCAAAAGGAGAGATTAAGTATTTACATGCACAGTGGTTACATTAGATTGGAGTTAGATAAAATTAGATAAATAGATATTTAAAGAATTTTAGCAAGTACAAAGAAGAAATTGAATCAGAGTAATGAGCTAGTAATTAGTGTTATTCTGATTCAGCCAGCCAAGATGTCAGCAAATGGATGGCTTAAAAACAGAAGGAAAGGCCTACATTTGAGGAGATGTCAATTGAGTTCAATGATTACAGGTAGGTATTCATCTAGTCCCTATAGTGTTCCAGATAATTAACAATATGTGCAAAGACTCTGAGGTGAGAGAGCGACTAGCATAGTTGGAAGAAGATATAGATTCAGACATAGTTTTCCTATGTAGATGTGACTAAGATGAAGGGTTAAAATAGAGATGAAAAAAATATATATGTTCCACTTGTGCAGATGTGGACTTATTGAACATTAAGTCCAAATAGAGGAAGACTTGGTAGGTATTAGAAGTTAGAAACAATAAAGGCTTAAATATAGTCATATATGATTAAGGGTGAAGTTTGCATGGTTATTGCTTCCTGGAATAAGACTTAAAATTCAGAAGATAAGGAAAAAAAACAACAGAAGTATCATATGACCCAGCTTATTCCAATTCTTGGTCTTTTCCCAAAATAATACGAAATTTGAAGAGATAATATGCTCCTCTATGTACATCAAAGCATTATTCACAGTAGCCCAAAATTGAAAAAAATCTAAGCACCCTTGATAAATATATGGATAAAAAATAGTGGTATAGGGCCTCCCCTGGTGGCACAAGGGTTGAGTGCTGGGCTGCAAAGCTGCCTGCAGCCTCTGCAGCACCAGTTCGATCCCAGGCCACAGACGAGGTTCCCACATGGCACGCAGACCTCTCCTGTCTCACCCGCTGCTCCCCTCAGCAGTGTATTTCATCAGTCTGTTCCCTGCTCTGGCTCTCGTGAATTCTCTCACCCTCCCGCGCTTCTGACTGTACCCAGTGCTTGCATAAATAAATAAATAAATCTTTAAAAAAGAAAATAGTGGTATATGTGCACACACACACACACACACGATGCAATACTACTCGGCTATAAAAAAGATGAAAGGCTTAATAACAACATGGGTCAAATTAGGGCCTCCTCGGTGGCACAGCGGTTGAGCGCTGGGTTGCGAAGCTGCCCGCAGCCTCTGAAGAGCCGGTTCGATTCCCCGCCTGCTCCCGGGGCACCGGAGGAGGGTGCCTCATGGCACGCAGAACTCTCCTGCCTCCCGCAGCTCCCCTCAGCAGTGTACTTCGGTCCTTCTGCCTGCTCTGCTCCCTGTTCTGGCTCTGGTGAATTCTTTCACCCTCCTGCGCTTCTGACTGTACCCAGTGCTTGCATAAATAAATAAATAAATCTTTAAAAAAAAAAAAAAAACTGAAATGTAACATTAATAAATTCTAGTTTAAAAAAAAAAAAAACATGGGTCAAATTAAAGGGTTTTATGCTTAGTGAAACTAGTCAGACTGAGAATGACAAATTTCATGTGATTTAACTCATATAGTACAGAAACAGAACAAATGAATGAAAAAACAACTGAGATTATAAGAACAAAATAGTGGTCATCAGAGGGGAAGGGAAAAGGAAAGTGAAACTTTGGTGTTGTGTGAGTGAAGCTTGTATTTATGTGAAGGGGTGAAGGTGTACACCCCAAAATACATAGCTTTGTAAATGAGTGGTAAATCAATAAAATTTGGTTTAAAAAATCCCCCCCAAATTATCATTGTGGCTCCCCCTACCCCATTACTCATTTTGGCTTCCATGTTTGGGAGTATCTAAGTCAGACAATGTGTCAATCAGAGGTTAGAAAGAATCAAATACTCTTTAAAAAATAATTAACTATACTTTAGCCATCAAATTTTAGAGTTATTGGTGTAAATCTAAATTTATCAAGTTATTTTTTTCATGTTATTATACATAATAAAGGTGACAATATAAGTCTTGTCTGACCTGGGATTCTTCAAAAGTAAAGGGGGAGAAATAGATGCTTAGCCTGTCAGGAAATCAAGACAGCATAGGTAAATAATAATGACCTATGGCAAAGCAAACTTAAGGGTACCCAATACGGAGGCAATGAATAGCCTTGTTGCATAGATTGCTGTCCTAACGCTTGTAGCATGTTGAGAAACATCTGAAGTGGCATCTCAATCTGAAATCTATTTGTAACTCAATAGCTTCCGTCCTTTTTCTTATTATCTGTGTCTTTCCCCACAGGTAGGCATATCATAGAATCATAATAAACATTCACAGGTGGCATCTGTCAGCATTTTCATTTTCCCTCTCTGTTTGATTACAAACAGATGCATTTTCTCTCAAACTAAGCTTGTTTGTTTTTACTTGCTGAAAAGAAATATACTGGAAACAGAAATCTGAGAAATACTTGGCTGCATTTTTTCTATATTTGCAAAGGGCAGGAAATGGAGCACTTCTAGAATTTCTATAAGAAGATAAAAGCAATTATTTCTAAATTCTGTTAGCATCCTCCTAGAAGCAAATCTCAAGAATGCTCATTTTCTTTCAAAGTTAATAATGTGAAATTTTTTGTCTCAGTTTCTCCAGAGACAGAGTAAGAAATGAATCATTCAAAAATTTACATTGATCTCTCATCCAAATATATTCAAACTGATAAAATTGATTTCCCTTTTCCCTAAAAATGTATTATTCATTCAAGAGATTTCTTTTCATGTTAATAGTGACTTCCTGCAGTCTACTTGAATATTATTGTTCAAATATCAGTTTATTAATAACAAATATATTTTTGTATTTCCTTTTGATGAATACTCCACTCCATTTGTTGCAGTTTTATGGGGGAAAAAAAATGAGCCTTCTCAGAATTTCTATGGTGAGAGAATTATACTCACAAACAGTAGCTGTAGATCAGAGCTCATTTCACTAAAGTTGTAAGTAGATATTATAATATTCTAACCTCTCTATAAAGTATTGGGGAAATATTGGGAAAACTCAGGACAGTTAAATGTATACATTTAATTTAATGTAGTTGCCAACAATTACAAAAAAAAAAATACCTGAAATCTGAATTTAAACTGAACTAATTCATTCCAAAAATATCTATCTCATTTTGAATTAGCAGTTTATATTGATTAGAATGATTCTATTAAGGGGCATGAGTATCATGAAGAATACTCATAAAAATCTGTTAAGCGGCTGAGAACAAATGGATGGATAGAAATGGGAAACACATTGGGGAATGGATACCACGGAACATGGCTGGGGATTTGGACAGGTTTCCTCTGAAAAAAGGAAGGAAAAAGAAATCTCAGCTTCTACCATGTTGCAAGTAGGAAGAAATACAGCAGAGATGCTGCACTAACACTAGATACAAAGACTACTATTTCTTGCTACTACGTGTTAAGAAAGGGAAAAGAGGGCCTCCTTGGTGGCCTAGGGGTTAAGTCTTCGGGCTATCGCCCCTGCAGCCTGAGTTCTATCCCCACCAGAGAGCTAAGCCACATAAGGCACAGCAGATCTCTCCTGTCTCCCCATTTGCCTCCCTTAGCAGTGTATTTCACTGTAAATATGCCTGTTCTGCTCCCCACTCTATCTCTGGTGAATCCTCTCACCCTCCACACTTCTGGCCTACATTCTAGTTCTTCTACAAAACAAATAAATAAATATTTAGGAAAAAAAAAGAAGAAAGGAAATACAAAGGAGCAAGGAGTAAGGAAAGAATCTGTCATATTCCCTAGGAAATACAGTAAGCCCCCTTTGATTTGGGAAAAAACAATTTAGAGGGACAACAAATCTAGTGGTTCCTTTCACCTTGACAAGATCATTGTGTCACTCAGATGGGTGATACAGGGTGATACCTGATACTAAGTCCAACTCATTTGATCATAAATCTTCTCACTTTTGTCACATAAAGGTCTTCCTCACACTTTTCACCTTCTCTCTGTCAACGAAGTCTAGTTTTCACACTAGAGGTCAGAGGTATTTTTCTGAAACATATTTCTGATTATGCCACTTTCCTACATAAAACCATTTATTAACTCCTGAGCACCTATGAGCATATTGAATTCATCAGAATGAACTTCCTGCATCTACACACCTTTGCTTGTTATGCCAAACTCCCTGCAGTTTCCCAAATGTTCTGTGCCTTTCCTACCTCTGATTTACTAATGTTGGGTATATCCCAAGACTAAGTGTATTTAAGCAGTTTATATATGTGTCATTTTATTAATTCATTCATCCATTCAATAATCCTTGGGTACCTTCAATGTGTACAGATAAGTGCTGGGATATGGATAAAACAGTGAATAATGCAGTCACAGTGTCTGTTCTCGAGGATCTAAGTGATAAACTAGGTTGTGTTTTACCCCTGATTGGGTTAAATGCTTCTCTTCTGGGCTGCATAGGATCTTGTGCATACCTCTACCCTCAAAATATAGAGAAATAGCTTGGTTACTTTCCTGTAATCCCAATGTACCAATAACTCCCTAAATGCAGTATCTAAATTGTAAAACCTGTTGAATTTAAAAGTGTCAACCTGGTGTTATAAAGATATATAATTGCCACCAAATAAAAAGTATGGATTATAAACAAGAGTATATGGTTAGAATTTCATATGAAAAACAGAATTAATGTGAAATTAGAAAAACTTTAAAGAGAATAAAAGTATAGAATAGATTTAAGTGAAAACTGCTAAGGATCTCTCTCTCACTCTCTCTCCCTGTCTCTCTCTCTCTTTGTCTCTCTCTCTCTCACACACACACACACAATAAGAGTAAATAAAAATAATCTAAAACTTAGATACCATTAAGGAAATGGAGATGAAATAACTGGAATGTAAACCACACCAAGAATCTAGTTATTACATTAAATATGGTGATGAAGTGTTACAGAATGGATGGAAAAATGCTGATGAGAAATGGCATATCATCAATCAGTAAAAGAAAAATGAAAATTTAGTACAGAACATTAAGGAATAAATGAGACTACAGAGACGAGTTTGGTTGAGGAACATAAAAGAGGAAAATATTGAAAGAAGGAGGACATTTTTAAGTAAATTATAGACAACACCTAGTCAAGGTAATCAGCGATAAGGAAACTTACTGGCTGGTTACTGCACACTGTGCTCTGAAGGCAGAGAGAGTTGAGGAAAGTTGGAAGAGGCAGCACACAAGACAGCATAAACAAAGATTGAATTTTATAACAGCAAAAATGTTGGAGCATCCTGTGGATCAAATCTATTCAGCACAGATGTGTACTAATAATGATTAAAAGCTTAAAGTAGAAAAATACAGGATGGAAGTTTTCACAAGGTCAAACCAGAGATGAGACTAGGGATGACTAAAGAGTCATAAACCATTATGGAACATTCCAGGAATCCTTTTGGGGTCAGAAAGGATTATCTTTTATGTAGAACCAATCCAACTGGAATGTAAACCACACCAATAATCTAGTTATTACATCAAATATGGCGATGCAGGGATAAAATTCCACACAAGAATGAATTACACCTAAGGAACACTATATAAAAACACACTTGCTCTGGCAAAATACAGATCTTGCCCCTAAGGCTGCCCACCTGCATCCATAAGGTGTCTCTTTCTTAAACTTGCCCCTTTCAAATGCAACTCTTCCCACCTGTGTCTTTGCAGGTGCCCCCCCCCCAATTTCTTTTTCTTATGAACCTGCTCTTTCAAAATGCAACCTTTGCCTGCTTGTGTCTATGCAAATATCTTTTTCAGTAATAAACTTACTGAGTATGTGTGAGCCATTGAAGGAGAAACTCTGCCGAAATCTTGCTCAGAGGGTCCTAACAACCCCAGGCACTGAACCGCAATAGTAAGATGTCAGATAGGAGGAAAGAGCCTGACGCTGGTTTGAAAGCACAGAAAGAAAAAGTTTAGCCATTATCTTCACCTTTATACATTCAGTTGTGTCCCTTAGATCACTGACACATTACTTCCCCTAAAAGGTCTTATGCAAACCTCCAGCATTTCCTGAGGAAATTTTTGTTAACAGATGAATCACTCAGACCACCCATTCTGTCCAAAAGACTGAGCAGTCATGCTGACAAAACTGAAAAAATCAGTTTATTCTCAAGAAACCCTTATAAAAACACTACCCAGGGCCTCCCTGGTGATGCAGGTGGTTGCGAGCCGCACTGTGAAGCTGTCCACAGCCTCTGCAGCACGGGTTCCATCCAGGCCAGCCGGTGAGAATCCCACATGGTGAAGCAGACCTCTCCTGTCTCACCTGCTGCTCCCCTCAGCAGTGTGTTTCGTCAGTCTGCCTGTTCTGTTCCCTGCTCTGCCTCTGGTGAATCCTCTCACTCTCCCACGCATTTGGCCTGTACCCTGGTTCTTGTATAAATAAATAAATCTTAAAAAAAAAAAAACACTACCCCAAGAAACTGATTCAAGATGAGTTCTCTGGGACAACTAAATGAAATAACAAAGGAATTAAAAGAATAACCAATAATGAAGTTAGAGGAAAAAGCCCATAAAATAATGACAGACCACAACGCAGAGTTAGAGGATGCACATGAGGATGTGAAAACAATAATTAGTAAAAATTTAATGTCCAGATGTTAGCAAGCAACCCCATAAATAAAAAAGGGATGCTCCTGTTTGTGAATCCTCACCTGCTTGCTAAAGAAATCAGGACAAGACCAAAAAACAGACACATAGAGAAATGTTTTAAAAAAGGTTTATTTACAAGAGGAATGAGAAGACATAGTAAGAGAGAGAGAACAAGCGAACAAGAAAGCGAGGGAGAGATAAATTGATCAGCACATGGAAAGATGTTGTCTGCCCTACCAGCCACATCAGGGTGGAAATTGAAACCCCAAAAGCCAGATAGCCAAACCTGCCTGTCTTTAGTGTTTTATTTATTTTTTTCTAAAGATTTATTCATTTATGCATACAAAAGCTGGGGCCAGAGATGAGGGGGGAGTGAGATGACTCACCAGAGACAGAGCAGGGAACAGAACAGGCCGACTGACTTAAACACACTGCTGAAGGGAGCAGTGGGTGAGACAGGAAAGGTCTGCCTGCCATGTGGGTTTCTCTCTGGTCAGCCAGGGATAGAACTTGTGCTGCAGAGGCTGCAGACCACTTCAAAGTGAGGCGCTCAACCCTTTGCACCACCAGGGGGGCCCCCTGTCTTTAGTGTTTTGAAGGTCAATCTAGCCATCCTGCTCCATGCCCTAGTTGCCAGCAGCTCCTGCCATTCAGGAAATCTGGTTCACACCATGCTGAGAGTGGTAATCTATGGTGCTGGAGATGTCAGGTGCATGGAAGAGGGGGCAGATAAAATGGTGCCTTTCCTGCCACCACAGAGCATCCTCCTGCTGCAGTGATGCATCCTCTAACACAGATAAATATGCTGTGTAGAAATAATAATGATCAAAAAGAGTCATGAGCATGTGTGGACAAATAATGAGTACAATAAATATCAAAAAAGCAACAATTGTGATAAAGAATGTATGAACTGCCCAAGGAAAATAAAATATTTCTTCCAAGTGTGTAAACTTTAAAATAATTTAAATTATTGCTTTAACACAATCCATCTTTTTATATTTGTTTACTATTTTTGAAAAATCACAGGGAAAAAGTGCCTTCTTAGTGCAGTAGGCAGCACATCAGTTTCATAATCTGAAAAATCCCTAGGAAAAACTATATTTGATATTTGCAGTCATTTTTTTAAATGTCATAATTTTTTTGTACATAATTTGGAATCATTCTCCTTTGAAAAACAACTTCTGTCTGTCAATCAATTTGTAGGTCTTTATTCAGGGGAAATTATATTATCACATTAAAATCCAAAGGTCATACATCTGTGAAACATTGTGTTAAAAGTCAAGAAGATGAGGCAGAAAAATTATTTCTGCTTCATCTCAATATAAATTGCAGATCAAACAATGAGTGATCTGGATTGACAATGGTCATCCAATGTGAAATCAAATGTATTCCATTTAATATCTAAAATGTCATACTGGGCATTGCATGTGGCTTTAATTTTCAACTGCCCAGCTTTATAGTTTTAATTTGTATCTTCCATATGTACATTTTGACCTTGAGATGATAGGATTTTTTACCAAAAATGAGCTTAAGAAAGTTTTGCTATTTATTGTAGCCAGTGATTGCTTATTTGCTTATTCATTTCTTTCTTTAAATATATTGATACTGTGAATCAATAATAAAAAAGTAGTGTTTATGGATTTATCTTTAACAATTAGCAGTTTATAAAGAAAAAAGATTTTAGTATTCTTTTCAATGTGAAATATAGGGAAAAGGAACTTGGAACCTATTATCTCAGCTGAATAAAGAAGAAAATAGATACAGCTCTAATAATTGCTCTTTATTTGCGGCCTAATTTATGACATACAATTTAGAATTGCTAAACTTTTCAATGAAGAAGTTTAAAATGTGTCAACTTTGTTACTATAAAGATAAAATGAACGCCCCTCCCAGAAGTTCCCCTTGAAAAACCAAAGTTTATCAAGGAGATTTACTTCTTGCTTTTCACATCAGAGTTTCAAGATTTAGTTCCAATGCAGTCTGAAATTGGGTTTCAGTCAGCTAAAATCAAGGTGTTAGTAAGTTTGTGTTCCTTTTGAGGAAGTAGGGGACAATTTGTTACATTAATTTTTGCAGCTTCTAGGAAACATGTGTCTGGATTCCTTGGCTTATGATCCCACCTTTCATGTTCAGTCAGCAATGCAGCAATCTCAAATCTCTGTATTCCGCTTCCATTATCACATCTGCTCTCTGACTGTGACCCTACTGTGTCCCTCTAAGAGCAAACTTGCAAATACAGTGAAATTACATATTGGCTAATCTAAAATAATTTTCCATTTCAAGACTAATTTAATCATCTCTGTAAAATCTCTTTATCACATAAAGTAACATATATGTAGGTTCTAGGTATTAGGGCAGTAATATCTTTGGGAGGTCACTATTCTCTATATCACACATTTACTTGGTATCAGTAGCATATTAATTATAGTATAAATGTAATTTATATTGGAAGGATAAGTTTGGGAGAAACTCCAAAAATTCCTCATTAAGAGTACTGAGTTCATTCATCATTAAAATCACTCTGTATCAAAGATTGATCAAGCACCTCTGGATTACCTCTAAAATCAAATAGAAGCACTAGGTAAGAAGACCTCTATGTGAAGCTAATTTGATTATATGTGATTTTGATATTCATACACACATACACACATGCATACACACAAACACATTCATATGCCCTCACTTGCTCTCTTAACTCCAACCACAATTGAATTTAGGGTAAAGAAAGTTCCACCAGATGTAATTTTCTTTATGTCAATTTTCTCTTGATTTGCTAAAGGATAAAGTTACTTAAGATTAAAAAGAATCAAACAATTGGAATATAGTTCATCTGTGAATTTTATTGAACTTCAATCTAAAAAGATAATCTAATTGTACTAATAAATTCACTGCTTCAGAGACATTAAAAAAAAAAAAACAGTATGTTTTATTTGCTTATTCCTTAAGGTCAGATAAATGTTGGTAAGACCAAATCATATAAATGACCAACCTACAGAATATTAATTGAGAGAACTATATAATCACAATTTAGATAATATTTTACTGAAATGCCTTACTTCTTGCAGTTAAAATCCATCTTTTCTGAAATTATACTGCAGTTTTCTCTACAAATAAGTTGTGACTTAGTGATCCAATTGCTATATTTCAAAAGAATATTAAAGATATGGAACATCTAATTTGTGAATAATTCTAGCATATGCGATTAATAATCCAAATTTGACCATGAATTTTCTACTATTAAATAGCTCAAAAAAAAAAAAGCCACCTTAATCATACTGTCATAATAATTCTATTTTACCTTCAAGGAATATGACTAACATCCTGTATACATGTCTTCCAGCTATTATTATCAGAAGGACTTGGAATCCTGTCCTGTGGGATGAGATTTTGCCAGTCATTTGTGAAGAAATGGAAATTTAGGAATAGGTTGCAACTTCTCTGGGCCACAATTTTGCCTAAGAAAACAAATGTACTCTAGACTACATGCTGCATTATGAAATGATAGGAAAATTCGAGGGGAAAAGTACGAGTAGAAGATGAATCTCTATTAAAACAACTAGAAAATCGATGCACAGATCACAAATTAAAGGCAAAATATTTAGACATTAAAACTGCACTGCTCACAGTTTAGAGATAATAACCTGGTAGATGTAACCAGATTTAAAAGTCCTGAATATTTCAATGGAGTTTAGAAATGAAAAATTACTTTCTCGCTCACCTTTCCTGTTGTTCATCACATAAAACTGTTAAATACAGGGCCTCCCCAGTGGCGCAGCGGTTGAGAGCTGGGTTGCAAAGCTGCCCGCAGCCTCTGCAGCACCAGTTCCATCCCCGGCTGCTCCCCGGCCACCGAAGGAGGGTCCCACATGGCGCGCAGACCTCTCCCGCCACCCGCTGCTCCCCTCAGCAGTGTGCTTCGGTCCTTCTGCCTGCTCTGCTCCCTGCTCTGGCTCTGGTGAATTCTCTCACTCTCCCGCGCTTCTGTACCCAGTGCTTTATAAATAAATAAATAAATCTTTAAAAAAAAAAAAACCTGTTAAATATAAAAAGTAGTTAAATTTCCTCTTTCACAGATGCACATACTAAAGCTCAAATGTATCTTCAGTTACTCCAATACTCATAAAGCAATATTTTATATTTTTCATTCAATTCATTTATGTATTCACTTATTTAATTAGCACAATTTTATTTAGTACCTTATTTATTCCAGGAAATGTACTAGATATTAGGTATATCGTGATGAGCAAAAAAGACAAGTATGTGTCGCCATAGGATTTTTTTTTTTTTAAATACACGAGCTGGGATACAGGCCCGAGGTGTGGGGGGTAAGAGGATTCACCAGAGACAGACCCGGGAGCAGAACAGGCAGACCACCGAAATACTGAGTTTTCCATTTTGCTGAGGGGAGCAGCAGGCGAGACAGGAGAGATCTGCCACGCCATGTGGGATTCTGCCTGGCAGGCCGGGATTGAAACGGCATTGAAGAGTCTGCGGACAGCTTCACAGCGCAGCACTCAACCCGCTGTGCCACCGGGGAGGCCCCGCCATAGGATTTATTTCACATTCTATGTGGAGATGTAGGCAAGAAAAATATGCAAAAAATGTGATGAATGAAAGAAAAAATGACATAAAAATATCTTACGAAGGGCTTCCTAAAGTTCTTCTGTTGAAATGGGGGAGATGAAATGGAGTCAGCCAAGTGAGGAATGGTGAAGTGTGCTCTAGGCAAGAATATCATCTTCAGGGCCTCTCACCTCCATATTAGGCCAGCATGATGAGAGGCACTCTATGTATTTGTGTACACAGTAGAAAGGGTATGTTGGAGGGGTCAGCCCCTTCTTCACCATAAGTCTCAGTTCCTCAGATCATACTGAACTACGTTTATTTTGTTTACCTGAGACTTAAAGTGAGAGAGATTGAAAAGGAGACAGTGGTCATGTCTAACAATATGGGGTACATGGTCAGGAAATCTTGGATTCAAGCTTCCACTTGCACATGAGTTTGCAGAACTGAACCCCCTAGATTGAAGAAACAGTTCACTTAAGTAAAAATTTCCATACATAGTTGCTCAATTCCATGTTGCAAAATGGAAAACTGAGCAAAGTCTTTTACATTTTAGCAACAAGATGATAATTCTGGGGTTTTCTGGTATGCAGATTTTTCCCCCTCTCTACTTTTTAATTTTTCTTAAAATTGCTCTTCACACTGAGGACACCTCTTAGGCATTTTATAAAATCACTAAAAACATGCATACAGCCTTGAAGTTTCATAGCCTCTCTCTCACTGTATAACAGACGGCCCACCTGTGCTTTACCTTATTAAAGTATTTTGTGTAGAAATGGGAAAAGTGGAAAAATGAAAAGAACTGCTAAAAACACACCTCATTCTCATGGCATTCAAACAATCAACATTATCACAAGTTTTCATTTCAACGGCAGTTGCATTACACAGTAAGGGGAAATTTACTAAAATGATTATGTGCTTCTAGTAGTTCTCATCTCCAACTGCAGTTAAATGTAAGTTGTTGGAATTATGAACACAGCACTTTATATATTACTGAGACTGATTTTGGGATTTGAAACTCCACTGTGGCAAGCCTGGGGAGGACTGATTCCAAGGCATTAAAAGATGACACAAGTGCCTCATTCATCTCACTCAGTCAATTTTGCATAAATACTTTCAAATCTAATTACTGAAAAATGGATTTGGCTAATTCTAGAATAAGAGCCTAATCCCACAATGATTATGTTGAATACTCCTGAAATAGAAAAATGTTAAATAGGAAAGTAGTACGGTCATTAATAAACACTTTTTAACACAAATCTAGAAGTTGGAAGGATCCATGTTTCTCCCACTGCCTAGAAACTTCTGCCTTTTAGTCTAGGTGTTCTTTTGTCACAGATCTTGTATGTCTGACAAATATTTACTCCCCTTTCAAGAATTAGTTTTAGCATCACCCACATTTTGGTACTGAGAATATTTCATGCAATTATTTGAACCTGCGATGGTTAAATTCTGTATATAAACTGTGAGAGTGTTATTTTGTTTATTTTCTTTTTTAGTTTTTATTATATTTTACTTAGGTAGCATTGGTTTACAAATTTTAATTCAGAGGCACAGGTTAACACTCCTTCTGAAGTATGTCACCACTTCACACCCACCACCAAGACACCCACAATGTGAGAGTGTTTTTGGATGATTAATATCTAAATCAGTAATCTTGGAATAAGCAGATTGTCCTCTATATTGGGGTGGATGTTATTCAATCAGTAGGAGGATTAACTAGAACAAAAACAAATAAGCAAAACAATAAAAACTGGCTTCCTAGACTTCTGTGAACTTCAACTATCCTGAGCAACTATCTTTACTTGCTGGTTTGGAACTGGAACCACTCCTTTGGCTCTTCAAGTCTTGCTTCCTAACCTCTATAATTGCATAAATCAATTCCTTAATAAATCAGTATTTCCCTCACTAATATATAAATAGTAACAGGTATGTAAATATTTGGATATAGAGATAGATGCAAATATCTATCTCCATATCGACATCCGTCTATACCTCTACCACCTATGCATCTATCATCTATGTATCTATCTATGCATCATCTATCCATATATAAAATCCTAATGGTACTGTTTCTACAGAAAACACTTGAGAAAAAGATCTGATGTGATATTTACTCATCTGGACAATAAACATGGATAGGAAAAAAATACAACTACCCTATTTCTGTAAATGTGATAAATTTCTACCATAACTTTTCATTTTGTTAAATACACAAAAATCAATCTTGCTAGTTCAGATTAAACTAATTTTTCTAAGAATGTGCATAGTCATCTAAAAATTGTCTAGACTTCTTTCCATTTTAGTTTGGAAATTCCAGGGACCTTTCACAGTGAAACAGGGATGCAGGAAGGACAACTACTACTCAAACATTTTGCTGGGAATTTTCTATTTATCCATTCAAATTTAACCCTGAATTCTCATTATGTTGAAGTTCATATGTTTGGCCTCTAATTTTTATCCTCTACTAATTTATTTCTCATTACATAGGGTACATTCTCTTATAGCTTCCTAAGAAAGGAAGCATTATGTAAAATATTTGAGATTTAGTTTGGAAGTGTTTATCTACCTTTGAATTTCAAATTATAATGGGCATCAAGTCACAAGTTGAAAATAATTTCTTGCAAATAAATGAGATTTGAAACAAAAATGATATTACATTCAGCTATCAAAACAAGTATTTTTAAAGGTGTTGAAAATACTGCTCTATACCACTGCTTACTGTTTTGTAGTGAAAATTATTATAACATTTCTGACAAAATTGTTCTACAACATTTATTCCTATTTTATCTAGTTTTTTTAAAAAAAATCACTAGTGAAAATTCTAGGAAAAGCAAAGATATTTTGTACAAAATATTTTGAATTTCATCTACATATGATAATTTCCAAACATTTATTTCCAGGCAAAATCTCTATTTCACTTACAAAAACATCTTGATTTGGGAACCTCTGAGGAATATTTAGTTTACGATGTCACTTGATTATTTTTCCTCTAAACCTTCTCCCTCTTTCCTTATTTCCTCTGCCCATTCATGTTATTGGGTCAGGTCAGGCCAGAAATATCAGAGTTATTTTTCAGAATCTCCACTCCCTTAACAATCATGGTATTATCCAGCCATTGATCAAGAACTATAAAAATTAACATTACATCTCTCCATTTCACTCTTCCAGCGGTATCATCTCTCTGACATTATTACAGTTGTTTTTTAATAGTTTCCTCCATAACAATTCATTCTCCAGTAATCAGGGAGCAAATTTTAATACATAAAAGGATGTATGCCACTCTCATGATTAAAATCTTTTATTGTCTTTCAAATGTTTTATGGGAGAAGAAAATCCAAATATGTCTTCTATCTAGCCACATTTACTTTCTCCCTTGTGCACATGTTTCAATCACACAATTTTTCAGTTCTTTAGTACTTTTGAAATTTCTGTCTCAGAGCCTCATACATGTTCTTCAAGTATAACTTCCCTTAGTACTTACCTGACTGCCATTTTCATATAATTTTACACTGGGTTCAAATGTCAGTATGTCAGAGAATCCTTTCCTGACTGCTTGAATCTAAAGCAGGTTCCCCCAACATTCAGTCTCATAGCAACTTCTCAGTCCCTTTGTTTTTTTCTTATTTACTTATTTAAAATCTGCTACTAAATAATAAACCCAGTGTTTAGCAGCACTGTATGTATTTGTGTGTATGGGGGACAGGATATATTGGAGGAGTCATTCCCTTCTCTGTCGTAAGTCTCAACTCCTCAGATCATGATCTACTAAATTATGTTCTCTATGAAGTTTACATGAAATGGTAAAGTGGGGTTGACAGGGATCCCATCTGCATTTCACCTCTGAAGAAACACACCTAATTCGGTTTATGACAAGAAGTAAGCACTGAATAATTTCTTGTTGACGGAACAATAAATTAATTTTCAAAGATTTCAAATATAACAAAGATTTACAATGTGGAATCATACTAACAAAACAATACTAATCATACTTTTATTATTTTCCTCTTGTCTTTTTATTTTTTTTTTATTTTTTACATCATTGTTCATTTTTAAACAGTTTGCTTCCTCCCACCCCCTCAGGTGGAGTCCTCATAGAATTTTCGTCACTAATGCACCCATGCAGCATCACCACATTTCCCCATGTTCCTCCCTCCCCACCTCTGATCACTCTCCCACCTCTTCCCCCCCTGCAGGATGTCTCTGATTTATAATAGTCTGTTTTTGCTTTATTGTGTGTTCTACTGTTATTTTTTTTCATTGATGTCTTATTTGGTTCCCCTATATTCCTGCTATAAGTGAAACCACTGCTATTTTTCTTTTTCCTTCTGACTTATTTTACTGAGCATAATTCCTTCTAGCTCCATCCATGTTGTAATCATACTTTTAAATACCAGAGAAAATAAATGGGATGGACCCAGGCACTATGTCCCTTTTACTAATATTATTATACTAATATTATTTTCAGTAGTGTTAGTATAATATTATGGCGGAACTTATCTTTTTATGATTGTATATAGTAGATCTTTATTTTGTTATATTTTTCCATCACTGTATTCTTCCTATTTTGTGAAGTTGTCAAGTAACTGTCAGTTCATAGGTCAACCACCTCCATCCTTTACTCCTAATTATGAATTCATGTTAATTTAAACTGTAATTCTAATTTAAATCTTTAATTACGAACTGCTATCTTGGAAATTTATTACTATAAAATACTTCTCATATATGACAGGACATGAGTTTAGATACTACTTGGGTACATTTATAACCAACAAAATCAGGGTCAACTATTCAACGCATATCTATTATTTATTATATTTATAAAACTGGTTTACAAAACTATTTTTTTTTAAATATTTATTTATTTATTTAAGCACTGGGTACAGTCAGAAGCGCAGGAGGGTGAGAGAATTCACCAGAGCCAGAGTGAAGAGCAGACTGAGGAAGTACACTCCTGAGGGGAGCAGCGGGCAGCTGGAGAGATCTGCGTGGCAGGATTGATGTGCACGCCATGTGGGCCCTTCCACCGGTGGCCGGGGATCGAACCGGCGCTCCAGAGGCTGCGGGCAGCTTCACAACCCAGCGTTAAACCGCTGGGTCACCTGGGAGGCCCCCAAAAACTCTATGTTTTAGGGATCTAGGTATACACACTTCTACAAATGTTTTCAAACCCCACTGACTACCAAAGCCCCAATAATCTTCCACCACAATCCATTAGACCCTTTTCCCTCTTATTCCTACCTTTTCTACCTTTTATTCCTACCTTTCCCATTCTTATAGTCTCAGTTCTGCAGTCAGATTTCAATGATTCCCTTTCTTTTTGTCTGGTCCTTTGCTTTGTTTCTTTATATTCTACAAGTGAATTCATCTTTATTTTAATTTCTCCTTTTGACTTATTTTTCTTAGTATATTTCCCTCCAGTTTCACAGATGTCACAAATGGCAAGATTTCATGTTTTATTTTTAAAAGCTGAGTAGTGGTAATCTTTTGTATATAAATACTACATCTTCTTAATCCCTTATCTGTGATTGAACACTTAAGTTTTTTTTTTTTTTAATGTTTATTTATTTATTTATATAAGAACCAGTGTACAAAAGATGTGCGGGAGGGTGAGAAGATTCACCAGAGACAGAGCGGGGAACATAACAGGCCGACTGACGAAATACACTGTTGAGTGGAGCAGAGGGTGAGGCAGGAAAGGTCTGCCACCATGTGAGACCCTCGCCGACCAGCCGGGATCGAACCTGTGCTACAGAGGCTGCGGACAGCTTCACAGGGAGGCGCTCAACCGCCTGCGCCACCAGGGGAGACCCTGAACACTTAAGTTGTTTCTATAGATTGGCTATTATAAATAGTGCACTAATGAACACAGAAGTGCACATATCCCTTCAAATTAGTATTCTTGCATTCTTCAGAAAGATACCTAGGAGTGAAATTGCTGGATCTATTTTTAATTTTTTGTTAGATCTATTTTTATTTTTTTGAGAAACCTCCACATTATTTTCTGTAGGGTCTGGTCGGAATCCTATCAACAATGTACAAGGGTTCCTTTTTCTGCATACCCTCACAAATACTCATATCTAGTTATATCCATATGGGCCATTCTCATGGGTATGAGATAGTATCCTGTTGTGACTGATTTTTATTTCCCTGGTGATAAATAATGATGAATATTTTTTCATGTTCCTGGTGACCATCTGTATGTCTTTTTTTTTTTTTTTTACTTTTTTTTTTTTTTTACTGTTTTTAAAAAGATTTATTTATTTATACAAGAACCGGGGTACAGGCCAGAGGCTCCGGAGGGTGAAATAATTCACCAGAGACAGTGGGGAGCAGAACAGGCAGACTGACCAAAATAGAGTGCTGAGGGGAGCAGCAGGCGAGACAGGAGAGATCTGCCACGTCACGTGGGTATCTCCCTGGCTGGCAAGGATTGAACCTGCGCAGCAGAGGCTGCAGACATCTTCACAGCACTACGTTCAACCCACTGCACCACCTGTATGTCTTCTTTATGAGAAGTCTCTATTGAGATTTTTTACCCATTTCCTGGATTAATTTGTTTCCTTTTGTTGATTTGTGTGTTATCTGTGGATTAGTCCCTTATCAGATGCATGATTCTACATATCTTCTTCCATTCAGTAGGGTATATTTTTTGTTTTGATGATATCAATAGTTTCTTTCACTATGCAGAAGCTTTTTATTTTGATATAGTCTCACTTGTCTATTTTTGTTTTTGTTTTCCTTGACATTGTATCCAACTCCCCAAAGACATCACTGAATTGAATATTAAGGATTTTTTTTTCTAAACACAATTATTAACATTCTTAATTCACAAGGTCCTAGTGGTTACAATTAAGTTAGGTAGTGTCATTTAAAGTAGTAAAGGTATGAAAAGAAGCACATATTAGCCAAAACAGAACTTTAATTGTTCTATTAAAGGGAAGGAACTGGATATTGATAATACAGAGTGGATATCTGTCAGGATAACAAGCTTATTCTTTCTTGGTTCCTGAGCAAAGACTGCAAGTAGTCTAGGATGGCTATTAGAGTTTAGTCATCACATCAACATTCTAAGAAATAGGTTAAAGGTATAGTTTTCATTTTTAAGGAAACTTCATGATAATATAACAAATTTAATTTACATCTCAATGGCCAACTCACTGCAAAAGATGTTTTGAAATATATCCTTTTAGTGTGTGCCCAATGTCTCCAGTTTTGTTTTTCCTTTTAATTGGGTAAAAATCAGAAATTCGATAGGAATAGAACCCAGTAGTTTCTGTCATATAGGTGATAGAGAGAATTCAGAGAAGTAACTTTCTTACTTATGGAGGAACTTAAATCAGCCAAGAATTCAAAAGTATAATATATGAAAATGGTAGAAAATTTAAAATATAACTTCTATAATATAGATTATGAGGAATGGAGGACTTCAAAAATTAATGGGCAACCTGATATGAAATAGAAAAGAATTTAGTTCCTGAATAAATATTTATGAAAGGACTGAAATCCAAGGATTAGTCTCAATATCACTATTGAAAGTGCAGTTCAACAGGACGCAAATTTGTAAAAGAAACAGAGATTGGCAATTCATCTTAATACACTATGTCACCTTTATTAAAAGAATCCTGGCACTCATATCTACCTGAGACCTCAAGAGCAAATCTAGTATAATCCCTGTCTTTAGTCTAATGAAGAATTATGATTTCCATTTTAAAGGTAAGATCCAGAGATATCGAGTAACTCAGATATGTGAACACAGCTAACAAATCATCACTTGGGATCTACGCTATCTGGGATTTTTCCCATTTTATTGCTTATTCAGTGAGTTATGTTTTCCACTTCATTGTATATTCAGATATTAACCCTATTTAGGTACTTTGGGGAATAGTTATGTACTGAATGAACACTTATGCAAATTATATTAATCATGTCCCTTTTGTAGTATGCACTCCATTCTTTCCAAAAGGGAATAAATGTGGTAAATTTTCACAATAACTAAAGGACATGGTGAGCTATTAATTTTAAATTTTGCAAATGCAAAACACCTTCTTTTTCCCAAATACATTATTATTTTTATTTGACAAACAGCATAGTTTTAGTATTTCAAGAGACAATTCTAACAACTCAACATGTGGGAAAATAATGAAAGATGTCTTTAAAAATACACCTCATTAATCTTAATTATATACTTATGAAACAGGTAACTGCTGACATAAATTGCATATAGGGTGGAATCTTGAAAAACAATGGGAGGTGAAGTCAGGACTCATAAGACCTTTTTTGCTCAATGTCTTTATTTTTCCTCGCAGGACAATGTATAAAACGTAAAAGAAGGCAAAATGATATTTTGCCTCAGTGCTCATATTTTTTAATATGTCCAAAGTTGGGGCCTCCCTAGTGGCTCAAGGAGTTAAGTCACAGTACTATGGAGCTATCTGTGGCCACTGTGGCACAAGTTCCATCCCTGGCCAGGGAGGTGACCCACATGGCGCAGCATACCTCTCCTGTCTTACCCGCTGCTCCCCTTGGCAGTGTGTTTTGGTGAATCTGCCTGTTCTGCTCCCCACTCTGTCTCTGGTGAATCCTCTCATGCCCCGCACCCTTGGCCTGCACGTCAGTTCCTGTATGCATAAATAAATAAATCTTTAAAAAAATAATAAAATGTCCAAAGTTCATTTACAAAGTCCCCAGTGTATTTAACTCATTACCTATGTTTCTTTATACTGATGACCTTACTTTTTAGAGATGGCTAATGATTACAATATTAATTGATGGGCCAATAATTGGTTTCCCCTAAACTTTGGATTGATATGATGGTAATAATTTAATTTCAACACAAATAATAAAATTGCTTTTGCACAAAGGTGAAAATTAGAGGCACTAAAATCTTTAGTTGATGTTGCTAGAGGACAGCTTTCAGCAGACAATTTGCACCGTCCCTTTCAATTCTATAGCAGTTTCATTGGTGTTTTTAGAATGTTTTCTCATTGCACTCACTAAGCATCACTCTGAAATTTTTAAGAGGAAGCACTATTGGAATAGAAGTTAGATGAAGAGTGCTAACATCCGTTTTTAGCATCAAGTTTCTTTAAAAGTCATTCAGTCTGTTTCCTTCCTTTTATATTTACTGGAATTTCATCCTATAGAGAAGCAGCTCATCCACAATCTACAGCTAGGTAAAAGTAGATAAAAAACTAGGATTAAGTAGGGCCTCCCTGGTGGCACAGGGGTTAAGTCTTAGCACTATCAAGCTATTGCAAGACACTGTGGCATGAGTTCAATCCCTGGCCAGGGCACTGACCCACATGGCACAGCAGACCTCTTCTGTATCACCCACTGCTCCCCTCAGCAGTGTATTTCAGTAGATCCACCTGTTCTGCTCCCCATTCTGTCTCTGATGAATCCTCTCACTCCCCTGCACCTTTGGCCTACACCCAGTTCTTGTATGCATAAATAAGTAGAAATAAATCTTTAAAAGAAAACAAACTAGGTATACTTCTATAGTATAGCCCTTCTTTAAAGAAAAACATTAGTTAATTTAATAAAGCTCTAAGACCATGAAAGACATCATTAGAGGCACTGTGCCCCACTTTTCATTCTATTCAAGCAAAGTTTGACTTGTACAGAATAAGATCATCCTCTCCTCCTCTGTAATTTGAAATGCAAAATACTTAGCCCCTATTTTTCTTCATTCTGCTTATATTTTCATTGTGTTTCCATTAATCTAGGAATCTGTAAATATGACAAGCTAGAATATGAGCCACTCTAAAGAAAATACAAGCTAGATATGGTAAGAATAAAATTTCATTAGTGAAAGTAAGTAATTACATTTTACTTCAACTGGAAATTCTTTTAAAATACCCACTTACATTCCTCATTCTACAGTTTTATTCACTTTGCAAATACAGATTTATTTCTCATGAGATGTATAGTATAATTTAATAATTATTGAATGTGTCATTACATATTTTTTAATTTAAAATTAAAATATATACTGCCTTAATTTCTTTCTATTTAAAAAAATTATCATATGCAGAAACACATCCAATTATCTTTCATTCTTCCCTATTGAGCTATTGAACGTCTTTGTGGGTTTATTAAAAAGAAGCAGTGATTAAGTAGAGGAAGGGTATCCTTAATCTTCAAACACAACTATTCTTTATTATTGTTTATGTCTAATGCCCTTCTATGATCCATTTTTCTGGGTATTGCAATGACATAAAAGCATTTCAATTATCTATAACAAGAAACACAATTTTATGCCCAAATAACAAAGTATGATACTTAATGGCTATAGGAAGAGCAAAATGGATCTGATCAACTGTTAAGTAGTTAAAGGACAGTGACCTTATGACAGATAATTGTGGATGGTTCAAAGATATGAATCACCTTCTGTTTCAAATTGATAAAGCATGTGGTCGCTGGTCAACTGGTTGCCATAAAAAATACCAAAGACTTGAATATCTTAAAAAAGAGAAATTTATTTGCTCATAGTTCTGGAGCCTGGAAATTCAAGATCAAGATATCAGCAGGGTTGGGCTTTTCTTGTGATATCGCTCTCCTTTTGCTTGCAGACAAACACTTTTTTTTCTATGTCTTTACGTGGCCTTCTCTCTATATGTGACATTCCTGATGTTTCTTCCTTGTTTGGAGAGACCCTGCGCAGTGAGCGGAAGGGCCTTGACCTGAGTCCCTAAGGCATGTGAAAACACATGCGTCTAGGAGGAAAACCTCTGGGTGACAGGACTTGGTGTTGAGTGCCCGGAAAGTGACCTGCGTGGAGTCAGGCCTCTACATCTCCAGTCTGAGAATAATAAAAATAATGAGCGGACTTCCCAGGCTCTAGCTAGGGGGCGATAAGATTATGTGAGTGAGAACTAACCACCTGGTACCCTACTGTCTGAAGTAAATAGATAACAGTAAGAAAGTAGACTAATCATTCATACATGTTATCATTATATGGTATGCTTTGATGTTACACCTGCTGCAATTAAAATAGTATATAATGAGCACTAAGACAATAAAGATTTACTGCATGCTGGACATGACAGTCCTCCATTTCTGATTTCCCTCACAGTCGTGTCCCAGGTCCAGGACTCACTAGACGTCAACACTTCCTATTCTTATTAGAGGTCTAATTCTATTGGATTAGGGCTATCCTTATGACCTCATTTAGCCTTAATTACCTCTTTAAAAGTCTTGTCTCTGAACACAATCACTCTGGGTGCTGGGACTTCAACATCTAAATTGGGAGTGGAGTTGGGATGGGAAGTTATAATTCAACTCATAATGGTATGTAATCAAAAAGCCATAATAAAGTATTGCATACTATGGAGCAATAGCATTGATTATAATTTACATTTTGGTACAGCACTCATCCATAAGTATGTTATTTTCCATTCTCCTACCTATTTAAATAAATGGATATATCTTTGCTTAGAATTGCCAAAGCATTCTGGACATTATGCAGAGAACAACATCAGTATATGATATTAAAAACTCACTACGTGCCAGGCACTTTGTAATTTATTTACATTTATTACCTATTTGATGTTCCTAACAAGTCTATGAATTCTATAAAGTAGAATTATTTTCAGTGATTTACATAAGAAAAAATAGTGCTTGAAGAAGTTCTATCCTCTGTCTCTCTAGTATGTACACATATTAGGATCTGTTCAGACTAAAACTTTGCAGACACTAAGCTAAATAAGGGTTTGACAAACCCCTGTTGAATTAATCACGAACCAATGTATATATATTCAATTCTGTAGGAGCAGCCACTTATTAGCTGTCGAGGCTGTCATAAGCCAAAATATTCCAGATTAAATTCTCTTGCTCAGACCCACATCAAAAAATCAAGTAAATGTAGTGTGACATATTCCTGTACTAGCATTCAGAGTGCCCTTTCCACATACTATATTTCAAGATTAAAAGCACAGGCCCTGCAAAAATGGACTTTTCAAGTGCCACTTACATTCTGCTTCCTCAAATGTGGTACTTTTCCCTAAAACTGAAAATATAGATGTCCTTATTTTGCTAGAATTGGGTTTGGAACCATAAACCAGATGGAAAGGAGGAAAGCACTCCTTGGGCTGTTCATTCTTAGGAGAAAGAAGTAAGTAGAGAGACAGGACCAAATACTGAGTTTTCCTTCTAAACTAACCCATTTCCATAGAGTGAATTATGTGAGGAGGCAAAAAGAAACCAATATGCCCAGATGATCAGATGGCACATCGAATGATACAATTTCTTGTCAAAGTCCTGTCTCAGTAGTAAGCATAATTCAAGTAGACTTATTTATATAAGCACTGAAATTCAATTTAGCAAAATTATGACATAATTGTATTAGAAAGATGGGGAAATGAAAATGCCATGTGTGTATATGTTCAGGTCAGGTCAACAAGATAATTGGACCTTATCTATCATAAATGATTATAATAGGTTAAATTTAAAATTAAAAAATCAAAATTTAGAAATTTTAAGCATAGCTTATGTGTGTGTGTGTGTGTATGTGTGTGTGTATGCACAGAACTATCTGCAAAAGTAGCTGTAGGAGTTCTGCATAGTTGTTTCAAAGGAGAGTATTTCAGAGGTGGGGTAAAAATGTGGGCTAGAAAAATGCCTAATTTATTTTTTGAACTTTGAAGTATTATTTGATCTAAAAATATGCATTTTTACTCTGATATAAGTTTTTGAATGCCATGAAAGATCAAGTCTTTGCTTGTATTTCTGAATCTTAGCCAAGAAAAAAAAAATGAAAGAAAAAGAAGGGATAAAAAAAAGCAAAACAAAAACAACTGGGTCTGGTAGCATGTGAAAGCTTATCATAGAGATTAAGACAAAGCCATTGGACCTTAATGGATTCCTTCTTACAAAGAAACACAATGTTATTTTATAAGCATTTTCCTATCACATTTTTAGAGACCGATGCCAATTTTTAAATGCTCTAAATCTGTCTGATAGGATAACCACTAGCCACATGCAGAAATTTAAAATAATTAGGGCCTCCCTGGTGGCATAGGAGTTAAGTCTCAGAGTTCTCATGCTGTCACTGCTGAGGCCTGAGTCCAATCCTGGGCTGGGGAGCTAACCCACACATGGTGCAGCAGACCTCTCCTGTCTTGCCCGCTGTTCCCAAAGCAGGATATTTCAGTAGATCCACCGCTCTGCTACCCACTCTGTCTCTGGTGAATCCTCTCACTCTCCACACCTCTAGCCTACACCTCAATTCTTCTATGCATAAATAAATCTTTAAAAACAAAACAATTAACTTTTAATAAAAATTTATAGTCTATCAGTCACATTATTCACATTTCAAGTGTTCAAAAGTCAAATATGTCTTCTGGCTACCTTTTCAGGGAGCAGAAATAAACGTGTCCATCATTGCAGAAATTTCTATTAAAAAGCACTGCAGTAGGACTTGCTGCTTGTATACTGAAGGTGCACAGAGACTATGCCCTGAAGTTCACTATTTGAATAGAAATGAACAAACTTTTCAAAGCATTGATTTCTTCACAAAGCCAAGTATTTTGATAGCAATAAGAATCAAGGGTGATATTCTCCATTTGAATTGGGATTACCTCATTCCGGTTAGTCAGACACTTGCTAAACACTGCGTGCCAGACAGTATTTTTGATACTAAAAAAACAATACTGGTCAAGATGCTCAAAATCTGGAAGAATAATGTCAGCAACATAATGAGATAGGAAATTCCGGGCCATACCCAATGCAGAAACACCAACTTAAAAACAATCTACAGCCCAAAAAGACTTTATGAGAATTCAGACATCATTTAGGAAGACGCATCACCACAGCTCAAAGCCAAGAACCACCACAATGGAACAAGTAAGAAAAGCTGTTTCGTTTCAACCATGTCATTGGGACAGGGGACAGTGGTGTCAACAGATGGCTTGTCTTTCACCTGATTCAGGGCACTGACAGAGAACTGACATACCTTGGGTATCTGAGGATTACAGAAAACAAGGAATGCAGAGATGGTGTCAGCACTAAAGACTTAAAATCCTGAAGCCCAAAATCTGAATAGTTCACCAGGATCAGCAATCAGCACCCAGCTCATGTCTTCCTTCTGGGAAAAGAAAGAAAAGCAGAGAGCATAGGCCTAATGTTCTGTTTTCTGGGGATGCTGTAGAGATACTGGTTTCTATCTCTTATGTGGAACACTGGAATAGATATAACTTGGATACCTGGGGGCTGCAGAAGATTCAGAATGGTATAGTCACAGAAAAACTGCAAGCCTTTCCACCGCCAAAAGAAGATGCATCCTCAGAAAAGATTTGAAAGCCCCTCCCAAATCTTTAACCTAGCTGATTAGTGAAGGTCTGTTCCTGTGTGAATTCAGTCCATAAAACTGGGAATAGAGACTGTTTTTGTCCAAATGTGTCCCAATGCAAAGTTACAAGGTACATGAAGAAACAGAGTAACCAAAGGCAAACAATTAATCTCCAGAAACTGACCCTAAAGAAAGTGGTATAGTACAGTAGTGTTAACTATATGTACATTGTTGTAAAGCAGATCTCAGAATTTATTCATCTTCCTTAACTGAAACTTTATACCCATTTAATAACTCCCAATTTCCCCTTCCTATGGCCCCTGGAAATCACTATTCTATTTTCTGCATCTAAGAGAGCAATTATTTTAGATACCTCATATAAGATATTTAAAGATAAATTCAATGATATATGTGTTTTACCATGATGGGGAAAAAAAAAAAAAAAGATGTTCAAAACCCATTTCCAGGCTTTGGGAAATAAAATAAGACTATAAAATATTCTTCAAAAAAAAAAAGTAATCAGAGCTATGAGATAAACAGTATGGCCTAGAGTGATAGGGGAAAGTAGAGGAAAACTTAGTTAACATCTAATAGTTGTCAGGATGATAAGGAAAGTCCTTACAAGGACCTGATATCAAAGTAGTCATGAAATACTAGTGGAATTTTGACATAAACATGCAGATTTTAAAGATGTAGTATTTCAGTGCAAAGGGAGAACATGTGAAAAAGTTTAAGGACAATAGAAAGCATATTTTACTTTGGAATGGTGATATGTGGGTAGGAGGGATGGGGAAATATAGAGTAAGGAGAAAATCTTTGTACGGAGGTGTAAGCAAGATCTATATCATGTTAGGGACTAGTGAAATATTTACATTTAGTATCCCAAACATTCATCAAATAGATTTTACCTTTTTTTTTTTTTTTTTTTATTTTATTTTATTTTATTTTTTTTTTAATAAATTTTATTGTTATATTCCCCATACAATTGCAGCCCCCCCATTCTGACCCCAATCCCTCCCCTCCCACCCCCGCCCCCTAAAAGTGTCTCTGGTTCATAGTTTTTTGTTGATTTTGATTTTCACTTTCTTATAGTTACTCATTTTCCTGGTCCCTTATTTAAGTTTTCTAGATTCCTGCTATGAGTGAGACCATCCGGTATTTTTCTTTTTCTTTTTGGCTTATTTCGCTCAGCATGATCCCTTCCAGCGCCATCCATGTTGCTGCAAATTGCATGTGTTTATCTTTTTTGAATGCTGAGTAATATTCCATGGTATATATGTACCACATCTTCTTGATCCAGTCATCTATTTTGGGCATTTGGGTTGTTTCCAAAGCTTAGCTATTGTAAACAGTGCTGCTATAAACATAGGGGTGCAGGTGTTCTTTGGAATTGATGTTTCTGTGTCCTTTGGGTAAATACCTAGGAGTGGAATTGCTGGATCATATGGAAGCTCTATGTTTAGTAGGTCCAGAAATCTCCATACAGCTTTCCACAGTGGTTGGACCAGTTTGCACTCCCACCAACAGTGCAGAAGAGTTCCTTTTTCTCCACACCCTCGCCAACATTTGTTGTTGCTAGTTTTTTTAATATGTGCCATTCTCACTGGTGTGAGATGGTATCTCATGGTAGTTTTGATTTGCATTTCCCTGATGACAAGTGATGTTGAACATTTTTTCATATGCCTGTTGGCCATTTGCATTTCCTCTTCAGAGAAGTTTCTTTTAAGCTCTTCTGCCCATTTTTTGACTGGATTATTTTCTTTGTTGTTGTTGAGTCTCATCAGCTCTTTGCAGATTTTTGTGATCAGTCCTTTATCATTAGTGTTGGGTGCAAAAATGTTCTCCCAGTTGGTGGGGTTTCTCTTTGTTTTTGTTATTGTCTCTTTTGCTGTGCAGAAGCTCTTTAATTTGATGTAGTCCCAGCTGTTTATCTTTGCCTTCACTATCACTGCTTTGGGTGATGTGTCTGTAAAGATGTCTTTGATGTGCAAATCACGTAGTGTTTCGCCTATATTTCCTTCTATATATTTTATGGTTTCAGGTCTTATGTCTAGTTCTTTAATCCATTTTGAGTTGATTTTTGTGTATGGTGTGAGGTGGTGGTCAAGCTTCATTCTTTTGCATGTAGCGACCCAGTTTTCCCAGCACCATTTATTGAACAAACTTTCTTTGCTCCAATGCATATTCTTTGCTCCTTTGTCAAAGATTAGTTGACCATAAATCTGTGGGTTTATTTCTGGATTTTCTATTCGATTCCATTGGTCTGTATGTCTGTTCTTGTTCCAATACCATGCAGTTTTGATGATTATGGCTTTGTAGTATAGTTTGAAGTCTGGGAGTCTGATGCCTCCATTCCCTTCTTTTTTTTTCAGGAGAGCTTTGGCTATTCGGGGTTTTTGGTGATTCCATATGAATTTCATCAATAATTGTTCTATTTCTTTGAAGAATGCCATTGAGATTTTGATTGGAATAGCATTGAATCTGTATATTGCTTTTGGTAGGATGGCCATTTTAATAATGTTTATTCTTCCAATCCATGAGCAGGGGACGTCTCTCCATTTCTTTGTGTCTTCTTCTATTTCTTTTAACAGTGTTTTATAGTTTTCTTTGTATAGGTCCTTTACCTCTTTTGTTAGATTTATTCCCAAATATTTGATTTTTTTTGTTTCAATAACAAAAGGGATGGTCTTTTTGATTTCTTCTTCTTCAGATTTATTGTTTGTGTATAGGAAGGCTACTGACTTTTGCGTGTTGATTTGTATCCTGCCACTTTACTGAACTGATTGATGAGTTGAATTAGCTTTTCTGTGGAGTTTTTGGGGTTCTCTATGTATAATATCATATCGTCTGCAAATAGTGATAGTTTGACTTCTTCTTTTCCTATTTGGATTCCTTGGATGTCTTTCTCTTGTCTTATTGCCCTGGCTAGGACTTCCAGTATTATATTGAAAAGCAATGGTGAGAGTGGACATCCTTGTCTTGTTCCAGATCTTAATGGAATTGCTTTCAGCTTTTCACCATTGAGAATGATACTGGCTGTTGGCTTGTCATAGATGGCCTTTATGATGTTGAGGTATGTTCCTTGTATCCCCAGAATTTCAAGGGCTTTTATCATGAATGGGTGTTGCACTTTGTCGAAAGCTTTCTCAGCATCTATTGATATTATCATATGGTTTTTATATTTCTTTTTGTTGATGTGTTGGATAACGTTGATTGATTTTCGGATGTTAAACCATCCTTGTGCCCCTGGAATGAATCCAACTTGGTCGTGGTGAATTATCTTATGGATACATTGTTGGATTCTGATAGCTAAAATTTTATTGAGGATTTTTGCATCAGTGTTCATTAGGGAGATTGGCCTGTAGTTTTCCTTTTTTGTGTTGTCCTTGTTCGGTTTTGGTATTAGTGTAATGTTGGCTTCATAAAACGTGTTTGGTATTGTCCCTTCCTTCTCAATTTTTTGGAAGAGTTTGTGAAGGATAGGCACTAATTCGTCTCTGAATGTTTGGTAGAATTCATTTGTAAATCCATCAGGTCCTGGGCTTTTGTTTTGGGGAGGTTTTTTATTACCATTTCAATTTCGCTAATTGTAATTGGTCTGTTTAGGTGTTCTATTTCTTCTTTATCTAGCTTTGGGTGATTGTAGAGTTGTAGGAATTTGTCCATCTCCTCTAGATTGTTAAACTTGTTTCCATATAACTGTTCATAGTAGTTACTGATTATTCTTTTGATTTCTGCTGTGTCCGTTGTGATTTCTCCTCTTTCATTGATGATCCTGTTTATTTGTGCTTTCTCCCTTTTTTCCTTTGTGAGCCTGGCTAGGGGTTTGTCTATTTTATTGATTTTTTCAAAAAACCAGCTCTTGGTTTCATTGATCTTTTGGATTGTTTTTTTAGTTTCAATTTCATTTATTTCTGCTTTGGTTTTTATTATTTCTTTTCTTCTACTGGTTTTGGGGTTTTTTTGTTGTTCTTTTTCTAGATCTTTGAGCTTCGAGATGAGGTTGTTTCTTTGCGTTCTTTCTTGTTTCTTGATGTGAGCTTCTATTGCTATATATTTTCCTCTTATTACTGCTTTTGCTGCATCCCATACATTTAGGATATTAGTGTCCTCCTTGTCGTTCAATTCAAAAAATTTTTTAATTTCTTCTTTGATCTCCTCATTAGTCCAATGGTCTTCCAGTAGTGTGGTTTTTAATCTCCATGAGGTAGGAAAGTTCCTTGCCTTCTTTTTATGGTTTATTTCTAGTTTGATGCCTTCATGGTCAGAAAAGATGGTTGATATGATTTCAATCTTGGTGTATCTGTTGATGTTTGTCTTGTGCCCCAGTATGTGATCGATCCTGGAGAATGATCCGTGTGCGCTTGAGAAAAATGTGTACTCCGTTTTTTTGGGGTTTAGTGTTCTATAGATGTCTGTTAAGCCTAATTGCTCTAGGTCCTTATTTAGAGCTTTGGTTTCTTTACTTATTTTTTGTCTTGTTGATCTATCCATTGTTGATAGTGGTGTGTTGAAGTCTCCCACTACGTATGTGTTTTCTCTGATGTCTGTTTTCAGAGAGGCCAACAGTTGTCTGATATATTTTGGTGCTCCTTCGTTTGGTGAGTATATGTTAATGAGTGTTATTTCTTCTTGAAGTATTGTCCCCTTGATCATAATGTAGTGACCATTGGGGTCTCTTTTTATCTTTTTGAGTTTGAAATCTGTTTTATCTGATATAAGTATAGCTGTTCCTGCTTTCTTTTTTGGTCCATTTGCTTGTAGGATTGTTTTCCATCCTTTAACTTTGAGCCTATTTTTATCTTTTGTAGCTAAATGTGTTTCCTGGAGACAGCAAAAGGTTGGGTTTTGTTTCTTAATCCAGGCTGCCACTCTGTGTCTTTTTATTGAAGAGTTTAGTCCATTTACATTTAGAGTTAATATTGATATGTTAACATCTGTATTTGCCATTGTGTTTGTCTTTCCTTTGATTTTATTTATTTATTCTTTTAATAACTTTTTTTTTTTTTTTTGGCCTTCTTTCATTGTTATTCGTCCCTCTGAGGTTCTGGCTTTAGGACTCCTTGTAGTATTTTTTGGAGTGGGGGTTTAGTTGCAATGAAATTCCGGAGTTTCTGTTTGTCTGGGAAGGTCCATATTCTTTCTTCAAAGAGGAAGGAGAGCTTTGCGGGATAGAGTATTCTTGGTTGGCATCTGTTTTCTTGGAGTCTGTTGACTATGTCCCTCCACTCTCTCCTTGCCCGTAGTGTTTCTTCAGAGAAGTCTGATGTCAGCCTGATTGGTTTTCCTTTGAATGTTATCTGTTTCTTCCCTCTTGCCAGCTTCATTATTTTTTCCTTGTCCTGGATTCTTGGGAGCTTTACTATTATGTGTCTTGCTGTATTTTTCCTTTCGTCGTGGAAGTTTGGTGTTCTTCTTGCTTCTTGTATATCAATTTTCAGCTCCTTCTTCACATTTGGGAAGTTCTCTTCAATTATCTCTTTGAATATTTTCTCTGTTCCTACATCTCTCTCCTCTCCTTCTGGTATTCCTATAACTCTTATATTTCCTTTCCTCATGGAGTCAGATAGTTCCCGAAGTCTTTCTTCGTTCTTTTTCCTTCGTACTTCTCTTTCCTTTTCTGTTTTGGTTCTTTTTATTTCTGTGTCTTCAAGATTACTTATTCGTTCTTCCATTTCATCTATTCTGCTTTCATTGCTTTTCCCAGAATTCTTTAGTTCTTCCATTAATTCTTTGATCTCCTGCATTTCTTTTACTTCCCTCTTTAGGGACTCAATTTCTTTCTTCTGACCATTGTTTTCCCTCTCTAGGGACTCAATTGCATTCTTCTGATCGTTGATTATTTTTCCCTTATCATTGTTTTCCTTTATGACTTCTGTCAGTTTTTTAATCACGGCAATTTTAAATTCTCTTTCTGGAAGGCTCAGAAATTCTTCCAAGTTATTGTCTTTGCAATCTGGGGGCTGGCTTTCTTTTTGTGGTGTGCTTTTTCTCTGGAGAGTTGCTAGGTTGCGTGTGGTTCTTCTCCTCCCTACTGTCTGTTTTCTAATTTGCCGTATGCGTTGGGACACTGTGTTGTTGGGACTGGCCGGCATCTTGGGTGGGCTTCTCTGTTCCCCTCTGGTTCTTCCAGGAGTCATCTGTCAGTTTCAAGCAGCCGGGCGGCCGGGGGTTTTTTGCTGGTGCTGGTCTCCTCCTGGGGGGGGGCTCTCTTTAATGGCGCCTGGAGCTCACCTCCGCGGCGAATCCTGCAGGGTTCGCCTCAGCTCCCGTTCACGGGGTGTGGTGGCTGCAATAGTTCCTTTCCACTCACAGTCCCGCTTGCTGTGTCCGTTTTTCTTGTTGGCCGTTTTGGTTTGTTGTTTCCTCCTCTCTGCGGGTCGGAGAGTGCCGCCTCTGTGGGCGGGGGAGGGGAGCAGGGTTCTGCGCTTCCCTCCCTTCTCGTCCTCTTTTATGGCTACTTTCTTCTTCGGGCAGTTTGCTGGAGTCGTCTGTTTATCTTCCGTGTCCCAGTTCTCACTGGGACCTGCCGCTTTTCCTCCCTATTAACTTTTTTTAATGGAGATCTTACTCGCAGCGTCTCCTCGCCGCCATGTTGCCCACATTTTATTCTAGATTTTACCTTTCATACTTATTTTATTTAGATTCTGAACAATACTTTCCACAGCACATACAATGTGTTATATATATTAGCTACTCAACAAATATACTTTGATATGCTTAAAAAAGTAATGCAAATACAGAACCATATTTTCATTTTAGAAAATTCTACTTACATTTTGGAAAAGGAATTATAAAAGGCTATCATAATATAAAGTCTGTACTTTGTACTGGTGTTTGAAAAGAGCAACAACAATGCCATACTTTCTATGAGCATACTATACACCTATAAAGGGTAGTGTGTGCATCCATAACTACAGTTATATGCGTGCATCCATGTGTGTAAAACATGCTTACAATAGCAATAACAGTATTTCAATGATACATTTATATATTTCTTCTCTGTTGACATTTTTATTCTCACTTCCAAAATTTTGCTTAATATAAGGATATAGTCAGCTTAGACCAAGAGAGTAAAATATATGCACACTCTCAGCACATTCCTGGCAACTTTTTACATTACAAAGTTTAGGTGCTAATGGTATATCAAAAAGGCAGAATGCATTAGTTAAATGAAATATCCTTTAGACTGAGAACAGAAGTTATTACAAAGGCACAGACTGCATTAACAGTTGGATGGGCATTAGCAATGGGATGTTTGTCCTTGATATTCAAAGGTAATAGCCACTGGGTGGGTTTCTCTCAATATGTGAACATATTTAGAAAACTAAAAGTATGTGGCCAGCTGCTCACAGGTGAAAGCTCTGTTCAGTCTTTCATTTTTGGCAGCTCAACCTCTTTGACTCATGACCTACATATGCCACTGATGGGGAAATATACAAAATCCCCTATTGTTTTACATCCAATCGGTTGACTTGCTGCTGTTTCCCACAGCTGCACAGCTGTGTTAAAGGGTTTCTGTTCTACCTCAAGAGATATAACTATGAGCCTAGTAGCAGATCACTTTTAAGTGGAGCATCAGTTATGACTTTCAGAAAACACAGTTTGAGAGTCATAGCATATGTGACTGGAAGGGATCACAAATTTTAAGCAAACCCTTTTATTTTATAAATGAGAAAACTTAAACTTATGAAATTTAAATTGATTGCCAAATTGTTTTCACTGGTTAATAAAACAAGTGAGGCTAGTGTTCTTTCCAATATATAATATTGTTATTAGAATTGTTCATTGAAAACTGCATTTTCCCTTCCTTTAATTTTCTTCTTTTATTTTTTCTTACCTCTTTCTTTTTATTTAGGCAACTGTTTGGACTTTTTTATTTTGCCAAGCACCTCACATGTTTCAGGATCACTACCAATTGTTAAACATAAAAATATAACTTATAACCAAACTATAAAAATAATAGTGAAGACTTCAGGAACATGATGATGTGGACTCATATTTCCTTGTTCTTGTCTTTAAGAATTATGATATACCCTGGGAGTTATTTAACAGACAGCAGTAAGAAGACTCTAAAAGCTAAAAAAGAAGAATATGGGCAGGCTAGAAAATACAGGATCTGAGAAATAACATGATATATTTCCTGAGTTTTCTTATCTTCTAGATATTCTGCACTGGGTAATGGAGAGGTCTATAACAGGACATGGAAGAAACAAAGAAATAAATGGAAAAAAATGGGGAGGAAAGGGAAAACCTGCTCTTTCTATTCCAAAGACAGACAAAGAGGAAGTCCAACAGACACCCAGTGGGCATTTCTCCACAAATAAAGCCTATGTTGATGATCCAACTCATCAATAGCAGTGGCAGCAGAAAAGTCCCAACCATCCCATTCTTGCTTCAGAAACCAGACCCAGTGAATGATATGACCTCCTAGGAGCTGCAGACTCAAAGCAACAGCTATCCAATTCATCATTTCAGAAACAAAGTCCAGAGATTGGTTCCATTTTCTCATGGTTACAGTAAAAGCAAAGTTCCATGACTCCCAGGCTTTCGGCAAGTGGTATAAGGGACTAAGGTCCAGTGGTATTTTGCCTCATACATGAAGATTACCCAGTGACACCACAGAAGGCGCAAGTGGGGAGTGAGCAGGAGTCCCAGAAGCACCAGAAAACAAAACTGACAAAAATAACATCTCAAGGGTGCAGCAACTAAACTTTCATGGGAATGGATGCTTAGAAAAGTAGGCTATACCTTATTTACATATTAAACTTAAAAAGAGCAGCTATCTGCTAAAATAAAAGATTTACAAAAGAGAGTCCCCAAACAAAACAAAATGTCCAGGATACAATGAAAAATCACTCGTTATACCAAGAACCAGAGGAAACATAATTTAATGAGAAAAATCAATCAATGATCAACAATAGGGAGATAAATCCCATACTGGAATTATCTCACAAGGATTTTAACAACTGTCTTAAAAACATTTTAGAAAAACAAAGAACTCTCTTGAAACAGATTAAAATAGAAAATTTCATCAAAGAAAAATTATATAAAGAACAAAACGGAAATTACAGAATTGAAAACAACAATAATTGAAATGGAAAAACTCTCACTGATGTACTGAATAAATAGATGGCAAATGAAAAAGATGTAATCACTAAACATAAGAATAGAGCAGTAAAATTTGCTCAATCTGACCAACAATGAGAAAATATTTAGTAACAGAGTCTCACATCTCTGTGGAAATATTTTAAAAGAACAAAAATTCACATCATCAGAATACTGCTATTGAAAAAGTAAAGATACAATGGTTAAAAACTTCCAAAATTTGGCAAAAGACATAAGCCCACAGACTTAAAAAAGAATCTCAAATAAGATAAATCCAAAGAAATCTACACATGCTATAACTAAAATCCTAAAAATTGTCAAAGGAAAATAATGTATTACCTATAAAGAAAACCAACTTGTTCCAAATAATTCTGATCTGAAATTTTGCAGACTTCTCTACCGCTGGCCATACCACCCTGAATGCATCTGATCTTGTCTGAAATTTTGTAAACCAGAATGAAATCACACAATATTCTTATTAGGTGCTGAAAGAAAAGAACTTTCAATTTTATTGAAAGAACTAGAAATTCTGTATCCAGTGATAACATTATTCATCAGGAATTTAAAGGAAATCATAATATTTTCAGTTAAAGGAACACTAAAATAATTAGTTGCTAGCAAGATTACCCTTAAATCATGGCTAAATGAAATTATCTAAATGCAAAGAAAATGATAGAAGAGGACAGAGGTCTTTAAAAAGAAAAGAACAATGGACTGAATAAACAGAAGTAAATATAATAAAACTATTCTTCATCTCATGAGTTTTAGTAAATATTTTGGTTGAAATAAAAGGCAAAACCATATGATATATGGTATGAGATACAAGGGGAGGAATATTTAAGACAATTGTATTTTCAAGATGTGAATGGTAAAGGGACCTAAAAAGAAGTAAACGTTCCACATATCACTCTAAGTTATAAAACACTGACATTGATAGTCTGTGATAAGATATATATGCATATAGCAATACATACAGAAACAAGTTCAAAAGCTATATAAATCAATATACTCAAAGCAATTGTGGATTTAAAAAAAAAATGTAACTCTGAAAGATGTTTAAGTATTTCAAAGAAAGGCAAGAAGAAATAAGAATAACAAACACAAGGAACAAACAGAAACAATGACAATGATAAGCTCCAGTATAAAATTATGTACTATATTAAAATGTTTAAATTTTAATTTAGATAGTTTAATTTAGATAAAATTCCATGATCCAACCCTTCTTTGCAAACAAGAATCTCATTTCAAAAATAACAAAATAGAGGGAAATAAAGGGGAACACACACACATATGAACATATATATGATATATATCTTAATAAAAAGTATAGCAGTTCCTACATAAATATTGTAAGAAATAGTTCTCAGAACAAATAAAGTTAATAGGAACAAAATCAGAATTTGCATAAGCATAAAAAGGTAAATCCACCAAAAAGAAAGCAATCCTAAGAGGTTCTGCAGCAATAGAGCTTTAAATTCTACAAGTGAAAAGTCAACATGGCTGAAAGGGAGAAATAGACAAATCCATGGTATAGTTTGGGGTTTAACCATCCTACCTTAGCAATTTATAGAATTACATGACAAAAAAGTAGCAAGAACATAAGAGATTTGAACAATATCATCAACCAGAAGCTTCCATCTGACATTCATAGAAAACTCCGGGAAAAATAAGAGCACAAATTAAGTATATCAAAAACAGTAAAATCAACAAATCTAAAATAATTTTTGAAAATAAAAAACCTAGCATGCTAAAACTCCAACTAGACTAATGAGCATGGGAAGGGAATGTCACGATAGATCTTTAAGACAGCAAAAGAAGGCCATGAAAAAATCATGTCTGCCAATGATTTAGGTAACTTAGAAAAATAAGGAAAACTTTGAAAAAGTTTAATTACCAAAACTGACTACAGGAAAAAATAAAAAAGCTGAAACGAATAAAAAAACACATTTATCATCAGTTATTTATATTTATGAATTAGAATATCCAGTATTGTAGGGTTTTTAATTTATTTTTTTATTTTTTTTATGCATACAAGAACTGGGGTGTAAGACAGAGGTGGGAGGTGGGGTGAGAGGATTCACCAGAGACAGAGTGGGGAACAGAACGGGCAGACTGACTGAAATACACTGCTGAGTGGAGCATGAAGTGAGACAGGAGAGGTCTGCTTCATCATGTGGGTTAGCTCTCTGGCCGGGCATCAGACTCATGCCATAGTGGCTGGCAGTAGCTTTAGAGTGCTGAAACTATAGCCCCTGTGCCACCAGTATGATATTATTATGAAAAAAGTGAACCTCAACTCAGGCCATACATGGAAATTCACTTGAAATGGAGCATAGATATAAACCAACATTCTGGCAGGAGCATTTGAGAAAACTCTATCCTTAACTCAGGCAAATATTTATTTACGAGACAGGATATTTCAAAACACAGATTATAAAGTCTGATAAATTAGATTATGACTAAATTTATCTTCTTTAATTTGCTCTTTTCAAACACCATTAAGATGTCAAAGGTTAACGAAAATTTTTACAAAACATACATTTGACAAAGGTCTCTTGTTCAGAATACATAAACATATTTTAAACTTAAATGGACATCAAACCCAATTTTTTAAAATGGGCAAAATATTTTATCAGACATATCACAAAATGATTCTATATATGTCCTCCTGATATCTTTAATATTGCTTAAATTCCAATGCTAAGACTGTTCCCTCAAGAAAGCCTATAATTTGATAGTCTCTATAATTGACTCTTCGGAAAACACAAATCATTAATAAATTTAAAAAGAGCTGATTAATCTAACTAGATATCCAGGGAAATGTAATTAAAATAATATTCTCATTTGGGAAAATTCAAATGAGTGGAGGGTTTTTGATGAGCTTTTATTCAATTTAAAATTTTAGGGCCTCCCCTGGTGGCGCAGTGGTTGCGAGCAGGGCTGCGCAGGTTCGATCCCCGGCCACTGGCGAGGGTCCCACATGGTGCGCAGACCTCTCCTGCGGCCCGCTGCTCCCCTCAGCAGTGTACTTCAGTCCTTCTGCCTGTTCTGTTCCCCGCTCCGGCTCTGGTGAGTTCTCTCACCCTCCCGCGCTTCTGACTGTACCCAGTGCTTGAATAAATAAATCTTAAAAAAAAAATTAAATTAAAATTAAATTTTAATACAGGAAATAAGTATTGACATGTATTTTTTTAAAGCTGACAAAATACAAGCATGTCACTGCTTTTAAAATATCACAATACATGTGACATTGAAATAAAAACTTTTACTGCAATCACCAAGATTTAAAAAAAATTACTTAGAAACTAAAATAACTGCCTAATTGTTTCAGACAATATATATGTCTGATATAAAAAGACTGATATAAAAAGACATACAAAAGGGTAAATGCCAGGAATAACTTTAAAGCATTTTATTTAATGAAAGTATAAAGATACTAAAGATTTATAGCTTTATTCTCTTCAAAGGGAAAGATTATCATTTACATATATACATATGCATACATATATGCGTGTTTGTGTGTGTGTATAGGTGTGTATATGTATATGTGAAAAGGTCTCCCTTGAAAATTAGAAGGATATAATGGGAACAAGCTAAACATGGCTATAATTGTAAGAAATAGATAAAAACAAAATTGAAAATTAAAAATAATCATTTTTGTTTCATACTTTCATCATGTTGTTCTAGTTCATTACTGTCAGAAAACAAAGAGAGTGAAAAAAGCTGGAGAGTGAGATTGCGATTAGGAAAGATTCCATAGGCTTTCATGAGCATTCGCCCCTAGTGAGATATCATTTCTCATGAGGCTCTTGCAATTTAGTTCTGGTGGTCCATGTCCAACTTGCATGGATGCTGAACATTGTTAAAGGAGTGACTGAAGTAGGGAATCATACAGGGTGTAAGTCAGAATCTATCCATGGGAACTAGCAAACCAAAGCAAGAATTGCCATGTGATCTATTAACACAATTTAAATGCTAAGTATGCAGATTGTCCTCAAAAAGGGATGCAATGTGTTGATCTGAAAATTTTAGCAAAGCAGCTGTAACTAACAGAAAATTATTGACTTTCAGAATCATAGTTCATGGTACAGTTATATTTTTATGAGATAAATGTTAAGCTTATGGAAAGGTACTTCTTAATCATTGTTTTAGTAAAGCCCAATATTAGAGTTTTAAGTATTGAGCAAGATGACTTTAAAGAGTGAATTATAGGATACTGTGTAAGGTAAAAATTGTAAATCGTGTTAAATATTAATGCAATTGCAAGAGATAGTTTATTGGAAAACAAGTCTATCCATTTTTTATACATTTACACACATACAGAATATTTATAAGGCAGAATATCACTAAATAATTTCTCTACTTATTCATGCTGTGCCTTATTTAAATATGACTCCCAAAAGAGGTTGTTGGAAATGGAAACTAAAATGTTAGTAATATCCACAATGTGTCAAAGATAATTCAGGCTAGTTTTCAAAAATCATTTCATTTTTTACAAGAATCCTGCTCATCATTATCCCTATTAAAGAATGAGAAAACTGGATTCTTTATTTTATTTTAATCATTCAAGGTCATAAATGTTCCAGGAAAATGAATAGAAATTGAACTGGAATCTTATTCCAAAGATCATGTTCTTTGCCTTTTACCATGAATCACATACATAATAAGAAATCTAACTTTCAGCATCTTCCAAGGACAACTCATTTCTTGTGACAAAATATGTCTCACTTTGATCATATATTCCCTATCCTGCCCACCTTTCCTTACAAACATAGAAAATATAATTGAAGGTGTAAAATGTTAAAAATGGTAGTCATTGGAATGCTATTATTGAAGAGTATTTTAAAATCTATTTATACTAAGATATATCCTCTCTTGGTTGTACAACTCTATAAATATAATCATTGAAACTTACACTTAAAATTGACGAATTTTATACTATAGATTTTATATTCCAATGTGTTTAAAGGTAAGTAAATCAATGTGAATTCTTTATTCCCAGAGCAAAACTAAACATACACATACATAAACATACACACTAAAACCAGAGGATATATACATTCAACTGTTTGTATTATCTGCCATAAGATTAACTTACTGCATAGATGTTTTAATCAGATATATAATATGATTTAATGTATTAAAACACACCAAAGGAACAATTCATTACCATGTATTTTAAATAAATTTTCATTTTTTGTGATGCTAACTATTGAAAAATATCCTAAAAATCTGTTATTAGCAATTTTTTTTTTAATTCAGGCTAAACTATGTAAGTTCTTAAGTTCTGTTTAGAAAATATTTGAAATGTAGAGAAAAATGTTAATTAGCTAATGGTTTAAAGTGACATAAATAGAAGTAGCCCTAAGGTTTGGAAGGTAGAAAAAAGACTTCTTTTTACACTTGTGTCACAATAATACATGAAATTTAATATATTTTAAAGCTTTTTTTTTTTGGAAATATCCTAATGTATGTGCTTAATTTACCTAAAGCCTTAGCATTCAGGTTTATCTTATAGCATGTCATTGGATTTTTTTTTTTTTTTTTGATTATTACTTGATCCTTTAATGGTTTGGTCTTCAGTTGATCTCAACAATATTTAGTTTAGATGTTAAAAATGATGTTATTTAAAATATTTATATAGGATTTATTCAAAATACAATATTTCTACAGAAATTTGTTATAAATCAAGTAGATTTAAACCCTCAAACATAGTCAATCTTCTGTACTCTAATTAAATGTTTCTATTAAAAAGTGTCATTTAATTTCCCCCATGTATTATTTATATGTATATATTCCCCTCCATGTATTATGTATATATATACACAAATATTTACAAAGTATTTAATGAAATAGATACAACAAGCAAGAGAAACTTTTTTTTTAAGATTTATTTATTTATTTATTTATACAAGTATTGGGTACAGTCAGAAGCGCGGGAGAGTGAGAGAATTCACCAGAGCCAGAGAGGGGTGCAGAACAGGCAGACAGACTTAAGACACTGCTCAGAGGAGCAGCGGGCGGCAGGAGAGGTCTGCTCGCCATGTGGGACCCTCCTCCGGTGGCCGGGGAGCAGCCGGAGATCGAACCGGCGCTGCAGAGGCTGTGGGCAGCTTCGCAACCCAGCGCTAAACCACCATGCCATCGGGGTGGCCCACGAAAAACTCTTAAGACTCAAGTGAAGATTCTCTAAGGAAAGAGTCTAGATTACACGTAAGTATATGATATAAACTGCAATGAAAAGTATTAAAACTTCAGTTAGTGAAAAACCATTGATGTGAGAATTATGACTGCCTTCTAGAATATTCTGCCAAAATTTTCTAAAGAACTTTCTGTATTCCATAGCTCCATTTCTTTGTTGTAATGTTTCTGTATAATTGCTTTGTATCTGCTCTTTATAAACTGGCTTCTCTCTTCTAATCACTTTATCGAACATCTCTCAAAACAAATACTAATAATCACCATCTTCTAAATCCTTTATCAATAATTTCCCTGCCATATCATTTGACCTGTCAGCATGATTTCATATGAGAAACTCCTTCTCTTTGGAAAACTACTTGTTTTTTTACCCATGATATACCCCCACACACTGGTTGCTTTTTCTCTTATCACTGCAGGTTTTTCTCTCTTATAAGTCCATCCTTTCTCTACAAATTTATCTTATGTCAATTACTCAACTATTCTGGTTCCAGCCATCCTTTCTTTTACTTTCAGCATAGAAACTTGCATTCATATCCATGGCTTCAATTGCCTGTTATATGTTTATAGCTATCAAATGCCTAATTTCAGTTCTATTTAAGCACTAAACTTAATTATCCATATGCTTTTTTAAAGTTTTACTTTTATTTATTTAGGCAAACAAGAACTGGGGTGTAGGCCAGAGGTGAGGGGGTGAGAAGATTCACCAGAGACAGAGTTAGGAGCAGAACAGGCAGATCTACTGAAATACACTGCTCAAAGGAGCAGCAGGTGAAACAGGAGATTTCTACTGTGCCATGTGGGTTAGCTCCCTGGCCAAGGATCCAACTCAGGCCACAGTGGCTGGTGATAGCTTGATAGCACTGAGACTTTAACCCCTGCACCACCAGGGAGGCCCTACTTATCTCTATGCTTGGAAAAAATATCCACTATGCAAAAAATATCTAAGATTTAGGATAGCTAAAACACCTCTAACTAGTAGGTAAACAGAAACTTGTCAAGGATCTTTCCCGTTAATTTCCAAGCAGGATTCTCTTTTGGGAATGACAGTTTGAATAAATTGTTAATAGAATTAATCCAGACTAAAGTTAAAAAGCTAAGTATTATATTTGATACATGGTTTAGCAATTCCATCAAATCAGATTCACTCAATCGTAAAATCTGTCTGTAATTATTCCATCTAAATACACTAAGTTATTTCTAACACTGCCGCTTCATCAAACAGAATCACACAATCCAAAAACATTTTTTTATTTCCCTTTTTTTTTTCCACCCAGAATTCAGGTTTAACTTTAACATATTGAAGTCTAACTACCATATAGTTACCAATAAATCTTTAATAGCTGTCTTTTATTCTTATTAAAACCAGGAACCCTAAAATACCCTAAGATCTTGCACAAATTGCCCCTCATACAATATGCACATAACAAATTATTAATTGCTTACTATTAGTTATGAGCAAAAATGCATCCAACTCTTTCCCTCAATAAGCTTGCTGATTAGAAAAGATATCAAATAATTCTACAATCAAATATAAAAATGCACTGTGACCAGTATTACATGGTCCCTATAGCTTCGTGAGCCTATGATAAGTGGAACTTGATCTAGGCATACTGTTTAAGGAAGTCTTAATCAAGTTTAAAAATTATGAGCACAAATCTAAAGATAAAAAGAGAAGGAAGTGAGGGAGGGAGCAATGGAGGGACAGAGGGAAGGAAGGAAGGTCAATTAAGCCTGTATCACCATGTTCAGAGCCAATAGAAGAGATTATTCGGATCTTTTACATATACAACATACTTAATATGGTTCTATTCATTTATTGTTATTAAGATTAATTTTATGACTCATAATATGAGCTTATTCTACTGTTTGATGTGTACTGGAAAAAAATAATACGTACATTAGTTGATCAGATTTTTAAATGGTTTACTGAAATCTCAACTACAAATTTCCGTATTTCTCCTTATAATTAATATAATATAATTATGATGACTTGACCCTTTCTCATTATGAAATCATTTTTCAGTAACATACACTTTTTCCATTTGAATATACACATATGTACAAAAAGACCCACTCCAGTATTCTATAATTAGCATTAGGTACTGTATTTTTCCATCCTTTCACTTTTATCTATTTGTGTCTTTATATTTAATTCATTTGTTAATATAGATTTACTTTTAATTCCAATGTATAATATGCTTTTTGTATACTTAACGGTTTAACTTTCATGTGATTATTCATACAAGGTTTAAAGACTATATCACATTGCTATTTGTTTTCTATTACTCATCTCTTTGTCCTTTTCTCTTTTCTGCCTTTTCTGAATTAGTTATTATTTAGATTCTATTTTATTTCCTTTATTGATTTATTACCTCTTCACGTTGCTCTTTTAAAAGTTATTGTATTAGTTTCCTATTGATGTAAAACAAACCAACACAAGTTCAGCATCTTAAAACAAGACATCTTAAAACAAGTTATCTTACTGTCCATGTGTCAGTATTTCAGGCAGTTTCCATGAGATAGGATTTTGCATTCTTCTCCAGGTATTAGAGGTTGCAATAAAAACATTAACTTTTGAGCAGTAGTCTTTTTGAGGTTTAAGTAGGAAAGAATCTGTTTCCAACCTTATTGAGATCGTTGAGAATCCAGTCTCTAGTGATTGGTTCATTAGGGCCCTACCTTCTTACTAGTTATCTAGAGTGTATTTTTATGTCTAGATGCTTCCTACTATTCTTTGACACATTATTCCCACCAAAGACAGCTCCCACATCACAACACATACATATTTATTCATGTAGTTATCATTTTGGTGTCTTTCATTCCTTTGTATAGTTTTAGATTTCATGTAATTTTCCTTTTGCCTGAAAGATTTATTTCAAATTTCTTATAGTTTGGATCTGCTAATGATAACTCCACAACTCTTTGCATGTCTAAAGGTGTCATTAGTTAATCTTTACTTTTGGAAGGTATGTTTTCTGTATATAGAAGTAAAGGGTGACATTTTGTTTGTATTCTAATAGTTGTTTGAAACTGTTGCTCCACTGTCATATTCTTTGCCTTGTTTCCAATGTGAAATTTACTATTAATCGGTACCTATTTTTGTTAATCTATAGGTAACATGCCACCACGCAACCCACCCCAAGCTGCTTTTACAACTTTCTCTTATCAATGATTTTGAGCTATCTAATTATGGCTAGGTACAGTATTCTTCATGTTTCTTGTTACCTATAAGTTTAAACATATAAGTATGTGTATTTATAGTTTTTGTCAAACTGCAATTCTTTGTTCTTATTATTATTTTTTTTTTCTCCTCTCCCAGTGCCTCTCCTTCAGGGACGTGTTTACAAGCATATCAGGCTATCAAAAATTGGCCCATAGCTCACTGTTGATTTCTTCTTTTTATGTTTTAATTTTCTGTGATTCATGCTATTTTCCATGCCTTCAATTTCATTTATTGTTTATTATGCAAGGTTTACTCTTCTATTAATACCATCTAATTTCAACTATCACATTGCAGTTTTTGCCTCTAGAAATGTAATTTAGATCTTTATTATATGTTTCATCTCTCTGATTAACTTTCTCAGAGCTCTATGATACCTATTTAGAGTATAAATTATTTTTGTATAGAACTGTGCTAACTTACCCATAATCTAATTTTAGAACATTTTCCCACTAAAAGAAACACCATGTCCATCTGCAACCTCTTCCAAAACCCCCACCAGCTGCAATCACTGGGCAATCAGAAATCTATTTTCTATTGCTTTAGAGTTGCTTGAAAGCCAGACATTTCCTATAAATGGAATTATACAATTTGTCTCTGTGAGTTTTTCACTTAGCATAATGTTTTCAAGTTTCACCCATGTTTTAGCATGTATTAATACCTCATCTCTTTTATTGCTGAAATATACTCTAGCAAATGGATGTAGATTTTGTTTTCCTTTCACTAGCTGATGGGCAATTATGTTGTACCTTATATCTGGACCTTGTAAACAGTGTTGCTGTGGGCATTTTTGTACAAATTTCCGTGTGCACATTTTCATTTCTCTTGGATATACACCCAGGAGTAAAACTGTGGTTGAATGATAACTCTGTTTAACATTTTGAGAAACTGCTAAAGTGCTTTCCAAAACACATGCACTATTTTACATTCCACTTCTGCCATATCTTTATCTTTTGCTATTTTTAATTATACCTTTGCTTATCTTAACATACGCAATATAGTTATAAAAGCTTTTTTAATGTCCTTGACTGTTGATTGCTACATTTATTTCTATTTTGATAAGTAAGTGATTTTTCTTCTCAGTACTGGTTTTCTTTTCCTCCTTTTTTGCAAGTTTGGTAGTTTTAATGAATGCCAGACATTGTAAAATGTACCTTACGGGTTGCTGGACTTTTTCGTATTTCTATAAATCTAACTTTGGTCCGGCATATGTTTTAAGCAACTTGTTAACTGTTTGATTCATTTGGGTCCTTTTTGAAGACGTTAGGTTGTACTAAAGCTGTAATATGTCTAGGCCTATTTAGTCCATGACCTGCCTGTACTCATTTAAGCCAAGGATTATTAAGTTCTTCATATTGATTAGTAGAAACATTCACTATTTCCGATCCTACGTGATCTCTGGGTATTTTTAACACCCCTTTGTGGTAGTTTCCTCACACAGGAGAGCCTCAGTACTTAGCAGGAAACTCTTCAGAACTCCAACTTCCCTAAGAAACTCTCCATTTTCCTATACTTTGCAGAGAACATTACCTGCTTTGGGTCCCCAGAATTTCATCTCCATAATGTCAACGCTGGTACCCTGCTGGGATCTGCTTGGGAAGCGTCCCCCTGCACCACATTCTGGAAAATCTTTAAAGGCAGGCAGATTTTGTTGATCTTATTATCATCTGTTCCCTGTGTCTCCAGGATCATTGTTCTTCGTTACTGATGCTAAAAGTCTTAGAAAATAATCCAAGTGTTCTCTTTCTACAGCAGTGGGATTTTTAAAAATAAAGTTAATGATAAGACTTTCCCCTCAAGCCCAAAATCAAAGTAATGTTTTTCTCTCTTCCGCATAGAGGAAGCAACGCGTGCGCCCTGGGTAGAATTCAAACCCCGCCTCCCGCCTCCAGCCCGCCCGCGGCATAATACGCAGGCGCGGAACTCCGGGTCGCCGGGCTACATCAGCCAAAACGCGCCTGCGCCAAAGAGCGGGGCGTGCCAACGCGCGTGTACGAGTCCGCCAATCAGAGCGCACTAAGTTCCTTGAGTTCCACCCACTACGTCATCAGCCAATCGCCTGCTCTGGCGCGCAGTCCTCTGTGGATCCAAAATGGATGGAAGAACTGGGTGAATGTAGAGTCGTAAGAGCGGCGTGGGCAAGAATGGAGGCGGTGGCGGAGACTCAGGCAGAGGCTGCAGCCAAAGAGTAAGTGTCTGTCGCCAGTTGGCATCCGGTCGCGGACCGGGGTACAACTTGCGGGTCCCCACGAACAATCGGTGCTCCTCGATCCGGTAAAACCTTTAGGGTCTACCTTGTGATCCCGATTCCAGTTACCCAGTGTTAGGTTCCTGAGATGACTGTTGCCCTTGCCTAGTAATACGGCTTATGAGGAACTGCCCGACACTCTGCAGGTACACACACTCCCGGTGGGTGTGTCCGGAAGGAGACGGTTCCATCCCTGTAAAGCCTCAGTGTTTCTTAGCGGGTGGCATTATTCCAACAGGAGATTGGCCACATCAGGAGACATTCGAGAAGGACCATTTCATTTTTTTGTGTTGCCTGCCCCAACACACACTACCAGTGAGTTAGTTTACTCCCAACCCTGACTCCTAATGTACTTCTCCTAACAAAGCGGATAGTCTGGATGGAGGCATCCTGTCGTCTTGAGCTGCAACTCCAGCATTCTGAGACCCGCCTCCAATGCTAGTGCACTCTGCCCTCAGGGTTCTCCACTACTCATGAGAGTTTTACCCTTATTCTTTTCCTTTCCCTGTTTATTTTCCTGACGCCTTCAGATCTTGACTCACGGTTTCTCTTCTTTGAGACACTTCCTATTTAAAATTGCAGTTCTTTTCTTTTTCATATGGCTTATTTCCTTTGCCGTGCTTACTTTTGCTCAGGGCACATATTATCTCCATGTGTCATCACACACACTATTCCTGGTTCCAGAGGGCCCTTCAGGTGCATGGGTAAGATATTGGCTAGGGAAGACTGTCAGCATTGATACACAAAGTCCACGTATGTGCATGTGCATGTGCATACAAGTTCTTCACTAGCACTTCAGGAGTCTACAGTTTACCCTGTTTCCTTGCTCCTCAGGGCCTTGGCAGAAGTGACAAATATCCTGGCACCTATAGGCCTGCAGGAGGAGGCAGAACTGCCCGCCCAGATCCTGGCTGAGTTTATTATGGTATGTGCTAAAAGGGAGCAGTCATTTTAGAAGCCAGAAACTGGCAGCATTGATAATGAGCAAACTGGAAAATAGCCGTGTGGGCCTATGTTGCAAGGAGATAAGGATGTTTCCTTCCTCTTCCCTCTCTGAACAGGATTCCCGAAAGAAAGACAAGCTGCTTTGCAGTCAGCTTCAGGTAGTAGACTTCCTACAAAACTTCTTGGCTCAGGAGTACACTCTCCAGGGTTCGGATCCCTTGGCTTCTGAAGATATAAGCCGTGAGTAGTCAGAGGACTGGAATAGGGGCTGCTCTGAATGGAGAAAGAAAGGGACATCATTCAGATCAGCTGTTTCACTAGTAGGAAAACTGAGGCCCCAGTATTGCAGGCAGGCTGACCAACCTCATTTTTGTCCTCTTTCTTGGGCATTTATCTCAGGGCAGAAAGCAGTTGCAACCAAGGAACAATGGAAAGAGCTGAAGGCCACCTACCAAGAGCATGTGGAAGCCATCACAAGTGCCCTGACCCAGATCTTCCCCAAGGTAGAGGAAGCCCAAAGGAAGAAGGCACAGCTTGAAGAGGCCCTTGTACAGCTCCAGACCAAGGTGCACTGAGGGTGAGGGGTTGGAAGGGCAGACAGAGGAGGAAGGGAAAAGTGAGTATGCTGGATTGGGCCTTTTGGCAACTTCCTAAAGTCCAACCAAGAGAAACCACCCCTCCTTTTCTTGTTCCCTTCTTTTGCTTACCTGCAGAAGCAAGTGGCCATGGAGAAACTCAGAACAGCCCAAAAGCAGTGGAGGCTGGAACAGGTAGGCCTATCCCCATAGAAAAATATTTCTTCCTAACACCATGTCATTGTATGAGCTGAGTCCTCTGCTGGGAAAATCTTCATTTCATTTCCTCCTGTGAGGCGTTATGGTGTAGATGCCAATAGGGACTTGAATCTCTGCATCAGTATTTACCACTGTGACCTTGGGCATTCATCTAACTTTCTGTGCCTTTCCTTTAAGCAATATTGGCACCTACCCTATAGAGTTGTCAAATGCTCAAGTCATTAGTATAACATGTTTAAAATACTACCTCTGCATAGCAAACTAAATAAGTATCATCATCATCTTTGTGCCTCTTCCCCCCAAAATAAGCTCCCTTTGAGTAGTTCATTCTGACCCTTTTCTTTGGTCCTACCTAAAGTAAGAAGGGTCCCTCTTTCCATCTGTGGCTCTATTTCCTGAGTTGGGTCTAGGCCAGAGATGTTTAAAGGAGTGACAAAGACCTCAGCATTGCATGAGCCTTGTCTATATTTATACTCCTGGCAGGAGAAACGTCTGCAGTGTCTGGCTGAGGTTTCTGCAGAAATAAGGGAGCATCAGACAGGAACTCAGCAAGAACTTGAGCATCTATCTCAGGAACTTGAAAACCTGAAGCAACAGGCAGCACAGGAGCGTGACAAGCTACAGAGGTGAGTCTGGAAACATGATCTGCGGATCCAGGATGGACCAGCTGAGATTTCTTCCCTTCATACTCACATCTTCCTTCCAGACACCAGACCTTCCTCCAGCTACTATACACCCTTCAGGGTGAGCTGTTGACTCCTGAAGCAGAGCTACCACAGGAACTGAATCTTCCTAACCATAAACCCCAGCAGCTGACCCAGCCCCACGAGCACAACACTGGAGACAACATGGGGAGAAACACGGGTGTGTCTTCTAAGGTAAATGCAAGATGGGGCAGTTAGGGATGTGTAGAGAGAAACTAGGAGATAGGCATCACCCACTGCCCATTCCTGTCTCTAAGGGCTACTGCCCACAACCTACTGGAGAGGCAGGCTCACCATGGCTTCCTCAGGGATATAAACATGAGGAAGAATCCTAGAGCAGGTCAGACTTCAACCCAGACTCTAAATGTTCCCAAAGTGCAGGTATGGTGGGGGGCCTGTGACCTGTGTCTGCGCTCTACCACTCACGGAGGGGAGAAGGAGGTGGGAAGGAGCTGTGGGAATTTATCTTTTAGTTGAAATTTAGCACCTCTTTGCTATGTCTAGCTCAGTGCCTAGCCCGACCTGAGCTAACTCTTCATCTTCCCTAACACCCTGTTCCCACCCTCTGCAGGATGAACTATAAACTTCTGAACAAGACCTGACTTCTGACAAATCCCAGGTTCTGCATTCTGTTGATTAAAAGCCCTGGAGCTTTCTCAGTTGTCTGTTTATCTGTTCATATGTTGCTGGGAACAGCCATACTCAGGCCAGCAGCGTGACAGGGACTGAGAATGGTGTGAATAGAATATGTTAAAAGGGTGAGTGGCCCTGGGGTTCCTTTTCCAAGTTGATGTGATGCAAACATTCTGAGTTTTTTCAGGGAGGAGGAGAACACTTTATACGAGGGTTAGATAGAGGAAGATAATATTAATCACTGATCCAAATGTTTGTTGAACTCCTATTTTGTGCCAGACCCGTTGCTGTGAACTATAGCTATAGTGATAGGCTTGTCTGACCAATCCCTGGCCATGTGGAACATAATGGGTATGAACAAGTCAACAGTTTAATAAGATGATTTCAAAGCAGTAATAATAGTTTGATGAAAAACAATAGTGAGAGAATATAGATACTGCTTTCTGTTTGTATTGGCCTGCTGTGTTAGTATTTCTGTTATGTGTGTTTCTGCATCTGTTGTTTTCCATCTCCATTCTTCTGTGCTTCTCTTGCTGAGTGTGAGGACAGTGAGAGCCACTGCTGTGTTTGTGAGAGATTGCATTCACTGATTGGTAGTGCGGGACCAGTTATCTAAGAGAGAAAGAGATTGGTGACAACTTTCAGAGTTAAAAGTTATTCTATATGATAAATGGACCTTCCTGTGTGAGAAAGACCTAGACATCTCTATGAGAAAGAGACATTGGCACCCTGTTTTTGGTGAGCAAGTTTCAAGAGACAATTGGTCCCAGTTCTATTTCAGACTGGAATGCCTTCTCTCCAGTGGAAATTGAAATCTCTGTGCACTCTCATGTTTCATTCTGCTTTTCTGAGATGTCACTAGTTTTCTTTCAAATTATTTTAAATGCAAAAGCCCTATTGTATGCAATAGAAAAAATATCAGAGGTCCTGCTCCACAACTGTAATCAGGGGAATTGGTGAGGATTGAAGCTATTTCTATTTCTGTAGGGAGCATAAAAATACCCAGAAAAGTCTTTCTCAATCCACCCATCCTAATCTTCCCACAAGGTCCTTGCTGTAGCCAGCCTTTCGGTAACCCAAATATCCAGTCCTGTCCCTCTTTCTCTTCCTTCTGAAGTGAGTTCCTTATCCCTTACAGTTTGGTTTCTTTAAGCTGAAATTTTTGCAACACTCAGGAGAGAGCAAGACTATACTCGCCCTAGGAAAGGGGTATGTACTAAGGGACACAGTTTAGGATGGTATGGAATTTCCTGGCCTTGCACACATGGTATCTGACAGAAAGTCAACAGGGACAGAGACTTTCAGCAGACTTGGATGATATCCTGAGACAATCCAACCCAGAGGATAAGGGAGGAGATTGAGCAAGTCTGCAGTAACTGGGTCTACAAAATTGCTAGAAATCATGTTTCATTCAAGGATCCTGGGATGAGGCTGGCCATTTGGGAAAAGAGACTTGAGTATCTGTTCATTTCAAATCCCCGGAATCGCCTACATGGATGGAACCGTTAGTAGCTAAAAACATCTTAATGACAAGCTCAGGAATTGGGACTTACAAAAATGTTCAGATAGAAACTGGATTTCAGCCTCCAGCTGTTTTTCAGCTCTCTCCTACATTTCCCTAAAGACTATCTCAATTCACTAATAATTGCACAAGGTAAATGCATGCAAAGAGGGAATCTACTCCTAGGAAATTGTGACCTCATACATGAAAACTAAGTCAACAGTGATTGCTGAACAGGCCTTACTGCCTGCCAGTTTCTCTTCCTCTTTCCATCCAAAGGAGAGTAGAGAGGAGTAGGGACTGACTAATGAATCAGCAGCTTATAATCTTTTTTTTAATCCTTTTAATATCTGTAGCCTGTTTTTGGACAACTTAATGTTATATTCCTGATATCTTTATGTGTGTGCCTTAGTCTAATTTTTTCCTTGATCCATCTTTTCAAGTGTCCATTCTTTTTCTAAGGTTGGCTTTTATGATCTGCTCTTATGTTCTGCTTTGTTGATTTGCACTCATATCTTGATCATTTCCTGTCTTCTGTTTTTAGGTAGAGAAAGTGTACATTGTTGGTAAACTCTTTGTTTTTATCTGATGATGAACATATATTTGGATCTTTGTTCTCTGAAATAAACATTTCTTCTGACTTCCTGTCATTCAATTCATAATATTTCTGTTACAAGTATTTATTTGATTAATGAGTTTCTTAGAAAAATAGTTCTGGTTTTTTCTGCTCTGGGAGGATGATCTTTCTAAGTTTATTCTAATTTAGTTAAAGAATATCATGTGTATAATTGAAATTTGGGGAGGAAAGCGTTTTTTTATAATGCTTCATGCAGATTTGAAAATAACATGTTTCAGAATTTTGTAATGTTTTCTATATATTAGATTATGCTTGTTTTTTTTTTTAATTTCATTATTTTGTTTTCTGAATTTCTCCTGAGAAGAATATATTCAAGCCTGAAAATATGGTGAATTTGTTTATTTATAATTTGGTTTGATTTTGCCTTACCTGCTCTGCAGCTACTTTATAAGATACATGCAAATTTCCACTTGATCTTTCTTCTAAACTAAACTTTTACTAGTGTGTAGTAAAGGCCAGTGTTTTTAGCCTTGAAATCTAATAGATTTAATATGGTAGATGTTTCCTACAGACTTTTGAGTTTAACCTTATGTTTATTTCTTGTATACCATATTAAAGAGCATTTTTTAAAATGCAGATTCATGATCTTTGCCTTTAAGCTTTTGTGTCAGTTTTTCATTCCCTCTCCCCTTTTTATTCCTTTCTTGCCTTTTGGTGATGACTAAAGTGCTAAAATGACTAACTTTATTCCATCTCCATGTTACTATTTTCAGCATGAGAAAGAAATAAAGAGAAAAGTAGAGAAATGGCAAACACAGAGGAGAAATTTAATTATTAAATATGTAATGTTTACATGAATATATATTCACAATACACACATGCCCATTAAAGTTAGCAGGAAGATTAGATGGAGTAAATTACAAAGTCTGTATAACTCATATTAGACTTTTTTGTTCAAATACAGAGCCATTTGTTCTTCAAATTCCTCTTTATAAAACATACTTTTTTAAATAATAATTTATTCTTTTAATTGTGGTAACAGTATTTTCTCCGTTAAGTATCACCACTATATAGTACCTGCCACCAAATCACCCAGCGTCCACCACCAATAGTCCATTGTGCGCTCTTCCCTCTTTGTTCCTGCATATGCCCCATGCCTTCAACTGTTTGAATGCTTCAGTTCTATAGTCAGTTTTCAAGGGTTAGCTTTTAAGCTTGTTTTTCTCAGGTTCTTAGTTTGGTTTCTGAATATTCTACTTATTAGTGTAAACATCTGGTATTATCTTTCTCCTTCTGACTTATTCCACTTAACATTATCTCTTCCAACTCCACCCGTGTTGCTGCAAGTCTCATGAGTTTATCTTTTTTGATTGCTGAGTAGTATTCCAATACCTGTGTATATATACCACATCTTCATAATCCATTCATCTATTCTTGAGAACTTAGGCTCTTTTCATATCCTTGCTATTCTAACCAGTGCTGCAGTGAATATGGGAATGCAAATTTCCTTTCAAATTAGTGTTTTTGTGTTCTTTGGGTGGATACCTAGGGGTAAAATAGCTGAGTCATATGACAGGTCTATTTGTAGTCTTTTGAGAAACCTCCCTACTGTTTTCCATAGGGGTTGGAGGAGTTTACATTCCCAGCAATGGTGTATCTTTGTATTATTAATGAACATAATTGTCATGTTTCAAAGGAACAAAGCAACTTTGAAAGTATTTAGTAATTGTTCATTGGATCACATTTAGGGAAAATTTCCCAAGAGCTCATTTTTAAATAAGGGAAATTATAAGAAGGGCAGCTGTGTTCCAAACATAAATTCTAAATTAACAGATAAAGACAATCCAAGTTTCAATTTAGGATAGGAAGGAAAAATATGTGAATAATTCTAAACAAAAAAATAATATTTATCATTGTTAAGTACTAAGAGTAGAATGTTTGGCAGCACCAAGGAGAATTATATATACTAGACAGAAAGAACATTATGAGGAAAGGAAAGGAAGTGAGAGACTGGCATTTTCAGGATTGCATGTGGTCAAGCAGAGCTTGGAGCATAGGGTATAAGGGAGGAAATGGGAGTAGTGAATTACGAAAGCCTTTTACCCTTACCCAAATTGCTATAGTCAGCTTTTACCCAGAAGCCACGGAAACCTATTACAGTTTTCTTTAGTAACAAATCTTAAGTACATTTTAATATATTGAAGAGAAGTCATATAATTGGTACCTACATTGATGAGTCTAGGCAGAATGCACATTAGTAAGCAGCACTAATGCTTCCATTTTCCTGAGGTAAAAACGTCTCCCTGAGTAGCCATTGCTTATTATTGGGACTTGTTTTAATGACAGTAACTAAACATCTGGAATCCATTTGAGTAATTGTATATACTAACATAGCATTAGAGTGACACCAGAATGGACTCTCTATATTTTAGTATGCTACTACTAAAAAATAAGTAGAATACAATGATCATAATTATGAACAGCTGCATATTATACCCGCCAAAAATAATCTGAAGCAGTTCACTGACACTAATATCCCTGGATGGTGACAGTTACCAATCAGAACATGTACTTATCAACTGGAAACTGAACCACCTAGCCTATGGCTCAGGGCTCTTTGGTCTGGTCACTGAAGGCTGATGACTTTGAGAACATTGGAATGCATTTTCAGCAATGCAAACAAAATGACTGATTGTACCTGAGTAATATTCTTACCAAGATTTTAGGGACTAACTTGAAATTAGGAGAGAAAAATCTCAACCATAATAAAAGAAATGTTAAAGAATAGTAATCTACTTTACGCATATTTCAAGATGAATGTTTTCTAAACAATACTCTGAGTATCATAGTAACTTTAATTTTAAAAATCACATTGAAAAGTACTCAGAGATTACAGGAATGCAAGACAAGCTTAATATTAGGTGCCTGTGTCTCTCTTGGCACTAGCTACAGGCTATTTTAAATCATTTTAAAAAGATTAGATAAGTCTTATTTGATTAAAAAATTAGGTTGATATCTTAAGAAGAGGTCTTCTATTTTAGCCCCTCCACCTCCACGTCTACTCCCATTTTAGGAATTTTCAGGAACTAATCCACTAAATTTAATTCTGGTATGGTGGTTGTGGCAGTGGTGAACTGAAAAAATGCATAATAAAACAGTCAGGTACTTCTAATAATCGTTTCTTGCATATCTTTTGTATAATACAAAAACTAAAGGTATGGGGTTCCATGTGCCTTGAGGCAAAACTTGTTTATATATCTAAATTTCTAAAATAATGATTTGGATATTGCCTTATAGTTTATATATCTCTAAAAACTTAATTCCCAATAACCAAGATGTGATTTAAGGGAAATATTGTTATTAGATAACTCTTCCATAACATATTTTCTGTTAGAAATGTTATAATATTTACTTTTAGTTTAGAAATTTAGTTTGTAAATGTTACTAGTGAGTTTTTTCTAGCTAGTTGTCTTGAGGGTCACATTTTTAAAAATACATGTACCTTTACATATATTCTAAACTGTAGAGTAAGGCAGTATTCTCCCTTTGTAAAGAATAAATCATTTATTTTGCGTTATTTTTTAAGGAGTTATTTATTTCAATTATGAAGACACCTGGAAGCTGCAGGAAACTCATCTCACTTTGTTTCAGTAGTGATTACTATCAACTGTTAGCTATTTTTTACCTGAGTATCCTGTTTATTTGTAAAGAAGCTTAATGACAACTGGTTCATTTTTCAGTTTTGTATTAGCAGCAGAGTTCACACTTAGCTCTAGCTAAGAATTCAATAGACATTTGCTTCTTGGATTTATTCTTGGTCTGACAATATTAAGGTTTTGTGATGAGAACAGTACAGTTGTTCCATTCCATCTCTATTAAAATCTAAGCGTTCCTATATAATTATATGAAAATACATATAATGCATATAAAATACAGAACAATTGAAAATCTAATAACTTTCTCCAGCCATTACATTCTTCACTAAACTACATATGCTTGGCAGAACTCTGGATAGAGAACATTCATCCTTGTAACAACCCTCCGGAAGTTTCTGTAAACTTTTATACTTTATTCTTCAGTCACTTCATTTGCCATTTCTTTTACCCCTTGAAGCATTTTGTATTAATATGCAGTTTCCTTCTGCACTGATCAAATATTCTATTGGTTTCACTCTTGTGTTATTACATAAGAAGTCAAACAATATTGTTCAGATTTTGTTGTGCATCAAACAAATTACATCTGGAAAACAAAGAAAACTAAAACTACTGATTCTTATTTGTTCAACTTACGTTATCCTAAGTCTATCTTCCATAAAAATAGCCCTGTGAAGGCAATAAGAGGCTCTTTGAAACTTTTATTTCCCATCTTGAAATTATTCTTTAAATATTCACTTGTAAAATTTATTAACTGAGAGGATGAAGACCCAAAGAGAAGCAAGTTAAATGCTAATGGTATAATCGTTACACAATTCAAGTATCCTTTGATCACAAACATCTTTGACTATCGATAGCAATGTGTTTTATAATTTGAGTTTAATGACCAGTTGCTGCAATATTATGTAGCAAATTCTGATTGGCTTTGATCCCTGTGGGTGTAAATTGTTTTTATAAGAGTTATCACCAAGTGCCATTCTAAGCTCTCTCTTGCATAATAAATATCACTTGTCTGTCGTGGCTCTTCTGATGGTCATAAATGTGATGGACCGCTTCTTCCCACTCCCTCTCCCACATTCCCCCTCCCATAATACCCCATTCAGCCAGAACTGGTTGATAAGACACTTAAAATATTTTTGCTCCACCTTTTAAAATCAACTTGATATAAATATACCACAGAAATATGTGAAGTGGGTGGTTTAACTTCACATGAGGTAGACTACATCAAGGGAATATCTTGGAAATAGTGAGCTGTGAAACAGGCCTTTGTAAAATGTATGTTTTGCCAAGGAAATGTAGAGTAAATTGAAGCAAAATGAGAAAAATTTCAGAAAATAGGAATTTTTCAAAAAAGTAAATAGTAAAATGTTTGATAGAAGGATGTATGGGGTGGTTGTTTAATGGGACAGAATAGTGATTGGATTTTAGTTAGCAGTTAGTTGGACAAAATATGGTAAGTTATGTTTTTAGAAGTTTGAAGTTCAGAGACATAAACAAGTAGACATTGGAACACTCACATAACTGGAAAGCAATGGAACTGGCAAGATAAATATATAATTTTGCTTTGTTCTCATGAAAAACTCAGAGAATGAAAATGTTTATGTAGAGATAAATTGTCCAAATTACTGGTTGTCACCAAACTCACACAGCTATGTGCTTCATACCTTCTTTTGGAATTAGGTGTAGTCATGTAATTGAAAGCCAGAAAGATGTGGATAGCAATGATAGAAATGATAGCCTGACTTGTGAGCTCTCCCTCACACTACCTTGCTTCCACAGTCTACTAGCTAAATGGAGAAAAGACAAGATCATCAGGATGGTAGAGACAGAAAATAGAGGAAACCTGGGGAACCTGAATCTTTATCATTTGGAAGAAGGTAGCCTGTGGAAGGATGACTTGGTTCACTCTGTAAGCAAAAAAAAAAAAAAAAACAACAAAAAAACCACACACATTGCATTATATGAAGCCACTGAAAGATTAAGGTGGTTGTGTCAGATACCTTAAGCCAGGGCCTAATTTTGGTTCACCCATATCAATATTTCGAGCAAATACCTTTCACCTTTGCTGATAATAAGCATTTGTTGCACCAAAAAAAACCAACCAAAGACCTTGTGGAGGATCTTCATCTAAAATATATATATGTCGGCTACAAACAGAATTTGGGTCAAAAGTAGAGATACTGGTTTGATTAAATTCTCCATTTCTTACACCGAAGATGTAAAAATGTTACTGTATAGTGCGTCACTCTTCCTTCAATATCATTCTGTGCTGAAATCTTGACCATACCTGATTTGAAGAAACAATTGCTGCACTGTTTATAGATTAAAATATACAGTTACTTATAAAATACCTTTGTGTTTTTGAAAACAAAAGTTTGTCATTTTACCTCACACTTAGAAAGATGTGCAAAGTATAGACCCTTTTAACATGAGGGTCTTTTTTTTTTTCCCCCTTAAAGACTTATTTATTTATGCATACAAGAACTGGGATGTAGGCAGAGGTGTGGGCAGGGGGCGGGGGGGTAGTGAAAGGATTCACCAGTCAGAGTGGGGAGCAGAACAGGCAGATGTAATGAAATACACTGCTGAAGGGAGCAGTGGGCAAGACAGGGAGATCAAACTCAGGTCATTGTGGCAGATGATAGCATGATAGTGCTGAGACTTGATCCCTGTGCCACCAAGGAGGCCTTCAACATAGGTTTTGAAGTGACTATTAAGTTCTCCCTGTGCTGATCCTTATTGCCATTGTGTTTAACCAGAGGAAAGTTTTGTTTGATAGGTTTTAAATAATGTTCACCTTCAATGTGTGAATTAGGGGAACTACTGTGTCTTTTCTGAGTTTGAAATAGTTTAATCTTGTATGTTTGGGAAATAAACATCTTGTTTACTGAGCTGCTGCATTTTCTCTTCTGGGGATCATTTAATTATGCATATATCAATATTTGTGCTCCCCCTTTTTGCTTCTGATACCACTTGCAATACTTTTCTCTTATACCTTACTGCAGCTTGAAGAATCTATGAGATAATGAATGACTCCCAATCATAAACAGTTCTCAAAATTTCTTTTCAAAAGTACTTGCAGCCTCATAATTCAGTATTACTATTTTGGATCCAGGTGCTCTCTAAGATTTCATGGTTTTTTTTGTGCCTCTCTTGGCACGAGGGGTTAAGTTCTATCCCCAGCCAGGTAGCTAACCCACAAGGTACAGCAGACCTCTCCTGTCTGGCCTGCTGCTCCCTTCAGCAGTGTATTTTAGTCGATCTGCCTATTCTCCCCACTTTGTCTTTGAGTATTCTCACCTACTGTACCTCTGACCTACATCCTAGCTCTTGTATGCATAAATAAATAAATCTTAAAAAAGAAAGATTTTCATGTTTTAATGGAAAGTTTGTTTTGAAAGATAACAATGATTTCCTTTTATTTGCTTTCTAATTTTCAGAAGTCACTTGTCATTTTTGCAATTTAATATTTATATCTACTCTCACCCCTCCCACTCCCTCCATGCAACACATGAATATGAGAGCTGCGTAGCATGGTGAACTTTGGGGATACCCATTTTTCCTCTTTTTTTTTAGCTTGTTGGTCTTGAGCACTGTTTGAAATAGCTTTTAGTATCTTTTTTAATTGGATGAAGTAATAAATCTCAAATGTCATCTTTATCTTAAAAGTATAATTAATATAAGTGAAAATGATAATTTTCAGCATTATATATTTTGGTGTAATTTCCGAATATGACAAGATAACTGAGTTGCCATAACACACTTGTTAGATTTGCAAACGCTGGAAAATCTAAGAGATGTTTTGATTGAATCTGTTCCTACTTGTTACTTTCTCATTTCTATTATATCTTTAATTGCTTTGTAAAAATCTGATGGGGTAGATATTTATCAGCAATTAGAAGTTGTCATATGAACAGTAAAACTATTACAACTTTATAATAAAAACATAAAATATTTTTTCAATACTGTGACAAAATTAAAAAAAATGTACTTATCACAACTGTTTTTGACATATCTCATAACAAAGCCAAGATTTGCTCCTCTGTGCATCAGCCCCCTGAACATGCATGCTACCTGCCACTAATAACATTTTATGGAATATGCTGTTAACATTTCTATTTTAGTGCTACACTCTCATCTTTATTTTTGTGTTTACTACAAATGCAGTGCCTATAACATGGCGGATAACTGGGATGTTATTTCTTTGCAGTATGTGATAAGACCTGTTCTCCTTACAACATTTGAACCTTATGTCCCCCTGACTTAGTCTGAATCCATCATAATGAATTGGGGTAGGTGAGCCTTCAAGGAAATTTCCAACTCAATGAAGTAGACTTCTTCCACAGTAGAATGTGATATTTTCAAATTTATAGATGTTACAATTTTATTTCACTGTGCAAAAAACATAAAATTATCATATTAAATTTTTGAAGTATATAAATCAGTAACTTTAAGTGCATTCCCATTGCTGTACAACCATCACCACCATCCATCTAAACAAATGGTTCTTCTTCCCAAATGTAAACCCCAATGTCTGTTCATTTGTGACTAGCTTATTTCTGTTAGCATAATGTTTTCAAAGTTCCTGTTGTAGTATATGACAGAATTTTCTCAGTTAAGTCTGGATAATATTCCATCGGATGGATACACATTTTTTTTTTAATCTATTACCCTATCAATTAACATTTAGGTTGCTTCATCTTTTGGCTATTATGAATAGTGATGCTATGAACATGGGTATATAAATACCCATATGTGTCCTTGCATTTTATTTTTTTGAGTATATGCCAAGAATTAAAACTGCAAGATACTGTGGTAATTTTCTGTTTAATTTTTGAGGAAATCACCATACCGTTTTCCACAGTGGCCACACCATTTTACCTTCCCATCAGCAGTGTATAGGACTGACCATTTTCCATGTCCTTGCCAAAACTTATAATTTCTTGTCTTGTTGATAATGACCATTCTAATAGGTGTAAGATATGTTGTCTCATGGTTTTGATTTGCATTTCCCTGATAATTGGTGATGGTGAACATTTTTTCATGTACCTGTATTTCATCTATATATGTTCGGTAAAAAAAATGTTCATTCACATCATCTACCCATTTTTTAATCAGAGTGGGGTTTTTTGTATTTTTTTTATTTTTTTTACTGTTGAGATATGAATTATATATGTTTTGGATCTTAATGCTTTATTAAATAAATGATTTGGCAGTAGTTTTTTTCTCTTCTATAGGTGACCTTTTTACATTAATAATGGTTTCTTCACTATGAAGGAGCCTTTAGTTTATGTAGTCCATTTGTTTCTGCTTTTGTTGCCTTGATTTTGGAGTAATATCTACCAAAATCACTAGGACTGATATCACATAGCCTTATGCCCATGTCTTTTTCTAGAGGTATTTGATTTTAGGTCTTAAATTCAAGTTTTTAATCCATTTTGAGTTATTTTTTTCTGTAGCGTATAATATAGTAGTTCAGTTTCATTCTTTTGCTCTGCCTATCCAGTTTTCACACTACCATTTGTTGAAGTGACTATTCTTTCCCCATTATATATTCTTTGTTCCTTTATAATAAATTAATTATTATGCATGTGTGTGTATATTTCTGTAGTCCCTATTCTGTTCCATTGATGCATATGTCTGTTCTTATTCCAATATCATGCGGTTTTGAATAGTATAGCTTTGTAATATGGTTAGAAGATAGGAAGCTTGATGCCTCCAACATTGTTCTTCCTCTGAATTGCTTTGGTGATTCTGACTTTTTGTGGTTCCTTACAAATTTTAGATTTGTTTGCTCTATGTGAAAAATTCACTTGGAATTTTGATAAAGATTACATTAAATCTGTAGATTTCTTTGGGCTGCATAGGAATTTTAACAATGTAATTTTTCCAAGTGTTCAACATAGCATATTGTTCCCTTTTCCATGTCTTCTTTAATTTCTTTTATCAATGTCTTGTAGTTTTCAGTGTACATGTTTTTCATCTCTTGTTTAAATTTATTCCTAATTATAATTTTTTATGCAATTGTGATTGAAACTGTAATTACAATTACAAATGTAATTGGACTTTCTCCTAATTTCTGTTTCTGATAGTTAATTATTAATACATATATGTGTAACATTTTTGTATATCATTTTTGTCCTGCAATTTATTCAATTTGTTCTAACAGTTTTCTGTTGGAACTTTTGGGGGGGGTGTTCTGCAAATAATGACAGTTTTACTTCCCTTCTGGTTTAGATACCTTTTATTTCTACTTTTTGTGCAATTGCGCTAGCTAGGACTTCCAATACTATGTTTAATAAAAGTGTCAATAAAAGTGGGGATCCTTGTCTTACTCCTGCTCAACTGTGTCTATGATGTTTACTGTGGAATGTCATATGACCTTTATTATATTGAGGTATGTTACCTTTATCCCCATTTTGTTAACGGTCTTTATTGTAATTGGGTGTTGTATCTTTCTTCTTGTTTTGCTGTAAGTGTGGTTGCTAGTTAAAAACCTTTGCTGGTTATAGCCCTGTGAAACTTGGGAACATAAGCATCACTAGCCATCAGAGTCAGACAACCTATGGTAGAAGCTGCAGAAATCAGACTACTATGTGAGGGTATAATCTCAGTAGCAAAACAAATACTGGTAAACTGGAATGAGACAGGTATAGAACAAAGATGACGGCGTCCAATTTCTGTACCTGGAGAGTATTTCAAGAGACCCTTAAGGCATGTGTTAAAATAGATGCCTACCCCTCTTATCAGTGCTTTAATTAAGCAGATGATTCTTTCACAGAAAGGCTTTGCACTTGTCATTTGGCTATACTGGTTCCAGGGAAAAGTTAGTCCCAGAAAATGAGAACCATTTCTGTGTTCACTATAACTTTATGGGCCTATGGATGCAGGCTCCATTGGCTTTAAGATGTTAAAGGGGATATTTGGGGGACTTGTCTCTTAGGTACAGATCTTAAAAACAGTGGTTCCCCATGTGGGGTAAAACTCCTTTGCATCTCATAGAGAAACTATTTTTGCATTTTCTCCCAACTGTGGGTGCCCATGCTGGTCTTATGACAAGATTGTGTTTCAGACTCATTACTCTCATTGAGTTTGTTCTCATTTGACCAACATATAGAAGTTGCTCAGTTAAATTTCTTTTTTTACCAAAATAAATTTTTGCCTTTGAAGCTGTAGATTTGCTGTGTCTGTAGGAGCAGATGAGTTTAGGATCTTCCTACATCTCCATTTTGAACTGGAACTCCTATCTTTTTGATAACTTTATACATCATAAGTGACTATGAAAAAATATTTTCTATCTGTCCAGTTTTATAGATGGGAATTAGAGCTTCAGATATTTAGTATCAACTTAGTAATATAAGGAAATATATTCTCAGAAAAAAATCTGTCTCTACAACTCAGGACTTTGTTCATTTATCCACTAAAGTCATGGACTTAGCAAGGGGGAAAAGACCTCAGGAAATAACAAATGCAAGTATATGTGTTAGGACGTGTATATTTACAATAAACCTTATAAGAGAAAATTATAAGTATACAAAAAATATTTCCAGTCAAACTTGTGTGTGGTTTCTAATTATGAGAATTAAACATTTCCAGATAGTATCTCTTTATAAGTCAACATTATAATCATCATTATCATAATCATCACCATCATCTCATAAGAATGTTTAAGTGATGATAAGAAATGGTGATGATAAGAAAGAGTGATGCCTGGGCCTCCCCGGTGGCGCAGCGGTTGAGCACTGGGTTGCGAAGCTGCCTGCAGCCTCTGTAGCCCGGTTCAATCCCCGGCTGCTCCCCTCAGCAGTGTACTTCGGTCCTTCTGCCTGCTCTGCTCTGGCTCTGGTGAATTCTCTCACCCTCCCATGCTTCTGACTGTACCCAATGCTTGTATAAATAAATAAATAAATCAAAAAAAAAAAAAAAAAAGTGAGCCTGTGTAATTGAACTTGCAGTTTAACAGCCAACATCTGAGCTCTTTCTACATAGATTTCTCTTATTATTTCACATTGTGTGTCTGTGACACCAGCTCTACTGGAGAAGTATACATGTTTATAATTTGACACAATGATTTATTTAAGTTACTTTTCCACACACAAAAATAAATATATGTGTCCTTATAGTGAATTTTGGGCTCAGTGAGAGTGATCTTCTCTTGGATCATCAGTTGGGATGCAGTGGGATGCCAAATTTCCTAATGTCAGTAACTATTACTTAGTGGAGGAGACTGAGCAAACAATTAGATAATATGAAAGATTATGTCATATACTGCAGTTAAGTGGATACTATGGAAGGACTTTTACATTAGATATGTGGTCAACCTTGATAAGATGGTATTTTAGCATAGACAAGAATAAAATGTGGCAGAAATCCAAGTCAGTTACTGAGCGATTAGTATCCTGGTATGAGGGAATATTAAAGCAAAATCTCTTAGTTGAGTTTCATGTCTTTGTGGGATAGTTGGAAGATTACGATAATTAGAACAGAACAAACTAGGAAACAAAATATGGAATGGTATATAAAGACCTCCCCTGTCTCGCCCACTGCTCCCCTCAGCAGTGCATTTCAGTCATTTTGCCTGTTCTGTTCCCCGTTCTGTTTCTGGTGAACTCTCTCATCCCCCACAACTCTGGCCTGTACCCTGCTTCTTGTATAAATAAACAAATCTTAAAAAAAGGGTGAGAGAGAAATAGGGCCAGGTCATATGGAGCTTTTAGTCCATGATAAGAAGTTTACTTTTGCATAAGTTAGGGAGCTGGTAAGAATTCTGAACAAGGGAATGGTATGTCTGACTCACATACCATTACATTTAAGTTATATATATTTCAGAATGTATATAACTAATACATGGAGAGTAAAATGTAAGAGGAGGAAAGATGATAGATTGGCTTGGGTAATATCATTGAAGTGGTAATCAGTTGTCAGATTGATACATTTGGAGATGATAGCTGATAGGATATGCTTGTCCTCAATTCCTATCATGTACATAGACAAATTACTAATTTATTGAAACTGAGGGACTGCCTTAGCTCTGCCTTATTTGATCATCTTTAGCCACAGTCTTGATATTCCTTCAATACTTCTTTATGACACCAAGTGGCACATGCAAGGTAAATATGAGATAAAAGACTGACAGGAAGAAACTAAATAGAGTCTTTAAAAAAAAAAAAATCTGTGACTCAGCAGAGGAAGATGTAGTTGCTGGGACAATCTCGAACTCTCAAGCTGAACTGCCATCATTTGCTAACAATTCTTCGTTGTTGGCAGTGGAATTTGATCAGTCTGTGATCAAATATATCTTTGCTTGATCTTCATGTTGAAAACTTGCTAAGGTGAGGCTAGTGAACCTGCTAAACTTCCAGAGGGAGGTCAACTCCCCACATTTGCACTCTTCAGTGTGTAGGCATATGCTTTCATTGATAATTCACGTGCCTCAGATATGCCCAGGATATCTGCCATTGGTGCTAAACTGTCCCAATTTTCAGAATCAGAAAATCCTGAAATTTACATGCTGGAAAATATCTTAGAGGTCATTTTATCTTATAGAGAAGAAAATAAAGATAGCAAACATTAAAGATAATCACCTTTCACCACACAGTTGAATGTAAGCAGAGCTGTGACCATTTTACATGCTTGGTGGCATATGGTGCCCGTTTTTTAAGAGTTAATCTGAGTTTGTAAAAATTAAATCAAAGAGTATAATTGGACAGAATAGATTGAAAATTCCATCTTTAACTAGGACTTATAATTACTCATAGGGCGTTGTTTTTCTTAGTTTTGATGAGAACAGTTCCATTAGGATATTTGGATAAGGATTTTATCCTTAGTTTTTTTAATTTTTTGGTAAATCTTGAGAAACTTAGTTAAATTAAAAGAATAATTTCAAATAGTCATGATTGAGTGCTGATGAATTCACACTCAATAGTAACAATTCCAATAACCTGATTTAAAAAAAATAAATAAATGTCAAAGGACCTGAATAGACATTTTTCCACAGAAGACCTAGAAATGAGCACAGGTACATGCAAAGGTGCTCAACATCACTGATCACCCAAGGAATGCAAATCAAAAGCACAAGGAGATATCACCGCATAACTACTAGCATGGCTGCTGAAAAAAAAATTAACAATTACTGCTAAGGAGGGCCTCCCCTGGTGGCACAGGCCATTGAGCACCTTGCTGTGAAGCTGTCCGCAGCCTCTGCAGCATGGTGTGACAGACCTGTTTGCCCGCTGCTCCCCTCAGCAGTGTATTTTGTCAGTCTGCCTGTTCTGGTCCCCGCTCTGTCTCTGGTGAATCCTCTCACACCCCTCCCCCCCCCCACACACACATCTGGACTGTATCCTGGTTCTTGTATAAATAAATAAATAAATCTTAAAAAAAAATGCTGCTAAGGATATGGAGAAAAAGGTATCCCTGTACACTGTTGGTGGAAATATAAGTTGGCACAGCTATTTGGAAAAGCAACATGGACACTTCAAAAAATTAAAGGTGAAAGTACCATATGATGAAGCAATCCTACTTCTGAATATATATCCAAAAATAAAATCATCTTGAAGATATATCTGTAATCCCATGTTCATTATAGCATTATTCACAATAGCCAAGGTATGGAAAAAACACAAGTGTCTATAAATGCATGACTGCATGAGGAATATGGGATAAATCTATCTTTTTATCTTTAGCCTTAAAAAAATGAAATCCTGCTGTTTACAACATAAGTGAACAGAGAACATTATGCTGAGTGAGATAAGCCCAACAGTGAGAGACAAATACTGCATGGTATCATGAGTATATGGAATCTATAACAAAAGCCAGGTACACGGAAACAGAATAGTGGTTGCCATGGTTAGTGTGGGTGAGGAAAATAAGGAGATGTTAGTAAAAGGATATAAACTCTTTTATGACTTGGGTATGGTCTGATGACCTAGTGCATAAAGAGATGACTAGCTGGTAAAACTGTATCACATAACTGAAATTTGCCAGTAGAGTAGAACTTAGTGTTTTCTCCCTCTCCCTCATCCCCCACAAAAATAGGTAAAGGTGACAGATGTGTTTACTAACTGAATGGTGAAAATCCTTTCACAATCTATGTATATATCAAACCATTATGTGGCAGGCTTTAAAAATATTACAATTTTTCAATTTTACCTCAATAGTAACTGATAAAAGAGAAATCAAAACAGTCATGATGTTAAAACTTCCACTATTTAGTTCCTTTTATAAATTTTTAACATGCCCAATATAAAAGTCTTCAACTCAAAGACTTACTCCACTGTACAGAACAGCCATTTGGTGGAATTGCCGCCAAAGACCTGAGAATGCATCAGGTGTGATATTTAAGAGCCAGAATGCTATGTATCCTCTGACCCCATGAGTTCCATTATTTTTACACTGATGCTTCAGATCTTAATTTCAGAATTTAAATGTTTTTCCTTAAATTTTTTCAGAAGATGGGCCTCCCCGGTGGTGCAGTGGTTGAGTGCTGGGCTGCGAAGCTGCCCGCAGCCTCTGCAGCGCCAGTTTGATCCCCGGCCGCCGGGCGCAGATCCCACATGGCACGCAGACCTCTCCTGCTGCCCGCTGATCCCCTCAGCAGTGTACCTCTGTCCTTCTGCCTGTTCTGCTCTCCTCTCTGGCTCTGCTGAATTCTCTCACCCTCCTGCGCTTCTGACTGTGCCCAGTGCTTGTATAAATAAATAAATCTTTAAAATTAAAAAAAAATGATAATTAAAAAAAATTCAGAAGAAAAGCAAAATTTTAGAAGAAAAGCACTAATTCTGTCAGTTTGCCCTTTAATCCTCATAAATAAAGACAATCTAGGATCTTGATGACATGCAGTGGTACAGAAATATAAAGTACAGTGAGGTACTTCTAGAAACCCTAAGATAAATTTACCCACCGTACAATTTCATTTCCAGCTTCTCAGCAAGTTGCCTTCCTGAAGAGAATCTGGTTTATGATCATAAGCAAAATCCAGGTGTGGAGAAATATAAGGTCTTCTGGCCAAGTGACAGACCAGCTGTGCTGAACTAGTGAGAGTCCTCTCAGCTGAGCATGACTTTGGCAGAGTTGGTACACAGCAACTCCCTTTTATCTTCAAGTCTGCTCATTTGCATAGCATCTAAGGATATGCCTACTTGCCAATCACACACATAATAGTAAATACTTTTCCCTGTAGAAATTTATAAAAATAATCCATGACAAACTACTTTGAGAATTGTTAATGAAGTGATACACAGAAAACGTCAGCTTTTCTTTCCGCCATACTCAACATTCTTTATACAGTGCCATAAAACTTTTCCCAAAATTCCTCGTACTCACTAAAATGCTACAAAATGGGAGAAACTAAAAAAAAAAAAAAAAAAAAACCTGTATAATTAGTATTAATGTATTGTGGTATTGTTTTTTAGACTCCATTATCTTTTCAAACATTTTGTAATTTATTTCTAGTTATAACTTTTAAAAAGTGAACTCTAATCAATAGGTTTTGACCCAAAATTGTGAAAATGTGCATTTTCCCCACCATTTTCATGTTCTTTACCCTTTTTATATCACTTTCTAATTCTGGGAGTTCATTTACATATACTCCCCAAGTACAGTTTTGTGTTCAGAATTTCTTACCATTCGGCTGTTTATACTCTCATTCAAACATGAAACAAACTATCCAATAAATTATAGCTGCAAATAAAAGTAGATCTATAAATAAGAATAGAACATTGATGGGGAAGAGGCAATGCTAGCAGAGAAAGGAGATATTATGGGATTGAGTGTTGATTAGAAAAATATTTAAGTAGATGTTCAAAAGATTTTGCTGTCCATTAATTGGAAAGAGAGTTACCTCATGCTGAGATGTGGACGAATGGAGTGGAATTGTAACAGGGTGGTGCCCAGGACAAGAGGAGGTTTTAGGTTTTCTGCCCCACCAAGGGAGGGTGATGCTGAGCAGGGAGGAGAAGCTGGAGAGGAGACTGGAGAAGGAAGGAAGCAGGATGGAGAGCAAGAAGACCTGGAGAAGGCACATGGAGCAGAGATTTATGAAGAAACTGCTTGCCTTTTGGTCCTGAACTGGTTGAAACAGATGCGGGTGAGAGACCCATGGGGAGGATAACAATGGCAGCTTTTATGTTGATTTTGATTTTGCTCTTTTCCTCCCAGGTTTGTCTGACTGTTTCTGATACTTTTCTGTGGGTTCCCACCGGAAGGTACTTTAGACTTGTGGCAGGCTTTTGGGTGGACTTTTACCCACTTTGGGTGCTTGATTTGGAAACTATATTCTTTGTCTTTTCTATATTGTTCACTAATTGTATTAAAGTTCCTTTCCATTAAGGGTCTTTTATGTTTTGTCCTGATGCGGCGGATGGCAGAACCTATTTAGAGCAGGCAGGTTTGGGGCCTCTGAGGTGCCCCTCTCCCTGCCCTGTAACAGAATAAAGATCTGGACCATATGTCAGGAGTTCCATTTTAGATGTATTCAGTTTGAGCTGTCAATTACAAAATTCAAGTGACATGGATAAGTAGGCACTTGCATTCATCAATCTAGAGATCAGGGATGAGGTCCAGACTTGAAATTTGAATTTTGAATGATTCTACATGTAGATGTTATGTGTACTATTTTTTTAAAAGATTTATTTATTTACACAAGAGCTGGGGTTCTGACCAGAGGTGCGGGAGGGTGAGAGAATTCACCAGAGACAGAGTGGGGAGCAGAACAGGCAGACGGACCGCAAACACTGCTGAGGGGAGCAGCGGGCGAGACAGGGGAGGTCTGCTGCGCCATGTGGGTATCTCCCTGGCTGGACAGGAATTGAACCTGCACTGCAGAGACTGCGGACAGCTTCACAGCACTGCGCTCAACCTGCCGCACCACCAGGGAGGCCCTATTTGTACTATTAATTGATGTGAACAATAAGGGAGTGAATATAGAAAGAAAAGAACAGAAACACAAGACCTTCCAATATTTGAAGGTAGGAGAAATGAGGAAAAAACAGTGAAAGAAAATGTTGGTGAGAGATGTGGCAGTGGGTACTAGTGGAATGTCTCTTCTGAAGATTTGTGTGCATCCAATGAAAGCAATGTCATTAGCTATTTATGTGTGTTGATTTTTCACTCTGTTATTTATGTGTGTTTTCAAAAAAAAAATATTCTCCTGGAGGATAGACATTTTATCAATTGAGAATGAGAATTGAAAGGATGCACTAGAGATTTGAGAAAACAAAGTCTGAGCTGTTTTTTACGAGAGTTAAGAATCTTTGAATTATGGGATTGTAGCAAGATTACCAGTAGGTACTAAGGCCTGATTTAAGATCATGATAATGTTTTAATATCACTCCTGTTGGCTCTGTTCATCTATACGCATGTGAGTTCAGTAGGCTAAGAACTGAATTTAACTAGGATTATTTTTAGTTTTTACCAAGAAAAAGTATGTTAAAAATTAAAGTGTATCCTTGGAGGTAGGCATGGCTATGATTTGGTTTTGCCAGAGAATTGAGAGCTGTATCATGACTTTTGAACTCAAGTATTCATAAACCAATTCACATGATTTTTCCCCTTGAAAAATGTGAAGTGTCATGTTGAAAAAGGACTTACTATTAAAGAGCTGTATTGTCAAGTTGCTACATAGAGAAAGCTTCCTTGGAGAACTTCTATTGATGGACTTCATGGGAACAGGAAATAATAACCTTTTGGTGTTAAACAACTGAGATTTTGATGACTTTCTTACCATTGTATAATTAGTATATCCTGCCTAAGAATGTAGGTATTAGTATGTGAGTAAATGGCTTAAGTTGATGAAAGATAAGAACATAAAGGCCAAGATTTAGAGTTATCTACATGAAGAATTACATGTCCAAGAATTACAAGAGACTAAATGATGCAGAAAATAACATTGAGTTAGGAAATAAAATTGTGAAAGAATGGAGAAAATGAAAGAAATTGGAGGCATGTAGGTAACTACAAAAAACTAGAATATTGTTCATGTATAACCTGAAAATATGAAGAATAAGGAGATTTTTTTAAAGATTTATTTATTTATGCATACAAAAACTGGGGTACAGGCCAGAATTGTGGGGGGTGAGAGGACTCGCCAGAGACAGAGTGGGAAACAGAACAGGCAGAGCGAGTGAAATGCACTGCTAAGGAGAGCAGTGGGCGAGTCAGAAGAGGTCTGCTGCGACATGTGGGCAGCTCCTTGGATGGGGATTGAACCTGTGCTTCAGTGACTGCTGACAGCCTCACAGGCTGTGTCTTAACCCCTTGCACCACCAGGGAGGCCCAGGAAATTTTTTTTAAAGATTTATTTATTTATGCATACAAGAACTGGGGTGTAAGCCAGAGGTGTGTGTGTGTGGGGGTGGGGGTGAAAGGATTCACCAGAGACAGAGCGGGGAGCAGAACAGGCAGATCTACTGAAATATACTGCTAAGCGGAGCAACAGGCAAGACAGGAAAGGTCTGCTGCGCCATGTGGGTTGCTCCCTGGCAGGCTGGGAATTAAACTCGTGCTGCAGAGGGTGGTGATAGCTTGATAGTGCTGTCTTTAACACCTGTGCCACCAGGGAGGCCTGAGAATAGGGAAATTTAGGAAAGAGGGAAGTTCTGGAAATAGTTATGAAAAGTAAAAAAAAAAAAAAGGTAACACATCTGAAGAGGTATGATCCTATACCCCTGAATCACATACAGTGTCATAAACCACCGTTACCTCAATTTAAAAAAAAAAAAAAAACATTTAACAAAATTAAATATAAAGGAAGTAGTCATTTAATAATTGTATGATTCTTCTAATGGAATACATCTGCTGGAACATATAACCTTTATTAGAATTTTAAGATCCATTCCTAATGGAAACTATTAATATAAGCTGCTGGAGTACATACCTTAGGAACAACATCAAATATTCCCCAAATAAGCAGCTTTCCATTGTAGAGTCTTTAAACAATAAAAGCCTATTTGGACTGAAATTTAATGTGTTCATACATTTTACAAACCTTGAACTCCACTAATGTTGCCTGGAGGATTTTTTTAATAATTAATTCACAGCTATCCTATTTACCTTTGCTATAAGTATGTTAGTTTCTTCTGTTATTTGGAAAGAAAAGTACCATCTCTGCATTTCTGCTCAATTTCCTGTGAAGTTAAAACTTCTCTGAAAAAATCTACTAAAAAATATAGTCTGGGCCTCCTCGGTGGCGCAGCAGTTGAGCGCTGGATTGCAAAGCTGCCCGCAGCCTCTGCAGGGCCGGTTCGATCCCCAGCTGCTCCCCGGCCACCAGGTGAGGGTCCCACATGGCACGCAGACCTCTCCTGCCGCCCGCTGCTCCCCTCAGCAGTGTACTTCGGTCCTTCTGCCTGCTCTGCTCCCCGCTCTGGCTCTGGTGAATTCATTCACCCTCCAGCGCTTCTGCTTGTACCCAGTGTTTGTATGAATAAATAAATAACTCTTTTAAAAAATAAAAATAAATAAATAAAAAATATAGTCAGCCTAACTCCAATTACATGAAATCATATTTATTGCAATATTTTTATTTCAAAATCTGTCATACATTTGATAAAATGAATCTTTTATCTCTTACATACTGATTGTATGCATTATTGTTACTATTGTTATTATTTGGCAAAATTTTCTGTGTTGCATGACTTTGTTTAATACTTTGTGGAATTTAGGAACAGGAATAAGGAATATCAATACCATGTTAGTATCCCCTATATGTTAACTCACATAACATAGTGAATATTAGAGTGGCAATTATGTTGCAAAGGATAGAAGCAAAATAAGACTTCTTGTCTTCAATGATATTTCAGTGGAGGTGTTTATTTTTGTTTTTTCTTGTGATTCTGCAAAGAGCCTACTATGCTTTTACTTTGAATACTTTTTTTTTTTGCAAAATCTCCATTTATAAAAAATGTAAGTTTGACTTCATCAACAATCTTGATACATGATTGAAATAACTAAAATCTTTCATCATGGATTCTAATTAAATGCAGTTAAAGTTTTTGAAGTATTAAAGTTTTTGCAAATGTTTCCATATAGATTTCATTTTTATTTTCAAAACTATTTTATCATTTTCACTTATATATTCATAATTATTTTTTGTTTTTAGCTATAAATATTAGCATAAATGGATTTATGCTAGCTTAAGCATGGTCTTCATTCTCTTCTTTAAGAAACAAATAAAAATGTGACATTAGAATATACTAATTTAGATTATACAAAGCATCTATTTCTTTCACAAGGTAAATTGTTGAATCAATTCAGATTTCTTTCTATCTTTTTTCAGAATTCACATTCTTACACAATTTTTTTACTAGAATAAATGTTTATAAATTTAATAACCAACTCAATATCATTACTATGTGATTTCCAGAAAAAAATGGGCAACATTTGTCTAAGAGCTCTCGATTTATTCTACCTCTCACCACAGAGAACTTACCCTCCTTGATCATCTATGTATAGTATGCTCTGTAATGTGTGTTATTGTTTTTAAATTAAATCATGACATTTGTCCCATCAGTCAGAATGAGGATGAAATATTTCAAAATTATTCACTACCATTTGCTGTTAGGTTTTGCTTAGTCCTCAGTTCTCAAATGATAAAAAGACAACTAATTTTAATAAGTAATTTGTTAATGCTAACTCTGTGCTGTGTTGTATTTTTAACAATTTTATTAAATCCTCACAATTTTCTGACATAGATTAGTTATCATATTTCAGAAACTTAGTGTGTTTCTACTATTTTACGACCCCACAATAGTGTATGAGAACCAGCTGTTCCTTGTCCTTGATTGTATTGTATATCTTATTTTGATTGTATTGTATTGTATATCTTATTTTTATTGTTCTTACAGGAGTCATTCAGTTTTAATTATTTTTTAACTAATTTGCAACTAATGATGCTGAGCCTGATTTAACATCCATGTAACTTATCGAGTAAAGTGCTAGCTCAAATTATATATTCCATTTTAAAGATTTATTTATTTATGTATGTAAGAACTGGGGGGTAGGGCAGAGATGGGGAATGAGAGGATTCACGAGAGACAGAGTGGGGGACAGAACAGGCAGACCTACTGAAATACACTGCAGAGGGGAGCAGTGGGTGAGACAGGAGAGGTGCTTCGCCATGTGGGTAGCCCCCTGGTGGGGCATGGAACTAATGCAGCAATGGCTGGTAATAGCTTGATGACGCCAAGACTTTAACCCCTGTGCCACCAGGGAGGCCCCCCCCCTTTTTTTTAATTCATTTTACTTGTTTCATTTTAGATAAAAAGTACTGTCTTCTTTATTTTATGAGTCTTTATACATTGTGGAGACAGGTTTTCTACTAAGGACTTGAAACTCTTTGAAAATAATTCACTCTATGTCTTGTTTTACTTTTTAATTGCTTTTATTCTCTCAAGTGTCTTTTGAAGAATGGAAATGCTTGACATTGATGTACTCTAATTTAGCAATTGTTTCTTTTTATAGTCTCTGCATTTGATAATATAAATAAGAAAACTTTGCCTAACCTAAAGTCACAAAGATTGTCTCTAGACTGGCTAGTAGAAAAGAAAGTATTCTGAGCCCTGTGTGGGCCTGCTGATTTCGCTCTGCTCTTTTTGAGTGGCTCTTTCTCTGGAGCCTTTTCACACTTATTGTTCAGTACTTATCTAAAGACACTTGTGGGTTTTAACCTCTTCACTATCAGGAGCGCCATTTCTAGATCTCATATATCTCTCTGTGTAGTTCTCTTTTCTCTAGTTTTTCCTGTGTTCTCCCTCCTCCCTGGATATCTGGCTCCGTTTCCTCAAGGAATTCTGGGAAGGGTGTTCCATGTCTCTGAGGCACAGTCTAAAAACTGTCTTGAGGAGATGGGTTGACGCAATCATAAATATCATATCACTATTTTTTTCCCTCTTCAGGGATCTCTGTCCTATGTTGTGTGATGATGCACAATGTCAGATAACAATTCCCATATATTTGTGTAATTCTTCATGGAATTTATTGAATAGATTGCTAAAACCTCATAAATTAACTAAATAATTTATTTCTAGTGATCACTCAGGATGAATTGTATCCTTTTATTGGAAAATAATTCTCCATGGTTTCTTGTGTTTCTTATGTTGTCTTATGAGCAACTGCTTTTCCTCTTGACTGTCTTTGCGAGGATGAAGAATTAGAGACTGTCCTTGGAAGAGAGAGATGATATTATCCTGTAGAGCAAAGGACATATTTGCTCGTGGTCATAAAAGATACAGATAGTATCTCCCTCCAGACCAAAGTTTAGGCATGGTTAGTATTCGATATAAAATATTTAGGTTTCCTAACTTTACTATTCTTCTTTTATAATGAAATAAAACCCACTGTGTATGCACCTGTCGGCTGGATCTTTCGATGAAACCCAATACCAACTAGAGCTTAAGAAGCCAGCATAAAGGAGTCTGGTTGCTGCCACTTTTGGGAGTAATAAAGCCCTTTTTCTCATACCTACTCTCAATATTCATGAGATTGTGGCAGACTAAATTCTCATTTGAAAATAGGGTAAAATCCCATACTTTTTAGTTTTTACGAACTTGTGAATAATTTGTGAACCTAGGTTAAATAGAATTAATACCAGGCCACCCTGGTGGTTCAGGGGTTAAAGTCTCAGTGCTGTCAAGCTATCGCCAGCCACTGCTGCATGATTTCCATCCCGGACCAGGGAGCCAACCCACATGACACAGCAGACTTCTCCTGTCTCACCCACTGCTCCCCTCAGCAGTGTATTTCATTAGATCTGACTGTTCTGCTCCCCACTCGGTCTCTGGTGAATCCTCTCACCCTGTACCTCTGGCCTAGACCCCAGTTCTTGTATGCATAAATACATAAAAATAAACATTTAAAAAATAGTGTTAATACCTGTAAAAATAGTACATAACCTTTCACTTAAAGGTGGTGTTATTATAAAATTCATCAACTGTAAATCTAGTTATAAAGGAATAGACATATTGTCAAAAGTGATAAACATTTACATAAAGAAGCAGAGGGAGTAGGGTGTATTATTTCCTGGGACTGCAGTAACAAAGTAAAACAAACTGGTTGGTTCAAAACAACAAAAATGTATTATCTCATAGTTCTGGAGGCTAGAAGTATGAAATCAATGCATTTGCAGCATTAAATTCACTCTAAACACTGTAAGGAGGGATCTGTCTTTGCATCTTTTAGTTTCAGATAGCCCCAGACACACATTTGTTTATGGCAACATATCGGTAATTACAATCTCTGCCTCTGTCTTCACATATGATTCACATATGATTCTCCTTGTCTCTTCTCATCCTCCTGTATATAGCTATGTTCAGATTTTTCCTTTTTTTAAAATTTTTTAAAAGATTTATTTATTTATACAAGAGCTGGGGTACAGGGCAGAGTTGCTGGAGGGTGAGAGGATTCACCGGAGACAGAACGGGGTGCAGAACAGGGAGGCAGACCGAAAGCACTGCTGAGGGGAGCAGTAAGCGCGGCAGGAGCAGTCTACCTTGCCATGTGGGAATCTCCCTGGCTGGCGGGGAATCAAACCCTCACTGCAGAGGAAGAGACAGCTTCATAGCACTGCATTCCAACCGCAGCACCACTGGGGAGGCTCCCAGATTTTTCCTTTTCATAGTGAATACATCATATTGGATCAGAAGCCACTCTAAAGATCTCTTTTTAAATTTGTTTACACCTGTAAAGATCATATTTCCAAGTAAAGTTACATTCTGAGGTACTGGGAATTAGTACATATCTTTTCTATAAGACACAATTGAATCTATAACAGGAATTACACTGCAAATGAAGTAAGTAGAATAAATATCTTAATAAAAAAAAAACCTAAAAATATAAGGATATGTCCCTAAAAGCTTGTCATTAATTATAATTAATATCTTTTAAATAGTCTTGACAATGTAGACAGGTTAGGTTGTTTCTTAGCAGAAGAGAGAGTGGTATTAATATAATTTTCAATTCAAATCACTTGACCACATTCCCTTTCCTAATGGTAGACCATGAATGGGGGAGGAGCAAATATTCACAGGTATAACAGTTTCTGTATTGAGAAAATTTTACTTAATAGACAATATATTGCTACATAAAACTGACGTAAATTTATTGCCGTAAAATGTCACTACATTGAGCAGCTTGATTTTTCTGAATGAGTTTGTACAGATTGAGTCTTATTATAGTTGCTACCCATTAAATCAAGAGATTTTGAAGTCTGTATCTTGACAGTAAATTCCCCTAAAGAGTAGGATTTATTATATTTAACATGAGTGATATTTAAGAATAATTTCTTAGTACTTCAAATGACATTAATTTGGTAACATAAGGCACAATTTACTCAGCTATAAAAAAAGATCTGAAGATATATATGAAATGATGGTTTTTATCAATTTAATTATATTCACATTTCAATCTTACCATTGTCTTATTTTCTTTTTTTTTTTTAATTTTTTATTTTATTTATTTATTTATACAAGCACTGGGTATAGTCAGAAGCGCGGGTGGGTGAGAGAATTCACCAGAGCCAGAGCTGGGAGCAGAGCAGGCAGAAGGACCAAAGCACACTGCTGAGGGGAGCAGCAGGCGGCAGGAGAGGTCTGCGCGCCATGTGGGACCCTCCCTCAGGTGGCCAGGGAGCAGCCGGGGATCAAACCGGTGCTGCAGAGGCTGCAGGCAGCTTCACAGCCCAGCGCTCAACCGCTGTGCCACCAGGGGAGGCCCCATTGTCTTATTTTCTATTTGCAGTAACAACCTGGTAACCTAATTAACATGCCAAAAGGTATAGTAAATAAACACTCAGAAAGGAATAGTAGAAATCTGTTCATGCATTTCATTCTAGTCTTCTTGTCAATATAGCATGAATTGAGCAAGATACCTGAAGCTGGTTTTTAGATGCTCTTGAGGAAGCATTTTCACAGAGAGAAACAAAAAAAAGAATTAAAGAATATACTCCATTGCCTCAAAACCTAGGTCTTTGTGGAATCAACGATTAAAAAAAAATTCAGATATTTTACCATAAATACCATTAAAGAACTACATGTTTGGATAAGTATTGATTTTTCTTTACATTTTCTCAGAATGAAACATCTTGTAGAACTCCAGAGATGAATTCAGTTGGCTAAAAAAAGAAAAGAAAATTTAAGAGTACATGAAGGTGAATGTATAGGAAGTTGATGGGCAGAGTATTCCAAGACTTTTATACAATTTAAACTTAAAAGTAAGGTTAATTTGCTATATAAGATCTAAGGTATCATTTACGGTCACATTATTATTTTTTAAAGATTATTTATGCATACAAGAACTGGGGTGAAGGCCAGAGGTGTGTGGGGTGAGAGGATTCACCAGAGACAGAGCGGGGAGCAGAACAGTCGATCTACTGAAATACACTGCTGAGGGGAGCAGCGGGTGAGACAGGAGAGGTCTGCTGTACCATGTGGGTTCGCTTGGTGGCCGGGGATCGAACTCGTGCTGTGGTGGCTGCTAATAGATAGCTTCATAGTGCTGACATTTAACCCCTTGTGTCACCAGGTATGCCCCCTACAGTCAAAATTTTTAATAAATTTAGATTGTTCTCAGGTAGCATAAAGCCTCACTGTGCTGGGGCACCACATTACAAGTCTCTTTTGTACCATCAAAATTAAAAACAGGGCCTCCCCTGGTGGCACAAGTGGTTGAACGCCGCACTGAGAAGCTGTCCACAGCCTCTGCAGCGCCGCTTAGATCCTGGCCGGCTGGCGAGGGTCCCACATGGCACAGCAGACCTCTCCTGTCGCTGCTCCCCTCAGCAGTGTATTTCGTTAGTCTGCCTGTTCTGTTCCCCACTCTGTCTCTGGTGAATCCTCTCACCCTCCCACGCATCTGGCCTGGACCCCAGTTCTTGTGTAAATGAATAAATAAAAATCTTAAAAAAAAAAAAAGAACAACACCAAATATGCAAGACACACTGCTTTATTTAGATAAAGTACAATGTAAGATATTCTGGCAGCTCTACAAATCTGTATGAGTAAAAGGAAAAAGATGTAAAACAAGTGGAATAAGGGTATATGGAAATTTACTAAAATGTGCAACTTGCCTCTAATGGTAGATTACTGAAGCCTTGAGGAAAAAATGTAATGTGGGAAGGCCTGAACGTGACTTAGGAATATTACATTATTTATTCATGTATAATAGTAAAATAATTACTATTATAGCCACCATATTTTGAATAGTCAAATATGTCAGGCATTTTGATAAATATTGGGTTGGTAAAACATACTAAACAGCCTATAATAGTATTGAATTAATAGTATTGTTTTCAGTGTAGCTGTGAGGAGACTATGACTTGTTAAATACTTGCTATAGTTGAGAAATTTCAATTTAACATTATGAAAGAAGTTATTTGCTTGGAGAGTCATCAATGTCATTTATGGTTTCAAAGTCAAGTCCATATTAGAGCATGAAGTCACAAGAGTGGAGCATATGGAACCAGAACTTAGTGACCCACAAAATTGTAATACGGCTATAAGAAAGAGTACTGTCTTATTGAGTGTTATTGGTGGAATGTTTGCCTAAAAATGTACTCAATAAGCAGAATTATGCTATACACTTTGCATTCACACTGTTTAATCTTGACAAACTACTTACTCTAAGCCACGCACAAAGTGACTATTTCAACTGGAATTCAGACTCAGGTCTTCCTGATTTCCAAGAACATTCAATTTCCATCTTATAGATTGACTTGTGATGACTGCAAAAACAGTGAAGAATAAGGACAACCATGGTCCCTGAATGTTCAGGTACCTAAGTGCTAGTTGAAAGTGACTTCAACTGGCAAAGATCTTACAGAAGTTCAGGTTAATCCTGTATCTCATAGTGTAAGGAAATGTGGTCTATAGAAATAAATTAGGGAAGTGACCAGTCTGTCATCAAGTAACTAAACAAACAAATAAATTCTGTAGGTTAGTTAGCATTTTCAAATATAAATGATTAAATCCAGAATTTATAAATATCTGGATATGTTTCAGTTTTATTTCTCTCTCTCTTTTTTTTTTGTCTGTAATAGCCACACTGAAACTGCTTTTAGTCAGTATCATAATGATAGATTTTAGTGTATGGATCCTGAATTGCTAATTATTTGGGCAAGACTCAAATTTATATATATATATATATATATATTCACACACATATAAATAATATATAAATTAATTAACATACTGTGTTATGTAGCCAGGGAGTAGTGAAATCAGAATTGAATTAATGTCCATTTGACTTTAAAACCCTTTCTGTAAACCACTATGTTATGAAACCTTAATCACAATACTTATTAATGGTGATTGTTAGTTGATGCATTACCAAGCACTTTTTAAAGTTTATTTTGACTCCTGTGGGATACTCAAAAATACTGTTTTAGAGCATTGTAATTTAAATAATATACATGCCTTTGAGATCATCTTATTCCCAACTTACTTTAAGCATGTTGTATTCTCTAGGAATATATTTAGAATACTGTGCTCTTTAGTCTTTCTTTTCTACAGAAGAAGGCCTGTTTGACAATTTTCTGCCTGTAGTGTGTTTGAAGTAATAAGACTTCACTTATTTCAAGTTTTTGGTCTACTAATTGCAACTTCTAGATCATGGCTCAAAAATAAGAAATGATTGAATAGAAACCAGACACAGCCAGTGTAATTCTTTTAGTTGTAATACTTGTGGATTTTATTATTTAATTATAAACTTAACAGTTCAATACTTGAAGTTAAATAACATGAAACAATCATTTGATATTTTGTTGAAACACAATTTATAAATAAAGCTAACATGTGAAGCTAGAGGCAGAGGAAGGGAGTAAACCCAGACAATGTCCACATTACAACTCAGTGTTACCCTGTTTTTCTTCAATTTTATGCATAGAAAAAATGTAATGTAGTACACCTTACTACATTAGATATAATCTTTATCAAGGTGGTAACAAATAGTATAATTTACAAATAGTACAATAGTATTAAGAGCTGTTTTCTAAGATTAATAATAATGTATCTATTACAATGTATTTTCTATTAAAAAGTTTAAATTGTCATAGTAAACATAAAAGATTTTGCCATAGAGTACAGGAAATTCACAATGAAAATACTACCCTATAATCAGTTATTTATATAGAACAATCTCTAGCTTTTTAAAATAAACTTTAGTAATATTCTAGGGCCAATGAAAAATATGACTTATGGGTGGAGATGTCATCTGAAACTAAAATTATAGGCACACATGTGTATCCACATATACAGACATATACAAGAACACACACATAAACATGTTCACAAAATAAGTCCATAATTTATGTTGTGAAACAATTTTACATCTGAAATTGAATTGATTCTTCTCCACTCTAAAAATATATGATAGATGTCATAAAAACTGAAAAAAAAATCTGGTGTCCAGATGCATGCTTCCTATTGTTAAATGTAAAACCTCCCCTTGACAGCTGGTGACTGCAAATGAGTTTAGGAAGCAGATGATGGCAATAAGTTAACTCAGTATGGAAATCCTCGTAACAGACAGATTCACTAGCTGTTCCGATCAGACTCTATCACCCTCTGGGCTTCCAAAGTGACAGAAAAAATTCTTTCAAAGAGTTTTATTTTTAATGAATTCAAACTAAATGCCATGCAAACATCCAATACTTTCTATGAGGATGTAATTGTAGTTGCCAGACGACTCTTGAAATTTAGCTCAGAAAGGAAGACTACACTCTTCCCCAAATTCTCCAGATTATTCTTTGACAAAAGTGCTTACTTACATCATACAGAGTATACTTTGATATTGCAAACAGGAATAGCAGGACATTGTGTGGTATCTAGGATTTCACTTCATTCAGACTTAAAAAGAAGTGTGATAATGGAAGTTGTGTACAGATGTATAGTCTAGGCTGGAAGCGTAATGGCCTTTCTTTAACCATTAAAGACATCCCTTTAACCATTAATTTCACTCCTATTTTTTTTTTTTGCCACTTCCATCTAATAAGTGAGAGATTGGTGTGCCATCTATAAAATGAGAATATTGGATCTGATGGCACCTACTTGAAACAAATAGAAGGTTACGCCAAATGAAATATTCCATTTTAATTTCAACAAATAGCAATAGTGAGTCAAATAGTTGTAGGTTACTTGAGAGGCAAGGATCTCTTCATGTACTTTCTATAAAATACCTAGCACAGGGTGAGAGGATTCACTGGAGAGAGAGTGGGGAACAGAACAGGCAGATTGACTGAAGTACACTGCTGAGGGGAGCAGAGGGTGAGACAGCAGAGGTCTGCTGTGCCATGTGGGTGGCTCCCTGACCGGAGATCCAACTTGTGCTACAGTGGCTGAGAATAGCTTTGTAGGTTGCGTTTTAATTCCTTGTGCCACCAGGGAGGCCCTAGCTCATTTATTTTGAAGACTCCCATTAGGAAAGAAAGATAAAGAGCCTCCCTGGTGGTGCAAGGGTTGAGATGCAACCTATGAAGCTGTTCACAGCCACTGCAGCATGAGTTCCATTCCCGGCCAGCCAGGGAGCAACCCACATGGCGCAACAGACCTCTCCTGACTTGCCAACTGCTCCCCTCAGCAGTGTACCTTGGTCAGTCTGCCTGTTCTGCTCCCCACTCTGTCTCTGGTGAATCCTCTCATCCCCCGCACCTCTGGCCTATACCCCAGTTCTCGTGTGTATAAATAAATCTTAAAAAAAAACAGAAAAGAGAGAAAAGTCTCCTTTTACAACAAATCAAAAAGAGTTAAATATGTAGGAGTAAACTTAGCAGAAGAGGTCAAGGACATGTGCAGTGAAAACTATAAGACATTGAAGACATTGCTTAAAAAAAAAAAAAATAGAAAGGTTGGGCCTCCCTGGTGATGCAGGGGGTTGAGCACCACACTGTGAGGCAGTCCACAGCCTCTGCAGCATGAGTTCAATCCCCGGCCGGCCAGGGAGAAACCCACCCAGTGAAGCAGACCTTTCCTGTCCTTTCACACACACACACACACACACATCTCTGGCCTGTACACCAGCTCTTGTATGCATAAATAGATAAATCTTTAAAAAATAAAATAGAAAGTTATTCCCTACTCATGGATGAATTAACATTGTCAAAATGACCACCTTAGCCTAAGCAATATACAGGTTAAATGTATTCCCTATCAAAATTTTAATGAAATTCTTCAAAAAACTAGAAGAAATATTACTGAAATTCTTGTGAAATGATAGAGATCCTGAACAACCAAAGCAATCCTGACAAAAATGAAGAATTATTGTATCATACTCCCAGGATTCAAACTATACTACAAACTTAGAGGAATCAAAACAGTATTATATTGGAAAAAACAGATACACAGACAAATGGAGTAGAATTGAGAGCTTTGAAATAAACCCAAGCTTATATGAACAGTTAATCTATGAAATAGGAGTCCAGAGTATAACAATGGAGAAAAGAAAGTCATTTTAATAAATATTGCTGGGAAAACTGGACAGCCACATGCAAAATAATGAAACTAGATCACTCTCTTACACTATATATATAAAAATTAACTCCAAATGCAATAAAACTTGATGTAAGACCTGAAATCATAGATACAAAGAAGAAAACTTAGGCAAAACAATCCATGACATTTGCTTCAGTGATGTCTTTGTGATTCTACTTCAACAGTAAGAGAAACAAAAGAGAATATAAACAAATGATTCTATATCAAACAAAAAAGCTTCTGCATTGTGAAAAATCTATCACCAAAACAAAAAGATACCCTAGTGAATGGGAAAAAAAAATATTTGCAGGAGACATTTGACAAAAGGCTGATATCCATTATCTGCAAAGAACTCATACAAATCCACAAAAGAAAACAACCCAATCAAAAAAAGGGCTGTAGAACTAAATAGACATTTTCACCAAAGAACACATACAGATGACCAAAAGGCACATTAAATAAAATGCTCATAATTACTTATCATCAGGGAAATGCAAATCAAAACCACAACTAGATACCATCTCATATTTGTGAGAAAGGCCTATGTTAAAAAGACCATAAACAATGTGTACTGGCAAGGATGTAGATAGAACGACCCCCTCATACACTTTTGGTTGTAATGTAGACTGGTCTGGGCCTTTTGGAAAACAATATGGAGGTTTCTCAAAATTTGAAAAAAAAGTATCAAACGTACAATGCAATAGTTTCACTCCAAGGGAGCCTCCTTGGTGGCACAAGGGGTTAAGTACGGCACTATGAAGCAATCCGCAGCCTCTGCAACATGAATTCTATCCCCAGCCAGCCAGGGAGCAACCCACATTGCGCAGCAGACCTCTCCTGTCTTGCCCACTGCTCCCCTCAGCAGTGTATTTCGTCAGTCTGACTGTTCTGTCCCCTACTCTGTCTCTGGTGAATCCTCTCACCTCCACAACTCTGGCCTGTACCACAGTTCTTGTATGCATAAATAAATAAATCTTTTTAAAAAATTCACTACTGGGTATTTACCCAAAATGCAAAAACATTAATTCAAATACTACATATACATATGTATATATGTATGTATATATGAACTTCTATGTTCATTGCAACACTATTTACAGTAGCCAAGTTTTGGCAACCTCCTAAGTGCTCAGGGACAGAAGAATGGATTAAGAAAATGTGGTATACTGTGCCTCCCCGGTGGCGCAGTGGTTGAGCACTGGGTTGCGACCTCTCCTGCCACCCGCTGCTCCCCTCAGCAGTGTATTTCATCACTCTGCCTGCTCTGCTCTCCCCTCTGGCTCTGGTGCATTCTCTCACCCTCCCATGCTTCTGACTGTACCCAGTGCTTGTATAAATAAATAAATAAATCTTAAAAAAAAAAATGTGGTATATATACTACACAATGGAATGTTGTTCTGCTTTAAAAATTACAAAATCTTGTCATTTGCAACAACATAGATGGAACTGGAGGAGATTGTAAGTGAAATAACTTAGAAGGGAAAAGACAGATACTGGATGATTCACTTACATGTGGAATATAGAAAAAAACATAGAATATGGTAAAACTAACCAAAAACAAGCCCTAACCCTAGAAATATAACTACAAAATTGAGACTGCTAGAGGAAAATGGATGATGGGGAAGGAGCCCAAAGACCTAGGGGAAAGGGTTGTGGGTGTTTTGGTGGTGAGCATGGTCTGGTAACATACATCTGAGAAGGAGTGACCCTATATTACTGAATCATAATAAGAGTGTTGTAAACAAATGTTATCTCAATTGGAAAAAAAAAAAGTTTAATATCACGGCCATAGGAAGAACTACTAAGAAAAATAGTATTTTTAAAATCAATTCTATTATTGTCCAATGATTTGACTAAAAGGACAAACAGCTTCCTCCAGATAATAATATAACTAGATTTAACTACTAGGTTAAAAAAAAAAAAAAGGCTCATTACTTTGACATGAAAACATTAAGGAGATTTTGATATGTTAAATTCAAGTTACATAATATTCAGTATCCTAATATTATTCCAGCTTACCAACTAAAAACCTACTTTTCAATCTATATGTAAGTAAATAGCTAAAGGAATAGAAGTTTATGTTGAAGTTCAAAGAGTTTGATGTTTTTTAAAACATTTTCTTTACTTAGTAACACAAAACAAAAATAAAATCTAGAACTTCTACTTTTGAGCAAGGTATAATATTAGGAACTGATTATACTGGGCTGCTTGGAAAAACTGAAAAAGTGCTATGTCAGATAACAGAGGTATCCTTGAGATGAGAGTTGAGAAACAAATGAAGTAAACATTGTCATTACTCAGATGGAGCAGAAACAAGTAAAGTGAGCTTTATGATTATACATCCAACTTCCCTCAGATTTTTCAGAACAAGGCAAAAGGAGGAGGAACCCAGGGAGATCCCAATGGATTCCTTGATTTGAGAAAAAGAGGAACTAGAACTTACATAGTAAAGTAACTAAGAGGAGAAAGGTAGAGAAAGCTAGAATTTCAGAGGTCTTCAGCTAAGTACTGATTAACGCATTTGGAAAATGAAATTACTCAACACTGTGAAAAGAACCACAACAAAAAATGGCTATAAAAAATCCACAGGAGCCTCCCCCATGGTACAGCGGATTGAGCGCAGTGCTGTGAAGCTGTCCGCAGCCTCTGTGGCTTGGATTCGATTCCAGGCTGGCCAGGGAGCTCACCCACATAGCACGGCAGACCTCTCCTGTCTCACCCACCTCTCTTCTCAGCAGTGTTTTCAGTTGTCTTCCTATTATGCTCCCCGCTCTGTCTCTGGTGAATTCTCTCACCCTCCCACACCTCTGGCCTGTACCCCAGCTCTTGTATAAATAAAATAAATCTTAAAAAAGAAACCACAGATGCAAGGCTTGGAAGAATGACTAACTGGACTGTTTGTGTGAAAAACCTTATGATTCAATAGGCATTGAACAGATCATTAAAAAAAAAAAAAGGATCTTGTAATAGAAGTGCAGAGTAATTCACCCTAGACAGAGGATAATTCCACTCTTTCCTTAAAAATCTTAGAAATAAGGCTCGAAAGGAAAACTGGTATAACTATGTTCAAGAAAAAAGATTGTGGAATATAAGAACGCAAAAATATTTAACATCTCGTATCCAGTAAAGCTTCCAATGATTTTCATCCAATTAAAAATTAACTAGGCTGCAAGGAAGGAGGAAAGGAATCATGAAAGGGGAAATTTAAACAACATTGATACAGAAGTGACACATAGATTTATCAATTACATTAAAACCCTTACTATAACTGCATTTTATATTTTAAAAATTACAGGGAGGGGCCTCCTCGGTGGCGCAGCGGTTGAGAGCTGGGTGGCGAAGCTGCCCGCATTCTCTGCAGCATGGGTTCCATCCCTGGCCACAGGGCGAGGGTCCCACATGGTGCGCAGACCTCTCCTGCCGCCTGCTGCTTCCCTCAGCAGTGCACTTGGTCAGTCTGCCTGTTCTGCTCCCCGCTCTGGCTCTGGTGAATTCTCTCACCCTCCCGCGCTTCGGACTGTACCCCAGTGCTTGTATAAATAAATAAATCTTTAAAAAAAATTTAAAAAAAATTAAAATTACAGGGAGACATGAAAAATATGGGAAAACGTGTTAGTCTTACTTCAAAAGATAAAAACTACAGTGTCTAATGAGAGATGCAGAATTGTAAGAAGGTAACAAGTTTCTTTCCCCTATTGTAAACGCCTCCAATAACCCCTTCTCTTCAGTAAGAATCAAACGATTTCACTCTTGTAATTGTTATTTTATGTGGCAAGAGAGGTTCTGAGGATGTAATTAAGGTTTCTAATCAGTTAACTATTTCTTAAAGCACAATTTTACTCAAATGTCCTCACCTATGCTGACCCCTTAAAAGAGGCAAAAAGTAGGAGCATATTTTGCTGGCCTCCAGGAAAAAAGCAAACAGTCACATCAGGAACTGACTTTGAAGAGGAATGGCTTCCAGGATGTGAGGCTCTTAATATTATAATGCAAATAAATTTGATTATGTCAACAACCTGAAAAAACTTAAAAGATAATTGCAAGCACTTGAAGAAAGCCACCACTCAGCTGATACCTCAAATTCAGCCTAGTAGAATGCTGAGCAGAGGACCCAGAAGTCCCACACCCAGATTCATGAGTAATAAGAACTTTAAAACAATAAATTTGATGTTGTTTGAAGAAAATGAGTTTGTAATGATATGTTTTGCAGTGCTGGATAACAAAGACATCTGAGAAGGAAAAAAAAAAAAGGGTCAGACAAGATTTTACATGACAGAAGATTCTTTCTCGTGAACTAGAAAATAAAATTTTTAGTTGTTAAAAAGAAAACTAAAAAATAAAAAAAGAATGTTAAGTGAACTATGAGAAAATTTTACACAATCCAGTATACTTGCATGCTTAATAATGGAAGACCTTAAAGGAAAAGATGTTAGGAAAAAAATCTTTGAAATGATAATGTCTAAAAAACTTTCAAATTTGAGGAAAACAATTAATTCACCGATTTAAGAAAATTCACAAACCTCAGACTAACAAGAAAATTTACCAGAACACATCATGACGAAGTTGTTTAAAACAAGTGATAAAAATAAGATTTTTAATGATTGTGGGAAAAAAATGTATAAAGAAACAAAATCCTGGCCTTTGTGAATTTCTCACACTTTATAAAAAAAGTAACTCAAACTAGATCATAAACCTAAATGTAAAACTAAAAGCATTACCTTTACTAAGAAGACTAAAAAGAAGCCTTGACTATAAGGCAAAAATGTCTTAGAACCAACAACAAAAGCATAATCCATAAAAGAACAAATTAATGAGTTGTACGTCGTGAAAATTATAAACTTTTTGGAAGATACTGTTACGTGAATGAAAATATAAGCCACTGAAAATGCAAGTCTAGTGATCAAACAATTAAAATAAGCAAATGACTTTAACTCAGTATATATGGATGGCATATCAGCATATGAAAAGATGCTTAACATAATTCTCATTAAATAAATGTGAATTAAATCCACAATGAAATACATCTACATACTTATTAGAATCATTAAAATAAAAAAATTACCATATCCAGTTTTGATAAGATTTTAATTAACTGGAACACTCATACAAAGCTGAATGGAATATAAAATGTTACAACTTTGGAAAGGAGTTTAGCAGCACCTTAAAAATTTAAACATTTCATTCCTGAATAGTTATGCAAATTAAATAAAAGTATTTGTACACATAAAGACTTGTACATGAATGCTTACAACTTTATTCGTAATAGTCAAAACTATAAACAATGCAAATATTCACTACCTGTGAACAGTTGTACTACTTTATAGCTATAAATATAAACAGTTGCACTACATTATATTTATGAAATTGAATGCTATTCAGCAATAAATGAGAATGTGTTATTTATACATGGATAAGGGGTTTATTCTCAAGATAATTATTCAGATTTCATTTTCTATATTATTTATTTTCTAAAAATTCTAGAAAATGTACACTATTCCATAATGATAGAAAATAGATCACTGGTTACTTGAAAATGGGGAAGCAGGAAGGGGATAAAGGACAGTTTACAGAAAGGCATGAGGAAATGTGGGGTGATGAGTACATTCCATGGCTTGATTGGGCAGATGGTTTCACAGATATATATCAAAACTTATTTAAAATATAATTTTATTGTAAGGTCTATTATACTATAATAAAGCTGTTGAAATACAAATGATAAAATGAAATACAGAATTATAAAATATCCTAATTAAAAGAGAACATAGAATTCATTTAGCTTTCCTGTAGCAGGTAAGAAACTACAGATTTGGAGAAAGGGAGTGACTTTACAAAAACATTTAATTTACTCTTTTTCCTTGCTCCAAGATAATATTTTGTCTTCAACACTTTAGTTATAATTCTAAAGAATTTATTTTACTTTTGAATTAAGCCACTTTCTTTTTAATATATATCTACTCATTAAGTCCATGTTATTCACATTATCCAGTAATGTACTATTAATAATGTTGTTAACATAAATAATTTGTCCTATTTATATTACTTTTGAGAAACAATTTAATAATACATGTTGAGAAGTATTTCTACCTCTTTTTATATGTTAAGACTAACCAGTATCAATAGCAAAGAAATTCACTATATATATATATATATATATATATAGAGAGAGAGAGAGAGAGAGAGAGAGAGAGAGAGAGAGAGAGAGAGCATTTATAATATAATTTTCCAGAGATATTTCCTGAGGTTACTTCTCTCAGAAACAGACTGAGTTTTTCACCCTTTCTTATTACCAATCCTATTAAGGAATTTAATTACACAAACACCTACACTGAGAATTCATCTCCCTTTAAATCAGTGTTGTCAAGCTTGGTCTGAAATCACTTGATTGTATATATTCTGGACTTTGTGCACATCAAGGTCTCTTATCTCAGCTACCTAACTGCCATTCTACTGACAAAGGAGCCAAAAAATAAGCAAACAAATGAGTATGGCTGTTTTCCAATAAAACTTTAGTTTTAAAACAAATAAAACTAAATAAAACTTTAGTTTTTAAACTTTAGTTTTAGATTTGGCCTATGGGCCATAGTTTGCTGACTCCTGGTCTAGACCTTGAAAAACTAGAAAAAACTTAAGTCTTAATGTTGTAAACTCAGCATCTACTTACTGATGATAAGGATAAGGAAGAACTCTAAATGTGTTGACTCAGATATTCATAAAAGTGACTTTATAAACTGTTACCAATTTTATTTTATAGATGAAAAAACATACCCTCTGAAAATTTTAGTAACTTTGCAAAATAACTCTATAATAATCAATAGAGGAAAATTTTTAAAACAGGTTTGTTGGCCCTTAACAATCAAGCTCATGAACATACCACTAATGATAAACTAGCTTAAAGACCTAGTAATGTCTTTGATTCTGGAAGACTTGGTTTTTGGTCCATATACAGCCAGCCACAAGATGCAATGGTGAGTTGAATAATATCCAACTTAATTAATATAAATAATGACTGGACATACCAAGCCAAAAGTGACCTCACTCTTAATAGTCTGTGAGATTAAGTAATTTGTAGAATATTTTCATATTGGATTCTTTATTTTGCTCCAGAAAATAATTGGGATTAAATGTTTGATCTTTAATAATTGTAGCTTTGGGGGCCTCCCCTGGTGGCGCAGGAAGTTGAGCAAGTGCTGTGAAGCTTTCCACAGTCTCTGCAGCGCCGGTTCAATCCCGGCCAACAGGTGAGGGTCCCACATGGTGCAGCAGACCTCTCCTGTCTTGCCCGCTGCTCCCCTCAGCAGTGTATTTCGTCACTCTGCCTGGTCTGTTCCCGGCTCTGTCTCTGGTGAATCCTCTCACCCTCCTGCGCATCTGGCCTGTACCCTGGTTCTTGTATAAATACATAAATAAATCTTTAAAAAAATAATAATTGTAGCTTTGGTAGTGCATTGTAAAGTTATCTGGTTGGCTAGATTAGCAAGAAGAAAACTATCAGTCTTAATAATAGTTTAGCTCATTCTTGGTTAAAGTAGAGATGGTGAGTATGATCACAGCACTGTCGAGTTAGGTAGTATACGGACTAGGGAACCACAGGTTGTTGGAGACCCCAAAATCAAAGGGATCAAGTGGAGAAGAAAAGAGCAGTATGTGATGTAGATTATCTGAGATACCAAGATAGTCAAGTATAAAATGAAGTTATGTGTGCTTATACACAAGCTACAAGTGAGGAATCTGGGCAACCTCTAGAATGATGTGAAAATAGCAACAATATGTGATGAAGGTTGTTGACAAAGCAAAAATTTACTTTGATTTTCTAACATACTAAGATTTCTTTTTAAGCAGAACAGGATTAGTACTGGGCAGCTTCTAAACTCTAAAGTAAACTTAAAGCAATGATTTTCTATTGATATTTGTAGATGGACTAGGCTCTCTGACCCTGTTGGAGAAGGAGTAAACTTGTGAAAATACCTTTCATAGTGGAAGGAACACTTGTATTGTTCAAAATTTCATTCCCAGTGACTGACACAGTCATCACTTAACTTTTTAATGAAGAAATCCGAGGATGGATGGAAGGATGGTTGACTGGTTGCATAAGTTAATAAAATGAGTAAATATAATGGAGATTAGACTCCCCCCAAATGCAGGGATTGAGAGGGAGTTTGGATATCCTTAAATTCAGTTGTTTCATTTTACAGAAAAAAGGACTATTTTCTTAGAATGATCAGAATTCAATTTCCAAGTTCATCTGTGAAGTGGTAATGCCATTTGTGGTTATCTTTATTACTTGTGATTGGTTAGTTAGTGAGCTATAATATCTCTAAGTTTGAGAAAGATCCATGTTAGTTACATGAAATATGCTATAATTGAATTACTGTATAGTTGTAAATTACCACTGGAAATTATAGATTATGATAAAAATAATTTCATTTTATTTTCTTTATGTTCGTGCAAATAGACTCACAAACAAAGAAAATTTCTGGTCTTGGTTATTGGTTTCAGATTTCTAGTCTTGGTTATCGGTTGGATCCTTTGTTGGATCCTTCATTTTGTTTTTTTCTATAGTCCACATATAAGTGAATCTTTCCATTATTTGTCTTTCTCCTTCTGCCTTATTCTGCTAGCATTATTCTTTACATTCCCATCCATGTTATTGCAAATGACAAGTGTTTATTTTTTCAAAAAGCCTAGTAGTATTCCATGTCATTCCATCTATTTAAGTCTCCTCGTTTGTCTTTGAGCATTTAGGTTGTTTACATGGCTTGGCTATTATATAACTACTACAAGTAAACTTAAAGCAATGATTTGTGTTGCAATGAGCATAGGAGTGCACGTATCCCTTCAAATTGGTGTGTTTACATTCTTTGGGTAAATATCTATTGTAACAGCATGGTTCCCAGAAAAGGGGGAGGTTCCAGGTTTCCTGCCCCACCCAAGGGAGGGTGAAGATGAGCAGGGAGAAGAAGAAACTGAAGAGGAGACTGAGGAAGGAAGGAAGCAGGACGGAGAGCCAAAAGGAGACCTGGAGGAGACACATGGAGCAGAGAGACATGTGAGGAAACTGTGCTTGCCTTTTGGTCGTGGACTGGTTGACACAGATGTGGGTGAGAAACCCATGGGGATGTGACAATGGTGGTTTTGTCTTGATTTTGATTTTGCTCTTTTCCTCCCAGACTTGTTTGGTTGTTTCTGATCCTTTTCTGTGGGTCCCCACTGGAAGATGTTTTAGACTTATGGCAGGCATTGGGGCCTTGCTCTGGGCCAACCCTGCTTGGGTGGACTTTTACCCACGAGGGGACAGGTAACTTTGGGTGCTTGATTTAGAACCTATATTCTTTGCCTTTCCTGTATTGTTTACTAATTGTATTAAAGTTCCTTTTCATTGAAGTCTCATATGTTTTGTGTTGATGTGGCGGGTGGCAGAACCTATTTAGAGCAAGCAGGTTTGTGGGGTCTAGGGTGCCCCTCTCCCTGTCCTATAACACTAGGACTAGAAGTTCTTTTTTGATAAGTCGATTATTTAATATGTAGCTGATTCTTGTCCCTCTGGTTTTATTACCATGGTGTAATTCTTGTCATTTGTAAGATACCTGAAGAGAGTGATATACTAGAAGTGGCATGTTGCTCCATACTCCCATCATCTTGATCAACACCATCACATATGCAGTCTATACCCTCGGAGGGGAGAAAAACATGCTAAAATATTTTATTATGGGCCTCCCTGGTGGCACAAGGGGTTAAGCACCACACTATGAAGCAATCTGCTGCCTCTGCAGCTCGAGTTCTATCCCCAGCCGGCCAGGGAGCAACCCACATGGTGCTGCAGTCCTCTCCTGACTTGCCCGCTGCACTCCTCAGCAGTGTACTTCAGTCAATCTGCCTGTTCTGTCCCCCACTCCTGTCTCTGGTGAGTCCTCTCACCCCTGCATCTCTGGCCTGTACCCCAGCTCTTGTATGCATAAATAAATCTTTAAAAAATATTTTTTATGTTGTCTTTTTATTTTCTATATGAATGATAGGTTAGCAATATCCTTTCAAAAATTCTATATGTCCTGTGGCAAGTGTAAAACCTTGTTGACATCTAAAGATGGTTCTCTTTAAGAACACTTATGTTGGGGCTCCCATGGTGGTGCAGGCGGTTGAGCAAGTGCTGTGAAACTGTCCGCAGCCTCTGCAGCACCAGTTCTATCCCGGCTGGCAGGCAAGGGTCTCACATGGCGTGACAGACCTCTCCTGTCTCACCCTCTGCTCCCCTTAGCAGTTTATTTCGTCAGTCTGCCTGTTCTGTTCCCTCCTCTGTCTCTGGTGAATCCTCTCACCCTCCTGTGCATCTGGCCTGTACCCCGATTCTTGTATGAATAAATAAATAAATCTTAAAAAAAAGAATGCTTGTGTTAATATTCAATATCTAAACATATTGTCACCCCTGGGCTAATTTTTATTATGTAGTTATGGAATAAGTTAATACTGGTTGTTATGGATTGAATATGTCAAAGCCGTAAAACCCAGGAACTCAGAAAATGACCTTATTTGTAGATAGAATTTTTACAGAGGTAATTAATGAAAATGAGATCATTAGCATGGATTCTAAAACAATATGACTTGTGTCTTTTTAAGAAGTGGACAAGAAGGTAGACATAGAGAGATTTAAACATGATATGAAGAGACACAGACAGAACACCATGTAAAGTTCAAGGCAGGGAAGAGATGATGCAGCAAATCTCTAAATAATGGTTCCAAAGATTGCCAGCAAGTCACCAGCAGCTAAGAGAGATAATTTGAGGGCCTCCCCTGGTGGCCGAGCGGTTGAGCACTGGGTTGCGAGGCTGCCTGCAGCCTCTGCAGAGTCAGTTCCATCCCCGGCCACCGGCGAGGGTCCCACCAAAAAAAAAAAAAAAAAAAAAAAAAAAGAGAGAGAGAGAGATGCATGGAAAAGATTCTCCCTCACAAATCTCAGAAGGCATCAACCTTATCAATATCTTAAACTTGGACTTTGAATATCCAGAAATGTGAGATAATATTTTTTTCTGTTATCTAAACAACCCAGTTTTTGATAATTTGTTACAGCAGCCCTAAGAAATAACATCCTGAACAAGAAATTAACAAAAAAAAATAACATGAATATTATCCAGGAAATAGATCCAGAAATACCTTAAAGATGCTAGAAAATTAAGGTAGCATTTCTAATAATTTATAATTAGAAGCTTTTTCTCTCTCTTCTTTTTAAGAGTTGCTCAATAATTAAAAAAATATATAGTGTATACTTGTATCTCATTTAGTACTTAAGGTCACACATTTTTAGAATAAATTTGCAAGAACATGGATGATGCATAGTAATACATACCAACTTAAGGATTACATTTAACTTTAAAGAAGGTCAAAGGTATATGCCATACGATACTAAGGTGAAATCAGCAATTCTATCATGTTTATTTCTTTAGAAAAACTGAAATTCAAATGGGACATTTTAAACATTTGTTACATTTGCATAATAGCTAAATTTCTATTTATTTTAATATTTTTTGTAATTTTATTATATAATATTTATTATGGTCAAAAATATAGAAGTTAATATTTACTCAGTCATTTTAAATATACAGTGCATTATTGTTAAATATGTGTCCATTGTATAATAAATCTAGAATATTTTGATCTTAGTAAACTGAAACTCTGTATCTATTGAACAACTCTCCTTTGTACATTTGTTATCTTTTACATATTTCACAGTAAGAAAAGCATCACATTTAATATTTCAACTGTCTTCCCTTTAGAAGGCAAAATACATTCCTCATTAATAGTATTGTATAGGGGTGCAGAGAAATCCCATGTGAGACAGTGGTTATTGAAATGGTTCACTGATTCATGACTCTACACCTAGAAATTAATGTAATTATAAGTGTTAAGTATGTCTATCTCCTTAAACATATGTCATGGAGTCTCCTCATTCTTATACTTATATTCTATCCCCTCCCCTTTGACTGTTCCCTGGCTACACAGATGCCAATAAGATTTGCATTGTTCCATAACAGTGGCATTTTTTCTAAATGGGACATAATTGGGGGACAAATTGAATTTGTAGCTAATGTGGTGTATTAGAGTTCCATTTTAAAGATAATGATATTTCTATGCGATCCCTAAATTATAACTTAAATTTGCAACTTTCCATAGGGATATGTTAACTGACAGATTAGGTAAACCATTTAGGAAAGAATAACTTTCTTCTCAAATGCCCCAGGTCTACATTTTGTATAGTCTTTGTCCAAAAGTCTTTTTGTTTAACAGAACATGTGTATTCCTTTTTTTTAATCCTAAAAGGAAAAATTCTTGCACGAAGACACTAACAATTCAAAGAACAGGGATGTGAATGTGCTTCATAGTTTCTAGAGTAAAGGAGATTCATTCCCTACAGTGATACATCAAATGCTTCATGCTTGGCTTTAATGATTCTCTTCTTACTGTTTCTGTCTAAGACAAATACAATATTACTCCATTTTATAGGAGGTCACCTTCTAAAATTATTGATTTTCTAATAGGAATCCAGGAATACCTTATGACACAAATACCTGTGTAGTTTTCAAAGGTCCAGAAATAATTTGTCTTTAGGGATATTTTTTTCTTTTTTGCAAAATGAAGTCATGTTTTCATCATTGAAAAAAAGGTGTATTTTGATGTTGTATAAGAAAATAAATTCTGAACACTTATTTTTCAAAAGAAGTAATGTTTGCAGACATTACAAAGTAGAAAAGTGCTAACTTTTCCAAGAAAGTTGAGGTTTTGAATTTTTTTATAAAAAGATAAGAACTTTTTATAAGAGTTCCCTTTGAACCCCATGGCAGATATTTGCTAAGACCAATATTTCAGTTCCTTGGATGTTTGATTTAATGCTTACCCTTTACACTTTAATGTTAGAAAATAGTTAAAAAATACTTTCACCTAACACAGAGCATTTTATTTTATTTTTAAGATTTATTTATTAATACATACAAGAACTGGGGTACAGGCCAGAGGTGTGGGAGGTGAGAGGACTCACCAGAGACAGAGTGGGAACAGAACAGGCAGATTGACCGAAATACACTGTTGAGAGGAGCAGCAGGCGAGACAGGAGAGGTCTGCGGCACTGTATGGGTAGCTCCCTGGCCAGCCAGGATGGAACTCATGCTGCAGAGGCTGAGGACTGCTTCATAGTTCTGTATCTTAACTCCTTGCACCACCAGGGAGGCCCACAGAGCATTTTCATTTAAATCTTTCAGGTAATCAAAATGCTTTATTTATATGTCTAATATAAAAATACCCTTGAAGTGTATCATTTTTTAAAATATAATCAAGACTGATTGGTCACTGGCATAGTGATATTTATAATAGCCCATGAACTTTATTACATAATATTATTCCATTTACAATTCCATAAATGATTAATCTGAAGTTAGCTAGATAACCTGGCTAGTAAATGGTAGAAAAGAAATACATGTTTACTTTCCAAATGTTATGTTTTTAACATTGACCAACCCTCAAATTAGAGAAAGTTATATTTAAAGGACTTAATTTAGGATTTAGGCGCGCTCCTTTACAACTAGCAACCTGCAAACGAGAAGGCTGTGGATTTGACTATTGTACAAAGTGTCTGTGTAGTTATCACACCAACAGAGACTGTGATCCTCTTATTAAATCGATAGTAACTAATCATGAAGTTTAGTTAGAAAATGTAGGTTTTAACTTTAAAAATAAGTGTGCTTTTGCAATTTGTTTTTATGTTGAAGTCAATATTGTACATGAGATGATTTTCTCAGCAAATGGAATACATTACCTCTTAAGTATTTTACAATATGTGAAAAAGTTTACCATTTTCAGTATAAATCAGAAAATATCACTTAAGAAAAAAGAAAAACAAGTTGTGTGCTATTTGTAATGAAAAAGTAAAACAAACTCATTAAATTTTATGGCAGTGGGAGAACATACAATTTTACCTGGACAGTGTTAAACATAAATTTTTCTTGAGGATTTTATTTACCTTGCCAATTGAAATATCAACTTCTGGAGTCTGTTAATTTAAATGTTTTGTTATCTTTCTTAAAACCTCTTTTCAGTGTGAATGTTTCCACCAAAAAAAGTGTTCTTTGTGAAATCGTCCTTGTTTCCTTATTTGTAAAGATTGTAAAGTTTAATATTTTTGTACATATACAAATATATCTCTGTTTTTATGTGAGTATGTCTGTCATGTGTACAAGTAAGATTTTGTTCCTGTTATGAATAAAATTGTTACAAGTTTAAAAAAAATAAAATAAAGGACTTAATTTAGAAATCACAATCATAATATTTCTTTTTCTTTTTTTAATTTTATTTTTATATTCCCCATACAATTGCAATCCCCTTATTTTGACCCCAATCTCTCCTTTCCCCATCGCCCCCCATGTTTTTCTTATTTTGTAATTATTTTAATATTCAACTCTATTTTATGTTTTCCTTCTTCATCATGGAAGCAAATATAGCAACAAGGATATCTTATCTTAATAAAAAATAATTATGTCTTCTATCTTTATGATATAAATGAAATATGTATTAAATAATAGTATCTAAATATTTTTATTATGTTTTAATGCACAGTCTACAGTCTTGAATAATAGTGAGAAATTTGTGGTCACTAGTTAAAACTTTCATAATTTGGACTACTTTTCACTGACACTGTCTTTCTCCCTCTACATTAGTAATAGTTCTCTAAATCTTACTAAAATTAAAAAAAAAACTTGTCATCTACTATAGTTTCTTGTTTTATAATCAACCTGCTCATGATGGCTGTATTATTTGCTATCTAATTGAATGAAGACTGAGAAAGAAAGATAATTTTAATTTAGAGTAATATAGTACTTCTCACTCAGAAAACCATTGCACCACACAAAGATCAGTTGGATTATGATTGTGAAAAGGAAGATGGGGAACGGATAATGGTTGAATCAAATATCATTAATTCCCCCTCTTGAATCATCATTTCAAGTGCACTTTTAGGGAAAAAAATGATATTAGTTACTGCCCTGGAATTTCTTCCTTTTCTGCTCTTCTAACTCCAAAAAGTATATTTACTTTATTATTAATTAACAAAATTTGAAGACATCTATTCAGGTGAAACTCTAAGAAAAACAAGCTTTTCTCTGTTCTCTTTTCTTCCTTTTGTACACTCACTTACTGTTCCCTTATTTCAGGAACAATCAAAGTTAAGTACATCACTATCTGATCATCAAGGTTAGCAAATAGAGAAAGTTGGTGAAGAAAAACTAAGAATATAACTTAATCAGTCCTAATTTTGTTTTTAACCACTTAGGATTTAAAACTAATAATTTTGACATAATATACATCTTCCATTGAATTACGTGCCCTTATACATAAACTTCTGGTGACCCCATGTACATAAACTCAGTGATCTTATCAAATGAACATTACTTGGTTTCTCCATTTACTGAAGAGACACTTTGGGACCCCTTGTACTGGAAAATATGTTTGTCTATAGAAACTGGAATAAGACAAGATCCCTAGATGTAGTAGCTCATATTGAATGTGGTTGCAGACATGCAAGCAGATAATTATGGTATTGTGTGATATTAGCATAAATAAAATGCTTTATAATGGTGGATTTGTTTTCTGTTGGTCTGTAACACATAACCGCCAATTCAGTAGTTTAAACCAATACAAATTTATTCTCTTACAGTTGTAGAGGTCAGAATTCTAAAAGCAAGGGGTTGATAGTGCTATGTTTCTTCTGGAGGCTTCTAGGGGAATCTGTTACTTTGACTTTTTCAGCTTCTAGAGGCATTCTGCATTCTTTAAGTTCATGATCCTTTCCTTGCAGCTCTCCAGCTTCTTGCTTCCTTTGTCCCATGTTCTACTGTTCAATTGCATGTACTACATTCCTCTTATAAGTAATCTTTGATTAAATTGGAATCCCATTTAAATAATCCAGGATATGGATATATTTGGGCTACCCTCAACTGGGTTATGTAATACAGAATAATAATAATATTCAGCCACGGGGGAGGGGAACATGGGGAGTAGCCATAGAAGAGATTGCCTTTGAATCAGGTTTTTTTTTTTTAAGAATTTTTTTAAATTTATTTATACAAGAGCTGGGGTACAGGCCAGAGGCGCAGGAGGGTGACAGGATTCACCAGAGACAGAGCGGGGAGCAGAACAGGCAGATGGACTGAAGGCACTGCTGAGGAGAGCAGTGGGCGGGACAGGAGAGGTCTGCTGTGCCATGTGGGTTTCTCCCTGGCTGGCTGGGGATCGAACCTGCACTGCAGAGGCTGCGGACAGCTTCACAGCACTGTGTTCAACCTGCTGCACCACCGGGGAGGCCCTAAATCAGGTTTTTAAGGGAAAGATGGATTATTGATATAATATGTAATGAATAGCAAACCTAAAATAACTTGTCCAAAGAAAGTGAGTATTATGAATCCACCAGCACTTTGGGAGACACTTTTTTAATTCAAACACTCACTGTATCTAGACTGTTAACACCATTCAAAGAGTACTACAATGTTGTAATAGCATCCAAATCATTAGGATTTACACCCCAAGCTCCCTGGTGAAGAAAAAAAAAATATGTGGGAATAAAAAATAGCTTTCTGCCAATAAGATGAGATAGGGAAATGGCTATTAAATTCAATTACAATTCTATCCTATCTTCTTTTTCAAGGTGTAGACTCTAAACATCTCCAACTTAGCTGTTCATTAGACCATCCATATAGAATCAATACTTATAAATATTACTCTCATCTCCTTTATTCTCCTCCCCACAACTTTTTCTTCTGAGATATCTTGTTCACTTTAGATTACCACCATCACCCCAGGTTCATTGTGCATACAAAGTGATAAAATAGTGGTCCCTCTCTCCATCGTATCAATTCATTTCCAAAGACTGTTGATTTATCTAACTCCTCTGAGAGAGGATTGGGCAGGCTATTCATTGCCCACAGGAATTAGGCTTTTTTCTTACTCTGTGGTTCATTATCTTCTGTTTCTTAAAATGCTTTGCTTAGTTTATTAAATAACCTTAAGCTTCACATTTCTAGTCTCAGCTAAAGCATTAGCATTCAGAGGAAGAGACAGGTCGGTGGCATAGCAGATGCATCACATTCTGGAAGTCCTCCAGGTCATTCCTAAATCATCAGGACAGGCTCTCTTTGCAGAGTCAAAGGTTTCTAATCTACACTGAAGTGAAAGGAGCTAAAATTATATCTATGAGCAGTTTAGGGCTGGATGAGGAGGTGAATTAAAATAGGCAGTTATACAAAGTATTATGTAGAAGACTGGGGAAATGTAACCAATAAATTAAGTAAATAGAAGGAAAGGGAACAAGAAACAATAGTAGTGGAGCTGGCATTTAAGATTACCTTATCCCTTAACCCACACTTGGGTCAATTTTCCTGTAGATTGTATGGTAAAGAGTCTATAATTTCAGACCCCTCGTTTTAAACAATATGAAACCATTGAGGACCAAAAATATGTTCTATAATTCTGGGTGGTTCTGTTTGTAATATATGTGGTTAAATGACATGTTACTGTGAAAAATAAATTGCAAGACAGGAGATGCAGCGATTAGAAATTATTTTTGTCATTAGCCACAGTCTAAAATTCTAATCCCAATCTCAGGAAAGCTCATGGAAAATTTCTGGTCACGTTTTATATCAGAATGATTAGTGACAGAAGACTGAAGCTTAGTAGTGTATCATTATGCTGGTAACATTTCTGTGACCTTTTCATAGAAAAGAATTTGGATTTATGGTTCTGGAAAAATAACAAGATACTCTCTTTCCTTGATCTTAGAAGGAAGATTATTTAAATAACATTTGGGACTTATTGCTTATTAAAACTGTGAAATAACAAAATAATTGGATAGTTTTCCTTCTTCGGTATAAAGAACAAAGGTGCTGTAAGTATCATCTATATTGATTTTTTTTTTTGAGGGTAGTAAATTCCAAGAAATCTGGACTCACTAAATATTTGAACACAATTTTCTTTTTTAAAAAAGTGCATTATTTTTTATTGAGGCAATATTGGTTTATGACACTGTATATGGTTTAGGGGTATAGATTCACATTTATTCAGATATGATACTACACAGTACCCACCACCAAAACACCCATAAACTTACATAATCCTTTGGGCCTCCTTCCCCTCTTTGCTCCTCACCCTCACAACTACCACCTTGTAGCCACAGTTCTCTTTATTCCCTTTTGTCCTATAAAACCATCCTTCAGGGCCTACCTGGTGGCGCAAGGGGTTAAGCAACGCACTATGAAGCAATCCACAGCCTCTGCAGCATGAGTTCAATCCCTGGGTGACCAGGGAGCTACCCACATGGTGCAGCAGACCTCTCATGTCTCGCCCACGGCTCCCCTCAGCAGTGTATTTCAATCAGACCATCTGTTATGTTCCCCACTCTGTCTCTGGTGAATCCGCTCACCTCCCTCACCTCTGGCCTGTACCCCAGCTCTTGTATGCATAAGTAAATACATCTTTAAAAAAAATAAAAAAACCCATCCTTCATTTTTGGTATGTGAAGTTCATAGATTTCATGTAGAATAACTATTTGCTAGATTGTGAAAGGTGAAAAGTGTGAATAAGTCTAATAAATATATTAATTTAACATATTAGCACAAGAACAATGAGAAGTTTAAAAATAAACTAAAATATTATAGTTAGGATGTTTTTGACCATTCCATTGTAAGTTCACAATGAAAGCAGGTTGACTATCGAATAAAAGCAACTAGGATAATGCAAGAGCAGCCTAAAATAAAACTGTTCTCTCAATTCATCAGTTTCACATCACTGTGAATTTTTTAAAGTACATTTGAAAATGAGTACCAGAAGTAGTGAAATAGCACACATCACTAATTTTTATTATGTGATCTTTAAGGAATCTCAGGGAAATAAACAAAAACAACAAATCTTACACATTGAGCTCAGTATTTAGAGAACAGTTTTCTATTGGTAAAATGATGATTTATCCAACAAGTCCAGACCTGCAATTCAATTTGGTTTGAAGCAAAAGTTTTACATACATACACAGTAAATGGTAGGTAACAAGGCAGAATAGGATTTATAATTTTAAAAATGTGTAATGATCTAAAGAGATTAATACTTTGGAGGTCTTTTTAAGGAATTTATGAGAATTATGTTAGCTTAATCATCTGCTAATGTTAAGTTGAATTAATTATTTCTTCTCTAAATTTTGTTCATATGAAAGCATATATGTTTAATCATATTTTCCAGAAATTCCTTCATTGTGGCATGCATGTAAATTTTCCAGACAAGTAAACGTCACCCTCTTTTGTGCCAGAAAGTTATTTTAACTTGTCATAGAATCTTCAAAAACAATTATTGTTATGTTTGAAGTATAATGGCAATATTGTATCATATTTATTGTTATTTTCATGACTCATTACCAAAAACATACATCATTTTGTAGTACTCTATTGTAACAGTAATCACATAAATGCTACCTGTGAGAGCAATATGAGTCATGTTAAACAATCTCAAATCTCATGGAAATTTTTGTATCAGTTATGTAGAATTCTATTTCAGCTTTTTTTGTTTTAATAACTCATTTATTATTCCTAATGTCAGTATAGATCAATTCTGCATTCTTTAGTTATTTCTTCACAAAGTATTACAATATTTTTCACAAAATTGCAGCTTATAACACATGAAATAGGGATAAATTTGTCTAATATAAGGAAATTCCAGCAAACATATACAGAAAATACTAAAGCAAGTCATATAAAAATAAGACACAGAACACATTTACTTGCTGATTATAGATGATTCAAAATATAAGTATAGCAAAATATCATATGACACAATTTAAAAATTACCTTACTTGCATGTATGGCTGTGAAAGAATAATAGGCATGCTCTCCTGCCTTAATCAATTAGAGAACAGGAAAAAATACGGACATTTGGCAATAGTTAAACAACAACAACAAAAATCAGCCTGCAATGGAGAGCTGGATACTTCACCAAAGCCCCTCTATCAAAAAAGTCACTGTTTTGAGAACCACCCACCAGAACAAGGTCGTTGGCTGGGCTAGCGCTAGGTAGGTGGAGTCCGCCATAGTTCACAGGAAGTGCTCTGTGGCTTTGTGTCTGTTTGGTGGTGTGGGTTGTGTGTTGTAAGTGTGAGTCATGATAGAAAGGTAGGGAAGGGACCAACTAAGTATCGGGGTGGCCTTCGCCCTGCTGCCACCAATCACAGGTCCCAAAGGAAGCTCACTTTTTTTTTTTTTTTAAGATTTATTTATTTATTTATACAAGCACTGGGTACAGTCAGAAGCGCGGGAGGGTGAGAGAATTCACCAGAGCCAGAGCTGGGAGCAGAACAGGCAGAAGGACCGAAGCACACTGCCTAGGGGAGCAGCTGGTGAGACAGGAAAGGTCTGCCGCGCCATGTGGGATTCTCGCCGGCCGGCGGGGGATGGAACCCGCGCTGCAGAGGCTGCGGGCAGCTTCGCAGCCCAGCGCTCAACCGCTGCGCCACCAGGGAGGCCCGGAAGCTCACTCTTACTGGATCTCGCGAATATGCAATCAGAAGAGGAATCCAGGGATGAGACAAGCCTGAATGTCCAGGATACTGGAGGACCCTCTTTCCGGACAGGTCCATGGGAATCTGACTCGTCTCAGTACCACCTACCAAGAAACTGCAATGACTGGACACCATTCCCCGACACTTGCAGTGCAAGGGCACTTCTGACGCAAAGACCATGTGGAAGTAGGACTACCCTAGACCAGAAAAGGGAAGAGGTGAGCTGCCCGCATATGTGGGCTTCAATTCTACAACCTTTTAGCAAGCAGAAGGTCCCTCGGTGGCAAGGCAGGCTTCTCCTGGGAACACTGATTGTCACAATTTAAAGTCTGCAGGGATCCAAGACCACAGCAGCCAGCAGCTGGGAGGTGTTTCATTGCATACCCTGGGGGCAGTTGTTCCTCTGGCTGTTGTGAGAGCCCTCTAGAATTTGTTCCAGGAGACCAGCGCTGCCCGCTCCTCTGCACCATTAGCCTTTCTGAAAAAAAAAGTCTCAGGCCTTGCACTTTCTTTCTGACCCAGATCAACTGCCAGCACCATGTTTTGGAAGAGCTGGACTCTTCACCCTGGCCTCCAACAAGAAATGTTCTTTTTTGAGCACCAGAGAAGATACAGCAGACTGAGCCAGGATGGTGAGTGTCTTGTGGGTTTTCCAGGCAGGCAAAAAGGGCACAATTGGCACCTGCAGGGTGTGTGCTGTGTGACTTTGGGTGTGTGGGAGCATTAGTTAGGGTCCCCTAGAAGGTGAAGGAAGGGGGGTGCACTGTCTGATAGGAAGCAAAGGACAACAGGCAGTAACAAAAAGCAAAGGACAGATGTTGAAAATAAGAGAATCAATTTCTTCAAGTGTTCTTGCTTAGTGCTTGGAAAAAGATTGGAACTCCTGAATTGAAGTTCATGTACTTTGGTTACTCTGTCCAACACATCAATACTTGCTCTACACATTGCTCTCCTACTATTTTCTGTTTTCCATGGAAAACTAATACTACTCTTTTGAGTTACAGATTCATAAATTTTATCAAATATGGGAATTTTTTAATCATACTTATGTGAGTGTAGTGCATTTATTTTCTAGGAAGGCCATAGTAAGTACCCAAACCCAGTAACTTAAAACAACAAAAATTTATTGTCTCACATTTATTGGAACTTGCTGTCTGAAATCAAAATGTGGGCAGGTTCATGCTCCCTCTGTGGAAGGTAGGTTTTTTTTTTTTTGTTTGTTTGTTTGTTATTTTTAAAGATTTATTTACTTATGCATACAAGAACTGGGGTCTAGGCCAGAGGTGCAGGGTGGTGAAAGGATTCACTAGAGACAGAGTGGGGAAGAGAACAGGCAGATTGATTGAAATATACTGCTGAGGGGAGCAGTGGACAATACAGGTCTGCTGCACCATGTGGGTTAGCTCCCTGGCCAGGGATTGAATTTATGCTGCTGTGACTAGCAATAGCTTGACAGTGCTGTGTCTTTAACCCCTGCGCCACCAGGGAGGCCCCAGTGGTGTTTAAATAAAAGTATTTAAAAGTGATAGGGTTAGAATCAAAATCTCATTTGTAAATCATTATCAATTTGACCTTTGGCAAAATTGAAAAGTGTCTATCTAGCATTTTAGCATATTAATGGTTTGGACAATTCCTTTAAGGAAAAAATTTCCATTAAGGAATAAAAAAGACAACCAATAAAACTCTTTTATGCTGAATTCCCCAAATTTGTTCTCTCATGCTCCTTTCATGTAACATCTACTAAGTAAAAACATTTCATGTAAAAATATTTGCTAGTTGTTATAAATTTTCTATATAGCTATTTCTATAAATTTTCTATAGAGCTATAAATAGCATATGTGGCTCTAAAAGAACATAATCTGATATATATAAGACTGTTGATGCAATTCTATCCCACTAGCTTAGAATTAAAAGTAAGTTACATAGAAGATTAACACTATAAGGGAATATTTGCCTTTAGAAACCCTTATTTCAATTTTGTAAAAGGATAAAAATAAAATTCAGACTCAGTGATAGTTGTCACCTTAAAAATAAAAAAAAAATAATTGCATATTGCATCTAAGAAGGAACACAAAATAATATAATTAACATGCCTTAGGACTATTGTAATATTAATAATAATGTATTTTCTTGTGTGTCTAGATCTAATATTGTATAACACAAACTCATTTACTCATATTACATATGCTAACAGTCTTTATCAATTTTTATTGAAATGAGATTCTCCCTCAAGCAAACCTCTTGAAATTCAAACTCATTTAAATATGTCCACACCATTATTGATTTTGTAAAATTAGACATTGTATTACATTACCAGCATACCATTTAATTCTATGAGGTTTAGTTCTAAATTATTAAGCAGTGACATTTGAGAAACATATTATGAAAATGAGAAATAACAATAACTATTGTAAAAATTTTGTTTGTTTATATCCTCAATAACCTAACTTCCAAGGTTTTATTCTTAGGTAATTGTTTTTCCCTTTGTCTACTACTTCACTGCTTCAGATTATAGGGTTTTTGTAAAAGGTAGCTGTGAGGATTCTTCAGGTTCTCACAGTATTGTGAAAGGACTAACATAGTTCAGCATAGTGTTTTAGAAGGTATTCTTTTATATCTGTTATTTACCACTGGTTATCGTGGAAAAGGCAAGACTTGTTTGATCATCTGATGAGATTCCTATCAAAGGGTCACATTGCTTTCTGATGGTCTCTGTAAATTCCGTTGATTGTAATTATTAAGAAGGGAAATACATTTATCCCCTTGTCCTATATCCTGTGTATGAGTAACATGTAGTTATTCACGTCTTCATTATTAGAAAATAGATGGCTTTGGTCTATAAATAGACCAAATATAGCAGATGAAAGAGAATCTTACTTAATGGGTGCCTGACTCTATTCATAGAAGTTATTTTTAAAGCAAGCCATTGCTCCTTCCTCCCTTCCTTCCTCCCTTCCTCTCTGATCTTTTAAAACAAAAAAATTTCATAAAATACTTTCCTGAGCACAAAATAAAATAGGGATCTTAATCTTTCTGGAAAGAAAAAAAGACAGTGTGAGTCTACAGTTTCACAAGTCTATAGGCTTTAATACAATGATTTTAGTTCTGCATATTATCTGTATTAGAGCGATAGGGCTGCCAAAGCAATAGCACAGATTAGAATTCCAAAATGAAGGTGTCAGCAAGGTTGATTTCTTTTGGGGTATCTCTCCTTGATTACAGATGCTCGATTTTCTTTGTGTCTTCACATGGGTTTTGTTCAGACATATGCATGCCTAATGTCTCTTTTTTAAGTTTCTAAATTTTTTCTTCTATGAAGACATCAGTGACCTTATTTTAACTAAATCACCTCTTTAAAGGGCCTACCACTATTTACATAGGAGACATATGTCAAGAAAATGTATCATGAAAAATGATCATTTCCAGTTGAACCAATTTTTATTTCTTCATGTTTCTATCATTTTCTATAATTATATCATTTAAATTAAAATGAATGTTAAAATATACTTTTGTTTTCATTAAATTCAAATTTCAAATTAATTAATATATCTTTAAAAATTCTGTATGCCCAAATATAAAGACATTATTTTAAGAAGCTATGAGTCCATAAAATATAGCTTATTCCATCATTATTGAATTTATTTTATCATTATGTTGAAGTAGAAATAAAAATAACCCAATATAAAAAAATGTAAGTCAGTTAACAACTATAAGCAAATTAAAATTCCTTTAAGTGTAAAAAGTGTGTTTTAAAGTTGTGACTATTGCATATATATTCCTTCTTTATCCTCATAGCATACCTCTTTCAAAAATTAACAAATGCAGGGCCTCCCCTGGTGGTGCACTGGTTGAGCGCTGGACTGCGAAGCTGCCCGCAGCCTCTGCAGCTCAGGTTTGATCCTTGGCCACCGGGGAGGGTCCCACATGCTATGCAGATCTCTCCTGCTGCGGCCGCTGCTCCTCTCAGCAGTGTACTTCGGTCCTTCTGCCTGTTGTGCTCCCCGCTCTGGCTCTGGTGAATTCTCTTACTCTCCCTCGCGTCTGACTGTACCCACTGCTTGTATAAATAAATAAATGAAATCTTAAAAAACATATAACAAATGTGGGCCTCCCTGGTGGCGCAGGCAGTTGAGCTCGGCACTGTGAAGCTGTCCGCAGCCTCTGCAGTGCTGGTTCCATCATGGCCGGCCGGCAAGAATCCCACATGGCACAGCAGACCTCTCCTGTCTCACGGGATGCTCCCCTCAGCAGTGTATTTCAGTCAATCTGCCTGTTCCGCTCCCTGCCTTGTCTCTGGTGAATCCTCTCACCTTCCCACACTTCTGGGCTGTACTCCAGCACTTGTATAAATAAAAAAATAAAATAAATAAATATTTTTTTTTCCAAAAATTAACAAATGTCAAAGATCCTAGTAAAGACCACAGAGCAGAGAATTGTTGGTTAAAAAGTGAGATGTCCTTAGCTTCTGGGAGTTAGAAACTAATTACATTTGTTTCTTAGTTTGGTCATGGGAAAATAGAACAAGAACAGAAATATGAGACTGGAGTCCAGCAGAAGATAATCAATACCTCTTAGTTCTCTTAGTTCTTGGTAACTGTGATTTAAGAATAAATAAGTCCCAGAGAAATTTATCCTATGATTCTTGGTTTATATGATTATTTTTTAAAGATTTATTTATACACAGAAGAACTGGGATGTAGGCTAGACATATGGGGAGTTGGTGAAAGGATTCGCCAGAGACAGAGTAGGGAGCTTTACAGGTGGATCTAATGAAATGCACTTCTGAGAGGAGCAGCAGTGGAGACAGGAGAGGTCTGTGGGTTAGCTCCCTGGCCAGGGATCATACTCAGGCCTCAGTGGTGATGGTGTGATAGCACTAAGACTTAACCCCTATGCCACCAGGGAAGCCCCGGTTCTTGGTTTATTAAAAGGTGAAAGTGCAATTTAGAGCAGAGACTTGTAAATCTTTTTTACATGGAATATCAAAATTATATTGGTGCCTCCCTGGTGGTGCAAGGGGTTAAGTTGCAGCACTATGAACTTATCGTCAGCCACTGTAGCACGAGTTCGATCCCCAGCCAGCGAGCTAAGCCATAGGCACAGCAGAACTCTCCTGTCTCACCCACTGCTCCCTTGAGCAGTGTATTTCAGTCAATCCACCTGTTCTGCTCCCCACTCTGTCTCTGGTGAATCCTCTCACCCCCCTCACCTCTGCCCTGTACCCCAGTTCTTGTATGCATAATTAAATAAATCTTTAAAAAATAATTATCTTAACTCTTTAAATAATATATATTGCTTTGAAATTGCATAATGCTTCATTTGTGGTCACTATCAAGAGAAGGGCAGGACTTAGGGCAATAAATTTGTTTATGATTTCTAGACTATTATTTTACTCTTATGTCTTATTTGCTATTGATGCTAGAGTAATAATAATGACTTCCTTATTAGGTCAACCACAGAGTGCTGCAAGAGTCGTACATATACAGACTGGCCATAGAGTATAAAGATATAGATCATATTCTTTTATATTTTTTTACAGAGTGAAGATTATTGTGAACAAATATTTGTATATCCATGCTTTTGCTTGAATTGATGGAGATACTATAGTGATCTTATAAAAGTAAAGGGACCTCATGAACAATAGGAAGAAAAATCAATACATTACATCCATAAGCTAAGGGCTTAAAATTGAAGATTTTTATTGAAATATATAGGATTCTATAAATGCCATAGAAATTTCTTAGTATAGTATTGCCTGATATTGATTTTCTAAAAAGAAGCTTTAGCAACCAAAGTGCTTGGTGTATAATCTCCAATTTCCCTAAGCTTATGAAAGATTCTTTTTGTGCTTTTAAATGCTAAAACTTAAAATTATGACATGATGACCTCCTATTCTGTATTTATAATCCTCTTGTTGAGGGTTGCAGGCCAAAGGTGCAGGGGTAGGGAGGGGTGAGAGGATTCAACAGAGAGAGTGGAGAACAGAACAGGAAGATCTACTGAAACACACTGCTGAGGGGAGCAGTGGGTGAGACAGGAGAGGTCTGCTGCCCCATGTAGGTTAGCTCCCTGGCTAGGGGTCATGCTGCAGTGGCTGGTGATAGTTTGATAGCACAAAACTTAACCCCTGCACCACCAGGGATACCTCATTGCAATATTTTGCCTGTCTGCAGCAAAAATTAGAAATAAAAATACTGTGAGAAAGTGATTCTACCCCATAGTTATTAACTTCCTTCTATCACTGCATCTTTAATTTCAAATCAGAAAACTTTTGTTCCATCTGAAGAGAGGAAATATGTATTGATGTGAGCACAAAGGGAAGTTATTTTAGTAACATTATGACTTCATTTCCTGGTACCGTTAGACATAATCTAATGGAAAATCAAGCAACGTCCCCAAATCACTTAATTCTATAACTTCCTAACCAAAACTATTGACTGTGTTTGGAACTAGAGGAATATATATAGTAGTCAATTTCTAGTGGTTTTGTCCTTTGTTTCTGAAACCTATCTGTGCTTAACTATTAATAATTAAATATTCCTGCTATTATATGAGATCATAAGAAATTTATGCATATAAAATAAGTATGTCTAATATGTCCCAACCTAATTTCCCTGAATTATACAAAACAAATTAAATACACCTTTGAGCCATCTATGACAAGCCAACAGCCAGCATCATTCTCAATGGTGAAAAGCTGAAAGCAATTCCATTAAGATCTGGAACAAGACAAGGATGTCCACTCTCACCACTGCTTTTCAATATAATACTGGAAGTCCTAGCCAGGGCAATAAGACAAGAGAAAGACATCAAGGAATCCAAATAGGAAAAGAAGAAGTCAAACTATCACTATTTGCAGACGATATGATATTATACATAGAGAACCCCAAAAACTCCACAGAAAAGCTAATTCAACTCATCAATCAGTTCAGTAAAGTGGCAGGATACAAAATCAACATGCAAAAGTCAGTAGCCTTCCTATACACAAACAATAAATCTGAAGAAGAAGAAATCAAAAAAACCATCCCTTTTGTTATTGAAACAAAAAAAATCAAATATTTGGGAATAAATCTAACAAAAGAGATAAAGGACCTATACAAAGAAAACTATAAAACACTGTTAAAAGAAATAGAAGAAGACACAAAGAAATGGAGAGACATCCCCTGCTCGTGGATTGGAAGAATAAACATTATTAAAATGGCCATCCTTCCAAAAGCAATATACAGATTCAATGCTATTCCAATCAAAATTTCAATGTCATTCTTCAAAGAAATAGAACAATTATTGATGAAATTCATATGGAATCACAAAAAACCCCGAATAGCCAAAGCTCTCCTGAAAAAAAAAGAAGGGAATGGAGGCATTACACTCCCAGACTTCAAACTATACTACAAAGCCATAATCATCAAAACTGCATGGTATTGGAACAAAAACAGACATACAGACCAATGGAATCGAATAGAAAATCCAGAAATAAATCCACAGATTTATGGTCAACTAATCTTTGACAAAGGAGCAAAGACTATGCATTGGAGCAAAGAAAGTTTGTTCAATAAATGGTGCTGGGAAAACTGGGTCGCTACATGCAAAAGAATGAAGCTTGACCACTACCTCACACCATACACAAAAATCAACTCAAAATGGATTAAAGAACTAGACATAAGACCTGAAACCATAAAATATATAGAAGGAAATATAGGTGAAACACTACGTGATCTGCACATCAAAGACATCTTTACAGACACATCACCCAAAGCAGTGATAGTGAAGGCAAAGATAAACAGCTGGGACTACATCAAATTAAAGAGCTTCTGCACAGCAAAAGAGACAATAACAAAAACAAAGAGAAACCCCACCAACTGGGAGAACATTTTTGCACCCAACACTAATGATAAAGGACTGATCACAAAAATCTGCAAAGAGCTGATGAGACTCAGCAACAACAAAGAAAATAATCCAGTCAAAAAATGGGCAGAAGAGCTAAAAAGAAACTTCTCTGAAGAGGAAATGCAAATGGCCAACAGGCATATGAAAAAATGTTCAACATCACTTGCCATCAGGGAAATGCAAATCAAAACTACCATGAGATACCATCTTACACCAGTGAGAATGGCACATATTAAAAAAACTAGCAACAACAAATGCTGGCGAGGGTGTGGAGAAAAAGGAACTCTTCTGCACTGTTGGTGGGAGTGCAAACTGGTCCAACCACTGTGGAGAGCTGTGTGGAGATTTCTGGACCTACTAAACATAGAGCTTCCATATGATCCAGCAATTCCACTCCTAGGTATTTACCCAAAGGACACAGAAACATCAATTCCAAAGAACACCTGCACCCCTATGTTTATAGCAGCACTGTTTACAATAGCTAAGCTTTGGAAACAACCCAAATGCCCAAAAATAGATGACTGGATCAAGAAGATGTGGTACATATATACCATGGAATATTACTCAGCATTCAAAAAAGATAAACACATGCAATTTGCAGCAACATGGATGGCGCTGGAAGGGATCATGCTCAGCGAAATAAGCCAAAAAGAAAAAGAAAAATACCGGATGGTCTCACTCATAGCAGGAATCTAGAAAACTTAAATAAGGGACCAGGAAAATGAATAACTATAAGAAAGTGAAAATCAAAATCAACAAAAAACTATGAACCAGAGACACTTTTAGGCGGGCGGGGGCGGGAGGGGAGGGATTGGGGTCAGAATGGGGGGCTGCAATTGTATGGGGAATATAACAATAAAATTTATAAAAAAAAAAAATAAATACACCTTTGATAACATAATTCCAGAAATGACCATCAGACATAACACCACTCATTTTTAATGGTTTTTGACATTTCATTTGGTTTTAAGTAGTGGACGTTATTTGGTGACAAATAATAAAATTCGCCTTCCTTGCCTATTATTTTCTCAATTTCCCTGATTTTATATTTAATTATAACTTCATTGGTCATTTTACTTGAAATGAAATGCATTGGGGGCCTCCCCGGTGGCGCAGCGGTTGAGCGCTGGGTTGCGAAGCGGCCCGCAGCTTCTGCAGCGCCGGTTCGATCCCCGGCTGCTCCCCGGCCCCTGGAGGAGGGTCCCACATGGCACGCAGACCTCTCCTGCCGCCCGCTGCTCCCCTCAGCAGTGTACTCCCCTCAGCAGTACTTCGGTCCTTCTGCCTGCTCTGCTCCCTGCTCTGGCTCTGCTGAATTCTCTCACCCTCCCACGCTTCTGACTGTACCCAGTGCTTGTATAAATAAATAAAAATAAATCTTTAAAAAAAAAAAAAAAGAGATGCATTGGATGCCATAAATCTTCATTATGTTAACAATTCTGCTACAATGTTATTAAGACAATGTGAAAATGGACATTTAAGACATCTTCGTGTAATAAAAAAAGTAGTAAGTGTACTTTTTTATGAAAAATAACATATCTGAGCATAGGATTTACTAAATCAGTGATTGCTCAGGAAACAATAGTTACTGAAAATTTTATTTAAAAAAATCCTCACAGGTACTTACATAGAGTGTACTCAGAGACTAGTATTATGGTAAATACTTTTTTAAAAAAAAGATTTATTTATGCATACAAGAAGTGGGGTACTGGCCAGAAGTGTGGGGGGGTGAGAGAATTCACCAGAGACAGAGTGGGGAGCAGAACTGGTGGATTGACTGAAACACACTGCTGAGGGGAGCAGTGGGCAAGATAGGAGAGGTCTGCTGCACCATGTGGCTTAGCTGCCTTGCCGGGGATCGAACTCGTGCTACAGTGGCTGAAGATAGCTTCATAGTACTGAGACTTAACCCTTGAGCTACTAGGGAGGCCCTATGGTAAATATTTATTAATAAGAATCACTAGAAAGACCTACATGTTTAAGATCATTCCACTAAAAGTTGATGATTACTTTTTAATAGTTAAAAAAATGCCATACTAGTACTAAAGAATATAGACAAAAAGGATTATTTTTTAATATGAAAAACTTATCTTGGAAGAAAATGGGTTCAGTAAATATGTAATGCAGAAACTTTAGAGGATTGAAAATGGAAGTTTCCTCCAGATTATGAAATAAAATATAAAGGAATATGTGTGAATTTTGTTAAAAATACCAGTAAGATCATAGTGGTAGACATGATGTAATATTAATATACATACAGTTTCTGGGGTGAGAAACTGTGTACCTAAAATCTATACTTTAACTAAACCTGTACAGTAGACAGTATTTACCTCAATAAAAATATTAAATATAAAAGTATCTCAAATAAAACATTAAAAATAAGATAATGGTATCAACCATGATACTGAAATCTGGTCAGGTTACAGCAGCTGAGATCATGGTAACTGCCCAAGTACAATGGAATATGATTCGGCCATGGAAAAGATTAAATATTGCCATTTGTGACAACATGGATGAACTAGAAGGCATTATGCTAAGTAAAATAAGTCAGAAAGAGAAAGACAAATGCTGGATGATTACACTCATGCGAAAAATAGAGAAACAGCACAACATTCAAAACTAAACCCAAATAAATCCTAGAATAAAACTAAACCCAAATAAATCCTCAATTCTTGTAGAACTGAGACTAATAGAGGGCGATGGTGGAGGAGAAGTTAGGTTGCTTAGGGAGTAGAGGAGCTGAATGAATTGTGTTGGAAAATTATTGGTGCTTTGATTGCTGGCATGGCATGGTAGCATACATCTGAACTAGCATCAACCCATACCTCTAAATCATATACTGTGTTGTAAACCATCTTTACATCATAATAAAATATAATGTGGAAAAGCATACAGCTTGTATAATAGCTGGTGTATTACAGCTTATGTCTTTGTAGTAATGTTTAAGCTCTGGCTATACAGCTCTAATAGTTTAGGAGCTGTGTTACAGTTGGTATTACAGCAAATGCTTATTCAGGGCTTCAGAATTGCAGTTCAGGGGATACAGATACAAGGAGTACTTGAACTGTATGCCCAAATTGCTCAGTGCTGAGGGTGCATATTATAGGCAAAAGGGGCAGGTCTAGATCTGCTTTACGCAATTGAGGTTTTCAGTCCATGCATTCTGATTGGTGGGAAGTGTGTTAAGCAGTAGTGACTTGTCAAATTAAATAATGAGCATGACATTCCAGGATGGTTTCTTTTTTTTTTTTTTCTCTGCTGTAGACCCATGTACATATGCTCCAACATGTCTGGCAGCCTGGATCTGCTTCTGACCTACTGACTCTCAGTAGATTCTCTGCTATGTTGGTTGTTACCCAGACTTGGGCTGGCTGCATGTTCATTTTTCTTTTTGGTTTTATTTATCAATGGTCAAGCAGTTCTCATAGCAAGCAAGCAACAGTAACTTGAGGAAGATGCAGTTGTCTGTTTAGAAATACTTAAAATTGAGAAACCCACATGGGAACTTTATGATACCTGGGAGCATGAGTTAAAAAAAAAAAAAAAAAAAACTTCATTGCAAGTCTAGTCCATGGTCTCTTTTATTTGTGGAAGCATGTATTTTAGGGTTATGTTGGGATGTACTGATAGAAGGAAAACACAAATATGTCTTCGTTTTTAACTTGAGATGCTGGTCCTGTGTATAACTTTTTAAAAGCAGTCCATGTACCTTACTTTGAGATTTTTAGATTGCATGTACCAACTTTCAGAAAGATAAAGTGATAGAGCATTAAGCTACTGATAGATTTTTTTTAAAGATTTATTTATTTATGCATACAATAACTGGTGTACAGGCTAGAGGTGTGGGGAATGAGAGGATTCACCAGTGACAGAGTGGGAAGCAAAACCAGTGGATTCACTGAAATACACTGCTGAGGGGAGCAGCAGGCAAGTCAGGAGAAGTCTGCTGCACCGTGTAGGTCACCTCTCTGGTCGGGGATCGAACTCCTATTTCAGTGGCTGCAGATAGCTTCATAGTGCTGCATCTTAGCCGCTTGTGCCACTAGGAAAGTCTGCTACTGATAGATTTATAGAAAAAGAAAATTTAATCCCGTCAGATGAATGTGAGGATTAGTTTTTTTTTTATTTTTTAAGGCTTTATCTAATATATAATTCTGTAATTCTGTAATTGTCAGAAAACTTGTGTGAAAAAGAGAAAAGTCTTTAATATGCCATCTTTAATGTTACTAGTACATCTGTACTAGTTCCCCCTAGTACTCCCCATTATTTATCTTAAGATAAAGCTTTGCCTTTTGTTAGTGAACCAATTCCTCATCATTTAAAACCATTTAAATGTTTTGTTTGGTTTAATTATTGTCAAAGAATATGTAAAAGCAATTGTGTGTCTTTGATCTTATATCAAAATTAGATATGTTTTTTTTTGTGTGTTTGATGGGATTATATCTTAGGGTCTTAGTTTTTTGTTTTGTTTTGTTTTGTTTTTTCCTGCTAGACTGTTGACAAGCCACCATTTTTATGACCCTATCTTTCTCTTCATCCAAGTAAAATGGATAGTTATTGTTTTTCTAGATTGTGATCGTTGCCTTTTCTTACTGTAGGCTTTTTCTTTCACATAAATGTTATTTTAATGAGGCCAACACTTGAACTCTCTAAGCCCCTATCATTTCCTTGCTGTGTCTAAATGAATGCTATAATAATGTGGAAAGAAATGAGCTTTTTCTCCTTTTCTACCTTTAAAGGAAAAACAGGATTATTGGCTGATAGAAGTGGATTTTACAGCTTAAGGCATTTCTTTCATTGTTTCCATTTTCCTCAGGAGTCCTGGGATGTGAACGTGCCCAAATTCACCACTTCTGGAAGGTTACTTGTTTAGGTTTTCAGGAGCTTTGATTCCACCTGTGAGAAATTGTTGCTAGGAACAAATAATTCATTCTAGACTTTAACATATCCATTTGCTGTTGTGGGATATACCTTTAGTTTTTCTTTTTTACCAGCTTCACTACTCAGAGCTCTCAAAGGATCTATTTCTTGGAGAAAGAACAGACTATATTTCAGCTCTTAAAAAAAAAAAAAAAAAAAAAAAAAACAGAACTTTCCTAGGGGGTGTGTGTGTGTATGTGTATATGCGTGTGTGTGTTCAGAAGAAAGTATGGGTGTGAAACTGAGAGGACGTTCATTTGTTTAGAGTTGCCTATTCCTCATCTCAATTCTCAAGATTATTTTTGCCTCTAAGCTTATCTCACTGTTAAAAATCAGAAAATTTGGGAGGCATGCACTAGCTAATTTTAGAAACTTGAGGTAATGTGATTTCAGGGAATGACAGTGTGAATATTACTGAAGAATGACAAAATTGTAAGATATCACTTCTAAGTTTTTTCTGACCTAAAGATTGGAGGAAGGCAAGACATGATTTAGATTTTTTTTCCTCACTAAAGAATGCTCTGTAGAGATGTAAAAGCTGGGTACCCATTGTGAAATCTTTATCTAGCTCCTTGGTAGTCAGTAAGTGTGAAAAGACTGACTTGACTTTTAGGCATCAAATACCTGCATACAGGATGAAACCTTGCTTTTTGGCCTGCTAGGTCAGGGATGAGATCCCCAGAAAATTTTGCAGTATGTTAAGTGTTAAATAAGAATGTGGATTCAATAACCTGAGTGATAGAAGATAGGTATAGAAATTAGAATTACTTAAAGATAGAGCTTAAGGAAGAGAAAAATAGAGAAAAGTCTAATTTTCAGGATGATATATACACCAGAACAAAGAAAGGGAAACTTCTGTAGTTCACAGCTGCTTTCTGACTGAAATACTCTCTGAATTAGCTCTGATCCCACTAACTTTAGTCTAGCTCCTGTAGGTTTTCTAATTCATTCATTTCTATTTCATTCAATCTCAGAAATTTATTACTTGTTAAAATTTGTCCATGTCTTCTAAATTATCCATTTTTTTTGGCATAAAAGTATTAATAGTATTCTCTTACTCTGTATTTCTGAGATGTCTCTTGTAATTTCCCTTTTTAAAATGAAATTTAAATTGAATATTCTTGACATTAGTCCTTTTTATTAACATATTTTTCTGTACCTGACTGATTTGATTATGGTTAGTTCAGTTCAATGTTTTATATATATTTGTTTGTGTATGTACATACACATATGGAGAAAAGAGAAAGAACCGACTATATATACTATGCATATGTAACCATTATGGGGAACTTTGGCCATTTTATGTAAATATAAGGTCAAATTATGATCTCATGGTTATCATAGTTAAGAACAATTATGAGTAAGAAAATTGAGATGAGATGTCTGCCTTCAATGAGAAGTAAAGTGTTTTTGCCTTAACCAAAAAACATATTGCCATAACTAAAGATATGACGCATGCTTTTAAATGTGTTTTTTCCCAATTTGATTTTTATGGACTTCAAACTTGTATAATATTATGTATTTTGTATCACTCACAGTGAAATCAACTAAAACTTAATAGATTCTCCTTCTTTGAGGCCTAAATTGTTCACACCTAGTTGAATTATAATCAGTATTTGCATTAAGATATTATTCACTTTATTAAAATATTTCTCAAATTTCTTCAGTTGCCTAATGTAATTTCTCCTCCTTTTGTGTGGTAGCATATCAAAAATTAAATCAGAAATGGTTTTCAGTTAAAACTTTGATTTTATGAAATAATGAAAATTGCAGCATGAAAAAATATTTGTTCTAAGAGCTATTCATATTGCTTAATTTCTTATTTGTATGCACTTAACAGGATATATTTTAAATGTGCCTATTTTAAATAAAAAAGTATATAATTTTCCTCCAGCTTTGTTAAAATATGAATTGCATAGGACCACTATTATAATGCATATATTTTATGTTCTTAATTATATTTCTGTTATATTTATCGGAAATCAAGTGAATTACTTAGGAAAATTTATTTTGGAAGATTATAGAACTGTAATATCAGCTAAATATATAATTTAAATTTTCTTGTAACTATATTAAATTTTTTAAATGTATGTAAAATTCTATCTTTCAAGCACATTAGCATTATAAAATTATAAGTACAATGTCTTATATTATTTTTAGTCCTATTTTTCAATACATAGTATATTTTTTACATGATAGTACAATTTACGTCATAACACCAACATTTTAAGTGCTCAGTAACCACATGTGGCTAATGACTCTTATATTGAACAAAGCAGCTATAAATTGTGAGGTAAAACTGAGTGAAATCTGAAACTATTCTAAGAACTTCTATAATCATACTGTTATCTGAAATTATCTTGTTTTTTTTATGCTAACATTAAGATCTGATGGAAATACATATGGAGACACATCCATTTAAATTTTGCACATAAAATTGACTCTCCTGGGCCTCCCCGGTGGTGCAGCGGTTGAGCGCTGGGTTGCGAAGCTGCCCCCAGCCTCTGCAGCGCTGGTTCGGTCCCTGGCTGCTCCCTGGCCACCGGAGGAGGGTCCCACATGGCACACAGACCTCTCCTGCCGCCCGCTGCTCCCCTCAGCAGTGCACTTCTGTCTTTCTGCCTGCTCTGCTCCCCGCTCTGGCTCTGGTGAATTCTCTCACCCTCCCGCGCTTCTGACTGTACCCAGTGCTTGTATAAATAAATAAATAAATCTTTAAAAAAATGAATAAATAAAATAAAAAAATAAAATTGACTCTCCTTCTTTAAAAAAATAAAAGTGCAAATTAGAAATTCATTCTTTAAATAAATATCTCTACAAATGCTAAAAAATAAAAATAAGATTGACTCTCCTTTATTCCAAATAATTTCTCCTGACTTGATTGTTTTGGTTTCCATTCTTCTCTGACTAGTACTCCCCCCTTCAATCTTAATAATTTTGCCCTGTCCCTGCCTTTATTCGAGTTAAATGGTGCACTAAGTGACTACTATCTACGTTGACATTTTTGAATGAACCCTTAATTTGATCTGTCAGTGATTTGAACAGGTATAGTCCTGAGTTTAAGGACTCCTTATTAACTTTATTTTTTTCTGGACTTTAATTTCTATCTGTCTATCTGTCTATCTATCATCTATCTATCTATCTATCTATCTATCTATCTATCTATCTATCTATCTATCATCTATTTATATTGAGGTAACATTGGTTTACAATGTTGCTTATATTTTATTTTATTTTTATTTTTTTAAAGATTTATTTATTTTTATATAAGAACTGGGGTACAGACCAGATGCGTGTGAGGGTTAGAGAAGTCATCAGAGACAGAGTGGGGAACAGAACAGGCAGATTGACGAAATACACTGCTAAGAGGAGCAGCGGGTGTGACAGGAGCAGTCTGCTGCACCATGTGGGATTCTCACCAGCCTGCTGGGATCGAACCCGGCACTGCAGAGGCTGCGGAAAGCTACACAGTGCCGTGCTCAACTGCTTGCACCACCAGGGAGGCCCATTGCTTGTATTTTAGAGGTATGGTATTTCCTAATTGTTGTAACTGCACCACATGCCAAAGTACCCATAGTCCACCTTTATTTTGAAAGGCAAGGTTCAGGTTGGTATTCTAGAAATTTTCATTTTTTCTTCTTTTTACAAAATACACTGTAAATAAGTAGGTAGTCATAAATCATAGGATTTTTTTAAAGGAAAACCCCAAGCCAATTATCAAAATTTAAATGATGATGAGTTAACATGTTGCTTATGTAATAAAAGAAATTCAATGAAATTTAGACTATTTTGTTTATGTGATTAAAATATTTAAGATATTTCCAAATTTTAAAATAGTATGAAATGTTTATTTTCATTCAAAATTATGAAATTGTCTAGTACAATAGAACATTACTAATGTTTACTTTTTATGATTAGAATTGTATGACATTCATATATATGTGTATATACCTGTTTATATATCTGTGATTGCTTATTAAACTTAAATTTGACCATTTAGTACATTGATAAACAATGTAATCTGCATAGACAAGTCTGTCTTTGTTGACTTAATGTAAGAAAATAAAGAGAACTTTAAATAAAAAGATATTAATGGAAAGCATAACATAATATTGAAAACAGATGACATTGGCACGAAAGATCTGATAATCATGGGAAGTCATAATTAGAGTTAGCAACTCTACTTACAATTACAGATTATTAAAATGTTAATGAAAAATAAGATTTGCAACAGCTAACTAATGACTATTTCATTTAATCATCCTTTGTTATTACTTTGTCTTTCATTAAACACTACATGTTTGCATGCTGAATAAAGACCTTAAACTCCAGTCTTTAACCTGTGATAGCATGTGTCTAATTTCAAACAAGAGATGACAACCTCAACGATTGAAAATAAAACAATACTTATTTTCTTCCTTCTTCAAATAAAAACAAAGGGAATGTTCTTGTTCTTATTTGGAGATAATATATATATATCTCCATATATATATATATATATATATATATATATATATATATATATATATATTTATGATCTTCCAATAAGCTGCAGGGGGTTTGCTCTAAGAGGCTCAAAAATTCATTCCTAAGCTCTCTATTCTGATTTTAGATACTACAATTTAGCCAGAGTCAACTGTTCTTTTCAATTTCTTTCTTCCTTAGTAACAGTATTTATTTTTATCAAGTCCTGTAATTACCTGACTATCAGTGGTAGACAAAGCAATGAAGAGGAATCAGGGTAGATCTTGAGGGAGATTAACATCATCTGTGATATTTTTACCAACGTGAAGCTTTGTATAGTTTCCAGGTCAGAGGAAACATCTTTTTTTATAATGGAAGTTGGGGATTTCTTTATCACAGAGAGTGAAGATACATTTGGGAATTTGCAGTTCTTAAAAACATTCAGGCAAATAGCTATCTAGGTCTCAAGGTCCCACTTCTTTCCTATCACCCTAATATTTCAGTAGGAAACTACAAGGATTGTTAGCTCATTCTTCCTTCTTTTTTTTTGAAAGAGGGTTAGTGAGTTTTATTTATTTTTTTAATATTTTATTTTATATAATTCTTACATCATTTTTCATTTTTGCACAATGTATGCATTTTCGTTTTGGTTATATTCCCAATACAATTGCACCCTCCCTTATTTTGATTCTAGTCCTTCTTCTCCCTGCCCACCCCCCCCCTCAATAGTGTGTCTATGGTTTATAGTTTCTTGTTGCTTGTTGATTTTGATTTTTACTTTGTATTAATTAGTCTTTTTCCTGGTCCCTTATTTAGGTTTTCTAAATTCCTGCTATGTGTGAGACCATCCGGTATTTTTCTTTTTCTTTCTGACTTATTTCACTGAGCATGACCCTTTCTAGCTCCATCCATGTTGCTGCAAACTGCATGTGTTTATCTTTTTTTGATTGCTGAGTAATATTCCATGGTGTATATGCCCACATCTTCTTGATCCAGTCATCTATTTTGGGCATTTGGGTTGTTTCCAAAGCTTAGCTATTGTAAATAGTGCTGCTATAAACATAGTGGTGCAGGTGCCCTGTGGAATTAATGTTTCTGTGTCATTTGGGTAAATACCTAGGACTGAAATTGCTGGATCATATGGAAGCTCTATCTTTAGTAGGTCAAGAAATCTCCACACAGCTCTCCATAGTGGTTGGACCAGTTTGCACTCCCACCAACAATGTAGGAGAGTTCCTTTTTCTCCACAACCTCGTCAACATTTGGTGTTGCTAGTCATTCTTCCTTATTACTCTGCACTTTTACTATCAAGTATTTGGCCTGACTAAGTACAGCCTGTGCTCCAGTTATGGTAGTAAGGTCCCTTTAATGCAAACCTTGTTTAAAAATGAACAATGATGTATATATATATATATATATATATAAAATTAAAAAAATCAAAATCAACAGACAGCTATAAACCAGAGACATTCTGCAGGGGGGAGGGGAGGTGGGAGTAGGATAAAAACAGAGTGGGAAGAGCACAGGGGACTATGGTGATGGTACACAGGTGAATTGGTGGTGGGAATTTCATGGGAACTATACCTAAGATGATAAAGTACACATTGTATGAAAATGAAGAATGATGCACAAAATATATAAAATAAAATTAAAAATCAAAAAAAAAATAATACTGTCACGACAGTCTAGCTTTCCCATACTGTACCTTAAATTGATAGTTGGCCTAATTGGATCTCTTCTTCCTTCAGGGTTTTCAAATGTTTGCAAAGTTAGCTAACTCCACAGTCTGTGATTTCTGTTTCTAGAACTATTGCATAAACTCTTCAGTCCATTAGATCTATATCCCATCCTGTTTCACTCCACTGAGAGTCACAGTAATTGTGATCCTATAGAACAATAGTATTTATCACCAGAACGTCAAAAACATGAGATCCTTTTACTCTCTTGCCAGATATTAATTCAATTTCACCAACTCCATGACAGGGTTCTGCTTCCTAGGGCCATTTCTGGTATCAGCTGTTTTAAGATATAGTCTTCCATCAAGAGACTCTGAAACAAGTTTGTGTGTTACAATTTAATCATTATGTAGAGAGTAAAAATGAGTGGAAAAGTGATAAAAAGTAAAAGAGTAAAGAGAGCTTTACTGAATTTTCAGTTTGGATTTTTGTGGTCACTTGCAGCCACACATACTCTGAACTAGTAGAATGAGACTACATGTCTTCTGTTTGTGAGAACACTGGTAAGAAACATTTACAACTGAGTATGTTAGGTGGGGATAGGCACTGTACTAAGTATTTCATGGAAATTTCCATTTGATCCTTTTCAATACAGCAATGGGAGTGCTATTATTCACCTTTCAGAGAGGATAAATTTGAATCTTAGAGGGAATGCCTCAGTTTCCTAAGTTTGTATGTTTATGTAACAAAGCCAAATCTTACATTCATATCTATAAGATTAAAAAGTATGTTCCTTTAATTCTATAATACCTGTATCTGACTGCATAATAAAGTATCCACCCTGTAATTCTGAACAAATTTTCCTTGCTCTTAGATTCTTTGCATATAACGTGATTTTCCATTGTTATCTTCTCTTCACCTGAAAGTTTATGAAATACTTGAATGTAACAATTATATATATTATATATATTATATATATTATATATATTCTGACTCAACACCGCAAAATGACTGTGTATGCTGCAGGGCAGAGCTGAGAGATCTACATTGCCAGCATTCAGCAGCTATACACAGGCCAACACTTGCCAGTCAGCAACTGCATAGCTGTGCCCACCTTGTGTCATTAGAGCTGCCCATCATGCTGCCCCAACATAACAGGTGGGCAGGTGCAACTCACCCAGGGAAGGCACCTTCAACACTGAGCCCAGGCGTCTGGAGACAACTGTGCTTCATGTGCTTTTTACTCTGCAAAACATCACCAGCACAATGCCAATCCTTCTAAGGTAGAGAGGTAGTAGAGTTGCCTAATATTGCTGCATTGAACTAAGCACAGTGAACCAGGCAAAAAGCTGCAGAGGGCCTCCTTGGTGGTGATGGGGTTGAAGTCTCAGCACTACCAAGCTATCGCTAGCCAGTGCAACATGAGTTTGATCCCTGGCTAGGGAGTTAACCCACATGGCACAGCAGACCTCTCCTGTCTGGTCCACTGCTCCTTTTGTTAGAGGGAAAGGATGTCCTGAGCTAATTCCATGTAGGCTTTGTGGACCCCACCCCCACTCCAGACCAAAGCCATCAAGACATTGGGAAAGACAAATCCTGTCACCACCAAAGGGAAGGTGGCTGGGACCTGAGGGTGGAGTTAAGCAGCCAGGTTTGGTATAAAAACCAAACACGTGGACCTTGGGGCCCTCACTCTCTCGCTCGCCTCCTGGCTTCATGGCTCCTGGCTCGCAGCCAGCTCTCAGAGTGCCATTTGGGATTCCAGATCAGCGGATAGGGTAGGACACATTTAAAATCTTTGTCTCCCACTTTTCTCCCTGAGTTGTACATTTCCTCATTTGCCCTTCCCTTGTAAATAAACCATTTATTAACCTTTTGTGTGCCTGCAGTAGAGTATTGATAAGTCCTTTCAAGCGCGCGGGTGAGGACTCACAGTCAGGCACCCTGTTTTGTATCAGGGCTGCCCTATAACACTCTCAGCAGTGAATTTAGTAGACCCACTTGTTCTGCTCCCCACTCTGTCTCTGGTGAATCCTCTCACTCCCCACACCTCTGATTTACACCCCAGTACTTGTTTGCATAAATCCATGGGGGGAGGGAGGTGGCAGAGGAATATCTCCCAAACTAAGGAGCAAGACAAAACCCCAGATAATGTCTTCAAAAAAACAAATAGGCAAACTACCTGATAAAGAGCTTCAGCAAACTACCTGATAAAGAGCTTCAAGTAATGGTTTTAAAGTTGATCAACAAAATGGTGATCTTCTACACTTTTGTTGTTTTCTAGTACATTTATTTCTGTTGTAATTTTTTTTTATTATTTCCTTACTTCTACCAATTTTCAGATTCATTTGTTATTTTTTCAGTTCCTTTAGTTGTAAAGTCGGAATATATATTTGATATTTTTCTTGCTTAATATGTGGGCCTGTTTGCTTTGAACTTCCTTCATAGTACCGCTTTTAGAGTATTTTATAGAATCTAGTAACTTGTCTCTCCATTTTCAATTGTCTGCAATTGAAATTTTCAGACAAATTTTTAATTTCTTCTATGGTGCCATCTTCAACCCATGAATTGTTGAAACACTTTGTTTTGTCTCCACATGTTTTAGTTTATTTTTGCGTTCTTTGTTATAGTTAATTTCTAGCTGTCATGTTTGATGCTTGATATAATTTCTATTTTCATATATTTTCTAAGACATATTTTGTGTCCCAGCATATGATCTATTCTTGAGAATCTCCCATGTGCATGTGAGAAGCAAGTTTATTCATTTCTTTGGGGTTGCAAAGCTTTGTAAATGTCCATTACATCCATCTGTTTCACTACTTCATTTAAAGCCTTTATTTCCTTGTTAATTTTCTAACTGGATGAGCTAACCTACATGTCACTGGTATGTTGAGTTCTTTGACAATAATTGTGTTTTGGTTCATATATATTTTTTAATGTCTGCTAATAGCTGCATTATATAAACAGGCAACCCTGTGTTAGGTATATAAATATTAATGACAGTTATATCTTCCTGATGAACTATCCCTTGATCATTATTTAGTGTCCATCTCTGTCTGCGATTACCTTTTCGGGCAGAAAATCTACTTTATCAAATATGAGAATAACAGGTCCTGCTTTTCTCTCCACATTACTTTGTTGAAGCACCTTGTTCCAAACTTTCACCTTGTTTGTTGTTGTTCTGTTCTAAATGGGTTTCTTGCAAACAAAGACAGATTGCTTTAATGCAATTTGTCATTCTATGCCTTTCAGTTGGTGAGTTCAGGCAATTCACACTTAGGGTGATTATTGACATATGGTGTTTAGACTGTCATTCTGGTTTTTGTTTGTTTGTTTTTAGATTGCTTTAACTTTCTGTTGTTTCATTTCCCAATGTTTCTCTTTGCTCTTTCATTCACATGTCTCCCCTAGGGATTTTCTCAGTTTCTTCATTCCTTTTTCTGTATGCCTCTCTTCCAGCTTTTTGGTTAGTGATTACTCTGGGGCTTATAACAAACATACTTGTCTTAAAAGGACATTTATAAGCTGGTGTCAACTTTCCCAGATTTCACTATACAGATTCTGACCTTTTCTTTCTCTTGTTCATGCTTCTAAACTGCATTCCTATTATCTTTCTCATGGTTTTGTGTTTGTTTGTTTTTTTAAGATCTATTTATTTATGCATACAAGAACTGGGATACAGGCCAGAGGTGTGAGGGGTGAGAGGATTCACCAGAGATAGAGTGGGGAACAGAACAGGCAGATTGACTGAAATGCACTGCTGAGGGGAGCAGCAGGCGAGACAGGAGAGGTCTGCTGCGCCATGTGTGTCACCTCCTGGGGGGGTATCTAACTTGTGCTGCAGTGATTGCATATAGCTTCATAGGTTGCATCTTAACCCCTTGCACCACCAGGAGGCCCCTGGTTTTGTGTTTTATAATTATCTTTTTCTTGTTGGGGGAATCCTTTCAACATTTCCTATAGGGCAGGTCTGGTGGTGATAAACTATATTAGTTTCTGTTTGTCTAGAAACAGCTTCGTTTCACCATCACTCTCTTCTTGACAGAAGGTAACTTCTCTTGCTTCTTGAACATCCGTGTTTAATTCATTCCTTAGATTTAGGAAATTCTCATTATTTCTTTGAATAGGATCTTTTCCCTTCCCTCTTGCTTCACCTTCTGAAATTCCCATTATCTTTATGTTTCTTCTTCTGATTGAATCTAGTATTTCTCAATAGAGTTTCTTCATTTTTCCTAAGTCTTCTCTCTTTTTCTAATTAGGTGATTTGTGTATTTGAGCCTACTGCTTCTGGATCTCACTTTTCTACAGTTTAATTATATTTAAAGCACTTTCTATATTTGTCTTCCTTTCATTCAGAGCCTCTTTTTGTGATCTTTTTATATATTCAGTCTTTTTGGTAAAGAATCATTTCTTCCTGATCACCCTTTCTAAAATCCCACACCTGTATATGTGTCTTTGATCTTCCAGTATTTCATTTAGTGTTTTTAATATTGTTTTAAAGTTTTTGCCTGATCGGCCATCTATTTCTGTACCATTTATTTATGTCCTGAAATTTCTATTCCTCTCATTTTTCTTTTCCATCTTGTTTTCAGATGTCCTTGCTACCTAAGCTTGTGTGTTGTCTTACTTGTTTTTTGCTGTGGTTGAGGAGTACAGATTTAGTTTTGTTTGTTTACCTTGGCATAAGGTGTGGATAGAAGAGAAGAATGGGCCTTAAATACCTGGTCTCAATCTCGTTGAGGGATGATATAGTGATTTCTGCCTCCTCTCTTCATTCTCCCTATAGCAAACTCCATTCCATTCTTCAATTGTCCTGACTTCCTGCCTCACCACCTTGTATTGCACCTTGCACCTGTTCTGCCTCAGATTGGGGTGTGTTCCTCCAAGCTGTGTCTTCTCTTAAATGGGGGTTAAGAGTCCACAGGGCTCCAACTCTGCAACTCAGTTGGCCCTGGCAAATGGGGGGTAATCTGAGTTGGCTGTGTGCTCTGTTGTCTAGCAATGACTAGCAGCACTGGCCATCACTGCAGCCATCAATGCCATCACCCTGCATGAGAGGGACCCAGCCTGCAAACCCAATTCATTCTTTCTAAGATAGTGGTGAGAACTCTTACCAGTTCTTTCCTCTCTTGTTGGGCTCGTGACTAAGTCTGTCATGGCTCTGCCTAAAGACTCTGTCCTCTTGTCTCTGGGTGGACAGTCTGGGAGCTTTCTTTGCCTGCATTGGTTTCCAGACTCTCAGGGACCTATTCTGACCTGCACTTATGTGTGACTGCATTGCCTTTCCTAAAAATCCCTCCTGTGAAATTCATCACACCCTTGAATGCCCAGAAAGACTTAAAATGACTGTTTCCCAGCCTGTTTCACTGACCAGGGTATCTACTTTCCTGGTCACACTTCCCTTTGCCTCCTACTTCTCCTCCTTCCTTGCAGCAAGCCACTAACCTTAATGCTGGTTCTCCCAGGAAAAGTCCTAGGACTCTGTTGAGGAACTATCTTTGAGCAATTTTTTTTTATATAGTTGTTTTTAAGGGTGAAGTTGATCCAAACTCTCTCTTCCACCATGATGTCTTTGAAGATATTTATAGTGAGGTTTTTTTTTTTTTTTGAAGATTTATTTATGTATGTGTACAAGAACTGGGGTATAGGCCAGAGGTGGGGGTAGGTGAGACGATTCACCAGAGACAGAGTGGGGAGCAGAAAAGACAGATCTACTGAGATACACTGCTGAGGGGAGCAGCAGGTATGATAGGAGAGGTCTGCTGCGCCATGTGGGTTAGCTCCCTGACTGGCCAATGTCCGAACTTGTGCTGCAGTGGCTGGCAATAGCTTGATAACACTGTGTCTTTAACCCTTGTGCCACCAGGGAGGCCCTCTAGTGAATTTTAAATGGTATATTCTATATAACCCTGGACCATTAAAGATTGAACTGGATCTTCTGTCTGAGCTCAGTAATTCCCACAGTTTTGGGGAACAGTCTGCTTTAAGTCTGGAACTCAGCAATCTCTCTAAATCATCAGTCTTTTTATTTCTATCAGTGAGGCTTAGTTGAGGATGATCTCTTTACCAGTTCTTATTCAGACCCATGACTCATTATAGTGCCATCAATAGATGTGAACATTATTCAGATGAGTGTTTTGAGACGATAGGGTAAAACAGAAAGCACTGGAAAAAGATAGAATTTGATTAAGCACCTTCAGAGTTAAGCTGTTTCATTTGATAAATTATACTACTATATCAAACATAGTTTGAAAGAAAATTAACTTTGCTTTAATTTTGCCAAATATTCTAAAATGGGATATGGATATGTAACATTAAAGTCATGTGTTTTTAAAGGTTATTCATTATTAGCTTTCATCTAAATGTTTACTGTGTTCAATCACAGAGAATTAGAAAGATTATATGTGATTTAGCTCGAAAAATATACAGACTAAAAAGTGAAAAGTAAAATATATTTAAAAGGCTCTGAAAATATACCATGATATCAAGTTGGACTCTGCAAACTATAGCTATTGTTGGCCTTACATATCATTCCTTGATATCAAACAAAGATGTTTGATATTGAATAAATATATATGGGTTGAAGCTGAGTATCTTCTTATACAGAAAAACAATAAAGGCTAAGAATTTTTGTTTCTTTTTTTTTTAAAGATGTATTTATTTATGCATACAAGAGCTGGGGTGTAGGCTAGAGATGGGGGGAGTACGAGTATTTAGACTGTCATTCTGGTTTTTTTTTTTAAAGATTTATTTATTTATACGAGAACTGGGGTACAGGCCAGATGTGCAGAATGGTGAGAGGATTCACTAGAGACAAAATAGGGAGCAGAACAAGGGGATTGACTGAAATACACTGCTGACAGGAGCAGCAGGCAAGTCAGCAGAGGTCTATTGTGCCATGTGGGTCAGCAACCTGGCTGGGGATCAAGCTTGTGCTGCAGTGGCTGTGAATTGCTTCATGTTGCTGAGACTTAACCCCTTGTGCCACCAGGGAGGCCCCTACAAATTTTTTGATTTGCTCTCTCATTATAATCATGAACATTTTATAATTTATAAGGAAAATGGCCTACAAGTTAAAAAAGTGTATCGTGTCAGAATAAAAGCTTGCTGTTGAAAATCAATATCTAATACATATGTGATGAATCTCTTTGCACCAATATACTAAATCATTCATAGGTTTCCATGATACAAATAGGCATATAGTTCAGTTTATTTTATGTTGCTGGAATCCTTCTATAACTCTGAACTTTCACAGTTGGGACTTTTTGTGAATTAGAGCTTAGCTTTGACTTCTCTCCAAGGGCATATTTGAATATCTTCCCAACCATGACTTAAGGTTGGGAAGCAAGAATACTTTATCATGCCTCCCCTGGTGGCTCAGTGGTTGAGCGCTGGGCTGCGAAGCTGCCTGCAGCCTCTGCAGCACCGGTTCGATCCCCGGCCACCGCGAGGGTCCCACATGGCGCGCAGACCTCTCCTGCCGCCCGCTGCCCTCCTCAGCAGTGTATTTCTTCATCAGTCTGCCTGTTCTGTTCCCCGCTCTGGCTCTGGTGAACTCTCTCACCCTCCTGTGCTTCTGACTGTACCCAGTGCTTGTATAAATAAATAAATAAATAAATAAATAAATAAATAAATAAATAAAAAATAAATATTTTAAAAAATAAAATAAAAAAAGAATACCTTATCATTACAAATCTCTTAACAATACAGTACTAGAAGAGAAAGAATATTCAAAAAACATTGGTTTTTCAATATTAGAATAATATTCATTTTATTTTATATCTGAAAATGGCAGGTTTATTTAAAAAAAAGGGAAAGGAGAAGAAGATGCTGTCACAGACACAAGCAGTTAGAAAGAGCTGCATCTGAAAGGGATGGGTTTGTTAAATAAATACAGGGAGAGACAATTTTGGGACTAGAGTGGCTAGAATAACATTTTTTTAATTAAAAAAGTAAATTATTTAACTAATTCATTTTAAATTACTATACTTTAATTTTTGGACAATATATGATTTCTCCCCTCAGGTGTGGTCACTGTAGTACCCGCAGTCCATCACCATATTCCCTTGTGATGTTCCCCCATCCCCCCACCCACTTCCACCAGTCCCCATCCCCTAGCAGTTCCCCACCCCTCATGGATGCCTCATATCTATGGTCAGCTTTCAAGATTTGACTTTGACCCTTTGTTTGGTCTTTCTATATAGAATAATATTCTTAGGTTAAATCAAAGTATAGAGCATATTATCCATGTATGAATCACTAGTCAATAGCAAAATTATGTTTCATCATTAATGAAATAGTAACTGCAATAATTTCCAATGTGCTTCGCTGAAAAAAAGTTAAATAAATAATTTTGAAAAGATTGCAAATGAGTTAGTTTTCCTATATATACTAGCAGAGAAAAATGCATTAATGAACTAAATATTAATAATTCTACATAACTTTGCTCTATTCTGTGTGTTGCAAAGTCATTTTCTGTGTTTAATGTCTCCTAAATAAATCTTTAACATTCATATTTAAAATAAGAAACACAATATAACTATTGGCACAGTTATAAAATCTTTAAGGTATTTTCAAAACTTTATAATGAACTAATATTATTTTAAAAATCTAAACATAAAAATACAGTAAAATTATTTCTTTTTTAAGTTATTTATTTATTTATTTATTTATTTATTTATTTAATTATTTATACAAGCACTGGGTACAGTCAGAAGCAGGGGAGGGTGAGAGAATTCAGAGCCAGAGCGGGGAACAGAACAGGCAGACCGACGAAATACACTGCTCAGGGGAACAGCTGGTGGCAGGAGAGGTCTGTGCACCATGTGGGACCCTCCCCTGCGGCTGGGGATGGAACTGGTGCTGCAGAGGCTGCGGGCAGCTTCATAGCCCAGCGCTCAACCACTGCGCCACCAGGGGAGGCCCAGTAAAATTATTTCTTGAAAAAAGATTTTAATGTGTAATGTTGACAAAATGTTTTTGCAAAATATGAATATTGTAAAAATTATTATTTTAAATAGTATATTGCTGGTGAAGATATATATGGACATTGCATCTTTTGTAGTTTGCAGCATAATAATTTATTATTTCTCATGATGCTGTGGTTGGAATTGGAATCAGTAGACTAGCTGGGTGATTCCTCTGCTACATATGGTAAGGGCTGGGGTCACACACCACATGTGAATAGCTGCGTCTGGTGGTAGGACCCGACTTGAGCTTCCAAGAAAGTTTTAATTACATGCCCTACTTCTCAGCGCTCCTATATGACTCATATCTCTTTTCATTACTATTACTTTTTCATTTTATCTACAATTTAGAGTTTATGTTCAGCATGAAATTTTAAAAATTGAAATATAGTTTGGGTATAAGGTAATTATTATAAATCTATAAATTTAATATGTAGAAACTTTAACATTAATGTAAATTTGGAAGATCTACCTATTTCAATTTATTCCAGAACTATGATGTCCAAAAAATGTCCCTATACAATTCTGTTTCCAAAAAACTGGTTATCATTTATTGCAAAATGAGGAGGAAAAAGACATCTTATGAAATGTATGACTAATAGTGGAGTAAATATATATATTTTCAGAACATTGTGTATGCTATTAGCAGTCTTACTATTGGGGAGATCTGTGGCTGTTTTTAATTGTTTCTTACAAATGTTTCAGGTAAAATTTGGAAAAGAGTGTGGTTACTATGACAGATGGTTTCTGTTACTGTGTCAGAAAAGTGGATGAACTCTCTTTTTTGTAGAAATAAGGGGAAGATTTAAGATATTTCTACTCAGAGATTGAATGGTACAGAGAAGAGAGGGAAGGTAGAAATAGGTAAAAGTCGAAATAGATGGGATACAGAGTGACCAGAATAAATGTTAAAAAATAGTTATGCCTACTGCTGTCTTTGCATTTGTCCTCATTACTAGAAAATGGAAACACATTGTATGATCTTTAATGATATCAATAACCTACATGGATCACTATGATATTCATGGTTGAACTTACTCTGTATTGAAACAAATGAAAGGTTATATATGTCAACACACTGTGAGAAGGAAACAGTTGTATTGAAATGAAAGCGTCTAAAATAAAGCACCTGGCAGGATGACAAGCCATTGGAAATTAGGGGAAATCTGTATTCTTCTCCAGGGCATGGTTCTGGATTTCTGAGAAAATGTTGGATGTAATTTTCCTAGATATTGAGTGACAGTGAATTCATAGCTTACAGTTAGATTATGGATACACAGAATCTAATTTTTGGGAAAGTTTTTAACTTTAAAGGCATTGATTCTGCAACAGTGCAGTTTTGGCTAAAGAAATGGAACTGTGATTCTTTCACCTGCCAGGGAGAATCAGTAAAAGTAAATGAAACCAAATCATACTTTCCTTTTCATTTATTAGTTAAAGTGAACCTATATTCATCTCTGACTCTCATTCTAAACTCACGACCTGTGCAAACACAATAGTACAGTGTAAGAGTTGGAGTGCGTAATCTTAATACTGCTTTACCATTTAATTTTGGAGCATTATAACTCTGAACCATGATCTGTGTCTGAGCTTTATGACTTAAGCATTCCTGAGGTAGTCTATATTTTATTCTTGTTTCTCAGTGTCAATCTTCTGAAACTTGATGCCATTGTGTTTATTTTATCTATAGAAAGTGTCAGATTAAATTTTAGTAATTAACATATGTACATGCTATTTCTAGGTAAAATGCTAAACTATATACATGCCATTTCCAGTTAAGTTAAAAGACTCTGTTTTTTGACAGTTTCCATTGATAATGCTATGGAGTCTAAGGCATTTTCTAAGGATATAAAAATATAATGAGAAACTGTCTGGTAATGTCACTGCAGATTAACTTCATTTAAGAAAAAATATTATGTGTCCCTTAAAGTCTAAGTTATCATGGTTAAGGAAACAGACCATTTAAATACCTAGCCTTATCTTAGTTGTGCTTAGCAATACCAAAGGAGAGGGTTATTTAATTTTTTCTGTCCATTAATCATCTCACTTATGAGATTTTTCCTATGACTCCTATAGGGAAATGAATTGAAATTCCCACACATTTAGTGGTCAGCATGAAATAAATTTCTTTTGTAGTTACTGTTCTTTCTGGAAATATTTCTAATATTGATCCATACATACCTATGAGATCCCTTAAATCTGCTTGGAGTATGATTCCCTAATATGAATGAATGAAGCAATAATGACATATACTATTTAGTACTTACATTAGGTCATTTTTTTTTTCTTGGTCTTTTTACCCTCTACCTATCTAGACATAATGTATGTCTTTCATCACTTTTAAACTTAGTGAAGCATCACTCAACTTTAGCCATTGCCTGTACATTCCCTTACTGGAGATTAGCACTGTACATTTTTTTCCCCAGCTAATTTGACATCACAGAAGGTATCAGCATAGCAAAGTTAAAAGGTAGAATTAGAAAGTCATATATTAAAAGTTTGATTTTATCTCTGTCTAGAAATTAATTAGACACTATTCTTGTCCTCATCTTTAAAAATAAACCTATCTATTTTATTAAAGTTTACAAAACAATGTATTTTTAGATCTTCATGTGATTTATTTAAATATTGCCTGTATGATAGTTCCTGTTTTCAGATACATGCATTTAATCTAATTTTTTAAATTATTAATACTATTATGTATATATTTGTTAAGTTTTGTGACTGTTTCTTTGGATTCTTTTGAATTAAGTTTCCCAGTTTATGAAGTATACACACTTTTGAGACTTATTATTCATGTACATAAATCTAATCATTAACTTGAAGAATACTCTTTCCATGATCATCATTTGGTGTTTATTAATTGATTTGATAAAATGATGTCTCATTTGAATACACTGCTCTTTAAATATAAGTGGAGCTAAATGATTTTTCATGATTCTTAACAATATTTCTGTTTCACATTATGATTTATTCTGAATACATACTAAAGATTAATTTTGAGAATTTTCATTGAAAATAAACATTATTGGATTATATACACTTGGCTTGGTTAAGCCAAAAACATAAATATCTTAAAATGAGCATACATTTTTTTTAATATTTAACATATTTTTTATGTTTATTTTTCTTTATTGAGGTAACATTGGTTTACAACACTGTGTATGATTTTGGGGAATAGGTTCACACCTCATCAGATGTGTGTTACTACCCCACCCCTACCATCCAGGCACTAGTAGTCCTTTACCAATAGGTTGATTATCAGCACATATTTTATTTTATTTTCTAGTTTTGTTTTATTTTTATTTTCGTGTATACGTGTATTTTTATTTTCGTGTAGGCCAGAGCTATGAGGGGGGAGGAGAGAGGATTCACCAGAGACAGACTGGGGAGGAGAGAAGGCAGATTTAATGAAATCACTGCTGAGAGGAGCAGTGGATGAAACCGGAGAGGGCTGCTGCACCCTTTATGGGTTAAGTTTGTTAAGTTTTGTGGCTATTTCTATTTTGTGACCAGGGATCAAACTCAGACCATCACAGTGATAGTGCTAAGACTTAAACCCTTAGGCCACCAAGCACACATTTTAGATTAACTTTCTAACAGAAAAACTTGACAGACATTTAAAACTTGGATATGCAAATGCTCATCAGTTTATATTTCTGTCTTCGTCACCTGTGACAAATAAGACAACTGTAACAAAGTGATAAGGAAAGTGAACTCTGGAGTCAGACTGCTATGCTTGCTTGCCTGCCTTCCTGCCTGCCTCCCTCCCTCCCCTCCTCCCTCCCTCCCTCCCTTCCTTCCTTCCTTCCTTCCTTCCTTCCTTCCTTCCTTCCTTCTTTCTTTCTTTCTTTCTTTTTTTTTTTGGAGCAGAGATATTTTTATTTTTTTATTATTTTTTACCTCATTTTCATTTTTGCACAATGAATGCATTTTCATCTTGTTTATAATCCCCATATAATTCCCACCCCCCCTTGAACTGTATAGTCTTACTCCCTCCTGCCTTGTAGTGTGTCTCTGGTTTATAGTTGTTTGTTGATTCTGATTTTCACTTTATTATAATTAGTCTTTTTCCTGGTTCCTTATTCAGATTTCCTAAATTCCTGCTATGAGTGAGACCATCTGATATTTTTCTTTTTCTTTCTGGCTTATTTTGCTGAGCATGATCCCTTCCACCTCCACCCATGTTGCTGCAAATTGCATGAGTTTATCTTTTTTGATTGCTGAGTAATATTCCATTGTGTATATGTACCACATCTTCTTGATCTAGTCATCTATTTTTGGGATTTTGGGTTGTTTCCATAGCTTATATATAGGTGAAACACTACATGACATACACCTCAGTAACATCTTTATAGACACATCACCCAAAGCAGTGATAGCAAAGGCAAAGATGAACAGCTGGAACTACATCAAATTAAAGAGCTTCTGTACAGCAAAAGAGACAGTAACCAAAACAAAGAGACATCCCACTGACTGGGAGAAAATTTTTGCACACAACACTAATGATAAAGGACTGATCACAAAAATCTACAAAGAGCTGAAGAGACGCAACAAAAACTAAGTAAGTAATCCAGTCAAAAAATGGGCAGAAGAGGTAAAAAGAAACTTCTCCAAAGAGGAAATACAAAAGGCCAACAGGCATATGCTTTCTTTCTTTCTTTGACTTTACTTAGTAGTTTAGGAATCTTGAATGACATATTTATATCTGCCTGTACTTCAGTATATGGATTTGCAATAAGAATAAAAATAGTTGTGAAAATTTCCTAAAATGATATTTCAAATAACTTCAGACTAGCCAACACTTAGTAAAGACTAACAGAAACTTTGATATTTATTAACAGCATCAACAGTGTCATTGTCATTTTTATCATCATCATTATTATTATGTTGGTTAGGCATATTCGTCATGGTTTTGCTGAATTAAGAGATGCAGAATTTTCCTCCTCTATTCTTAAGTTCTTTCTTTATACTATCAGGGAGAGAATGATTTTTTAGTGAGGCATTGAAGGAACAAATATTGGGATACTAGAATTTATATAATCATTTCCAAATGCCAAATAGTGTTGAAAAGATATGTGGACTAGATGAATGTGTGACCTCTAACGCTACAATGTTCTCCTCTTCATTAAAGCTACCTTTTGATTATGGATTTGCAACACCCAGTTTCTAATCATTAAATATTTCATTTCCTTTATTAAAATGTCACTATTCAACTGTACATCAATTTCATGAAACAATAATTATTAAGTTAATATTGTACAAGACTAGCATGACTTAATGAGGCATGAGACAAAATCAGTTTTCAAGATTTCAACAAAATTGAGAAGAAAACCTCTGTATCTTGCTTTTTCCCCATTTAAACTTCAGGAGCATTTTTCTCATGGCATTAAAACTGTCTTTTAGAAATTGAAAGCATTTTAGACTGTCAGCATAACTGAAAATGTTTTCTTGGTATGAGACGTATCTTTGTAATTGGTTTGATTTAGTGTGCTTTACTTACATAGAAATTCAGTATTACAATTTAAAAAAAGAGAAAAATAGTGTTTTAAGGCAGCATATATTTAGCAAATAGAAGGATGGCAGAAAATTTAGAAAAAGACTTTATATGGAAAGGCTCTATCCTTTCTAAAACAAAAATTGGCTTACGTGTGGTTTTATTTGATTTGTTGCTCTATGTATAGTCTTTGTTAATTCACCCATCTTAAAATATTTCTTGAAATTTATATCAAATATAAAGTGGTATTTTAATTTTAACTTAGAATTGCCTAGGTTCAATCCAGACTACATGTTTATAGGTTCACTTTATAGGAAATGGATTTTACCTTGCTCAAACTCAATGTGTCCATCTGTAAGGACAAAAAATAGCAATTATAAATGGTTGTCAGCAATATATTAGGTGCAGTGCCAGTCACTCTTCTAGATAGTTGGGATTTGAGGATGAAAATTTCATGGAGAAATTCAGACTATAAGGGACATCAACGCATCCCAGATTGTTTCATTATTAACCTTTATGTAATAAGGAAATCAAGCTGCAGTTCTGCCTGAAATAACACTATTCAGACTTAATCACTAAAACTTTTTCGACAATTATTATCTACATTTGTTTGGAAGAATGATATTGATATCCTTGAAGTCCCTCAAGAGTATAGTAAAGTGGGTTTTTCCCTCCTTAATTACATGCTATGGCGTCTATATTTTATGTTAACTAATACCAAATTTCGTAAAATTTATCCAGTCATTTTTGTGTAATGACAGGCCATTTTGTGAAATAAGATAGGAGTTTGTCTTTACTTCAAATTAGCAAAAACTTATTAAGGGAACAAAAACACCAGGTACTGTGTTTGATATTAGGGATACAGGAGTGAAAATGAACCCCCTGCCTTAATGACACTTTTCATTTTAGTAGAAAAGATGATTAAATTCATAGTAACAATAAAATAAAAGCTACAAGTGAGTTCTTAGGGCAAAGTAAACAGGAAATGCTCCTAGTTTCACTTTTGGAAGGCACTGGTGAATTTCTGAAATAAACAAAAGTTATTATGTATGTATATGCTACAGTGGCAGGATGGCCACAAAGCAGGTTTTCTATGATCCGAGCAGACCAGACAGGTAAAGGAGAGTCCTGGAGCCCTCGGTGGCTTTTTCAGGCTTTTACTGAGCTTTTACATGCAGTGTGGCAACCAGGTACACAGCAGGCAGGGGTGCCGGGGGCCAGGAGGCTGGTAGGCATCCAAGGCGCCAAGCCCCCGGCAAGTCTTCGCTCTGGGCTTCTTTGGCATTCTTTCTCCCCTTCTCTCTCCTGCCTCTCTCCTGCTTCAGCTTCTCCTGCCAAATATTTCAATACTGAGCCATGGCCCACAGAAGTAAACAACACAGCTTAGAACGATGTAACAACTGCAGGTGCCCCATCAGGGTGGGAGGGCAGAAATACCTAAAAACCATTTACCCTACATATACTTAAAGGGAGCAGAGACAGAATAGGTTCATTAATAACTGGCCAAAGTGGAACAGGTTTTTTTTCCTCTGAGGGAACTGAGTCTGACTTTATTTTGCTTTTCTAAACTTGCACTATAAGGCTGTACATCATTCATTGTCCTTTAATGATTTGATCAGCTTAAAGAAGCGCTGCCACTGACAGCAAGTGCTTTCCTAGAAAACACCTTACTTCCTGAGCTACTCTCACAGGACAGCTTAGCAAACAACGCCGCTTTGTGATAATTCACCTGGCTCGTTCTAGACCTTTTTTTTTTTTTTTTTAAGAGTCATGTATTTTTATTTATTTGTTTGTTTGTTTGTTTTGTTTATACATGCACTGGGTACAGTCAGAAGCGCGGGAGGGTGAGAGAATTTACCAGAGCCAGAGCGGGGAGCAGAGCAGGCAGAAGGACCGAAGTACACTGCTGAGGGGAGCAGCGGGCGGCAGGAGAGGTCTGTGCGTCATGTGGGACCCTCCTCTGGTGGCCGGGGAGCAGCCGGGGATCGAACCGGCGCCGCAGAGGCCGCGGGCAGCTTAGCAACCCAGCGCTCAACCGCTGCGCCACCGGGGAGGCCCTCGTTCTAGACCTTTTTAACGGAACTCTAATTTTAAGCATTATTTCACTCTTTCTTCAAGCATTTTATAGGATGGAAGTTTTACAAGGCCAGAAATCAGAGGTTTGGATAGAAATAATCACAGCAGGAATTTTGAAAACCTAAATAAGCGACCAGGAAGAAGACTAATTATAATAAAGACTATAAGACTAAAGTGTCTTTAAACCTGCTATTAAAGTTCTTGAAGGAAGGAATCCAGAGGTGGGGACATAGAGATGGTCAGTCTTTACAGTCTTTACAAAGAGTATCCCCAGTCTTTACAGATGAAACCCACCACACCCTAGAGGTGATCCATTCCACAACAGATAAAATTCCACAAAGAATTGAATCCCCCCCCTGAAAGGTCAATGCAGGAGGCTGAAGTACAAAAGCCTACCAGGCAGCCCACCTGGGAATAGGAATAGGGAAGCTTGCCTAGAGAACTCAGACAAAGAAACTCCCCCCCACCCTACAAATCTTTTTGTGCCCTACTAACCCAGCTTCCCACCTGACCTCTCCTCACCCTATAAAAGCCTGCCTCCCCCTAACAACGTGTGCTGCTTCACTGACCCCCACCTTGGGTCCGTGAGGTCTGCCTGGGGCGCAATAAATTTTCCCTTCCTTTGAGAAATTTAGCCTGGCTCTCCTTTTCTTTACTGCTCCAAACCTTTCACACCCCCACCCCACCCCCCAGCCAAAGAACAGCTTATAAGAACAACCCTTGTTCTGGCAAAGTCAGCTTCTTGCCCGTTAAAAAACTGCCCATCTGTGAGTATACAGATGTCTCTGGTCTCCCTTTTCTTCTTTCCTTTTTCTTTTTTTTTTAAAATTTATTATTTATACATACAAGAATAGGGTAGAGGCCAGACATGTAGGGGGTGAGAGGAATCACCAGAGACAGAGTGGGGAACAGAATAGGCAGACTGATGAAATCCACTGCTGAGGGGAGCAGCAGGCAAGTCAAGAGAGGTCTGCTGTGCCACGTGGGTCTGCTCCCTGGCTGGGGATCAAACTCTTGCTGCAGTGGCTGCTGATAGCTTCATAGTGCTGTGTCTTAACCCCTTGTGCTACCAGGGAGGCCCTCTTTCCTTTTTCTTAATAACTTGGTAGGTGCTGCTGAATGAGGGACTGCTAAAATCATCTTCAGAGGGACCCAAGGATCACATTCACCAAACCCCAACACTTCCAGCAACCAACTTTTGAGCTACCTTTGTAGCACCAATATGCAAATGTTTGAAATAAGGATCAGAGGCAAAACATTATTTAAATGTGTTTTCTTGTGTGTTGATATGCTAGGAATCAGGTCGAAGCAGACATATTATTTGGTGAAGAGGAATAACTTTTACATTAACTATAGCAATAAATTCTTAACATTTCTGCCACAGATAAAATAGAGTGAGGTTTTGACATGTTAAATAAAACATCTGTGATCATGCCATTGCTCCATAGCTACTACAATATTACTGTGGAAATATGAGGTACTATTAAAATAATGCATTTCTACAGTGACACTGATGGAGGACAAGAATAGAAAAGTTGGAAAGGAGGCACCACAAGACCAGAAACCTGGCTCACACATTGCTGGGAGCTGGAGCTGGAGGTGGAGGTAGAAGGAATTAACATAACCCAGTTATCAGAACAAAAAATCCTGCTCCAAGGCACAGACCCAAGCAAAGTGTCAGACTGCAGTTAGAGTGTCATAGGGTATAGGCTGGAGGTATAGAGATATGGAGAATAAGATGCATTGTAGAATCTCTGGTTTCTTTCACATTCTACATAGTTAACCAAAATCAATGACAGGCAAACCACTCCACAAAGGAATGAGCTCCTGCCAAAGAAAAGAAGACTCTCTCAGTGTAATCTCTGCACTGGCACAGGACAAAAGTGCTTCTGCCCACCTGTGACAAGGCAGGCCCTTTTTTTTTTTTTACCAATCTTTTCCTTTTGTAGAGCAGGAGCTGTGGCCTTTCTGCCAGCCTGTGCCTATTGCGCTGTTCCTAGCCATCAACTCGGTCCTTCTGAAGGGCAGCAGCCCCCTGCCTGCCTGTGACCTGTGATCACGCCAGGACATTTCTTCACTGACCTCCCTCAGCAGAGGCAGCTCCTCCCAAGGCTGCCCGCCTGTGACCATGCAAGCCTCTCTTTGGGAAAACCTGTCTCTTTTGGGGCAACCCTTTCTGCCCACTTGTGTCTATGCAAGTGTCCTTTTGAGAGAGATCGGGACTAGGAGGAGTTGGGGAATGGGAAAGGCTGAAACACGAGACAGTGATTTTAAACAATATAGGAACAGAAAGGAAAAAAAAAAAAAACAGCTCCCAGGAAAATAGAAGTGTTTTACTGAAATGTTGCTGAGCTAGCCACCACCTAGAGTAAGATCCAGTTACAGGATAATTAGGGAACAGAAAAACAACCACCACAAAACTTCCCGGCCACCTAGTGCCTGTTGTGCCAGATCCTCTTTCTTGTTAGTTGTTACTTGATGACTTTCAAGATTCATTTATGAATGCTGATGAATCCAGATGTTACTGCAGCACATGAGACTTCAGGCTAATCTTTAAAAATAAGAAAATTTGCATCCTCTACTTTTATTTAAAAATTGATTGTTTTTTGTTCTGGAATCAAGTTTTTTTTAAGGAGAGTTGTCTTAATTTTAGTGAGAGGAAAATATTACACTGATGTTACATCACTTTCAGGTTTAAAATGTTTTGGCCTCTCTTAGATTTATACTAATTACACTTCAATGCTCAGTTTCTATCCGTAGTTCATATTAAAATCAATGCTAACTTGTAGGCAATAAACATTAAATAATGGCCATTATTCATTAACAATCTGGTTTTGCTTATCCCATGCCCCCTCTCCTACTATCTTTTCCTTATGTTGTTGAGAGTTATGCATCCTGGGCCTCCCCTGGGGGCGCAGTGGTAGAGCGCTGGGCTGTGAAACTGCCCACAGCTTCAGCAGCACCGGTTCAATCCCTTGCCACCGGCTAGGGTCCCACATGGCACACAGACCTCTCCTGTCTGTTCTGTCGGTCTTCCTGTTCTGTTCTCCTCTCTGGCTCTGGTGAATTCTCTCACCCTCCCTCGCTTCTGACTGTATCCAGTGCTTGTATAAATAAATCTTAAAAAAAAAATAAAAAAAGTTATGCATCCTGGGTTTGGCTTCTTCTCATGGTCAAGTCACCAAAACTTGCCTAAACAGGGCTGGGAGGATAATGTTACAAATGGATTTGAGGGGCTCCCTGGTGGCACAAGTGGTTAAGCACAGCACTATAAAGCTATCCCCAGCTTTTTCAGCATGAGTTCGATCCCCAGCCAGCCAGGGAGCTACCCACATGGTGCAGCAGACCTCTCCTGCCTCGCCCGCTGCTTCCCTCAGCAGTGTATTTCAGGCAATCTACCTATTATGTTCCCGGCTCTGTCGCTGGTGAATCCACTCACCCCCAGCACCTCTGCCCCATACTCCAGTACTTGTAAGAATAAATAAATAAATTGAAAAAAAAAGAAATGAATTTGAGGTCTTCTCTCTTTCCAGATTCTGATAAATCTGTCAAGTAAGTTTTCTTTTTGTGAGTACCTTATTTACTTAGATATCATAAATGGAAATAAAAACAAACAGTTATTTGACTCTATTTCTCATAGAAATGTACAGGAGTAGGGAAAATAAGTGTTTAAGATAAATGTTTGAGATAGAATAGTAAACCACCAACTTGAAAGGTGATACATTTGTTAGAAATAATTTCTCGTGTGAAATAAAGCTAAATTTTGCTCCTTGAATAATAATATTTTATTTTATTATAAAATATTCAGCTATGAAATGGCAAAAAATAATGTACAGGCTTTGAGATTAATATTATTATTATACCTTGTGACCTGTGGACCTACTTTATAAAGACTTGATTTTACTAATGCTATTCAAATATTATTTTGATGTAAACACACCAGAAGATGTATTTCCATGTTATTATTCCATGTATGTTAAACCAAATATAGAACCCATTATATTGTATAGAATATTGATAATTCTATTAGTTATATATAGAATTTACTATTTTATATTGTAAATTAAGTGTTCACGAAACTAATGGCTCTTGAAAAAACCTCAATAGATAAAAAATCAATACGCATAATAATGGTTGGAGTCTGTGGGTTTGGAGTAAGTACTGGGTCCTTGGATCACTCTGGGAAAGGTTTCACCAGAACTCCTGTTTCAGTGACACGCTGCGAATTCCCCAGGCGAGTTTCTCCACAAGACAGAGACATTAGTTATATTTAAAGGGCGGGTTTATTAGGGAAGGGATTAAACAGTTAAAGACACTTGCATAGATGCAAGCAGGCAGGAAGAGCTGCCCCAGAAGGGACAGGTTTGCAAAGAGAGGTCTGCATGGTTGCAGGCAGGCTGCTTTGACAGGTCAAGGGCAGGCAGGAAGACTGCTACCCTGCAGAGGGAGAGAGTGGGTGAAAAGAGGCACCTGCATAGTCACGGGCGGGGTCCGTGGAATTGCTGCCCTGAGCCAGTGTAGAGACTGCACTGATATAGTCTCCTTCTGTTTGGGAGGGGCTTGCTCACTCCTTGTGAACCTTCGGGTTAGTTGCTGATTTTGGATAACTATGTAGAATTTGAAGGGACTGGAGGTTCTACAATGGGCGCAATCTCCCTATCTTTATCTTTGGATGTGCCCTGGATACCTGCTTAGATGTTATGCTTTGTAATCTAGGCATCTGCGCCTAAGGATTATAGTCTGTGCCTTAGGATCTTGGTTTCCATAGCTGTGTCAATGGCTATGTTAGTCTCTTCTACCCCCTCCTCCTTGCCTGAGCCAGGTTTCTGGTCTTGTGGCGCACCTCCTTTTCAATTTTTTTTCTATTCTTGTCCTCTATCATTGATATAAAAGAAAAGTACAAATTCACAAATAAAAGGAAAATACAAAGTATCACACTAAAGGAAAATATTTTTGGCATCAATATTAGAATAGAAAATATCAGTGATGTAGTTTTACTAGCTATAAAACATCTTGTTCTACATTATTGCTACTGGCAGCTGTCAATTAGACGGGTTAGCTATAATTAATATGTTTTCATTTGATTAGACTATTCCCAGACTGATGAAAAGCAGCTTTCATCATTTTGCATTATAAGATGTTCATTTTTTAAAAATAAAGCATGTTCTATTAAGATGCCTATTTCAGAAACTAGATATTCATGTAAATGAAATAATATTTAAATTGTCATAAATAAATACTCTGTTTTAATGAATATTATTTTTAAAAATGTCCTTCTTTGTCCTTTCCACTACAAATGATAACTGAAAGGGGAATAAGCAGAAGAAATTAGAAATTTAGAGAGACAAGGTTCAGTTTTCTCCTGAAAAACTGTTTTGCAGCTGGGAATTTTAAATGCCAGCTAAGACTACCAGAGAGAATGAAGACAACACACAAGAGAGAAAAGATCCAAAAAGAAGTATGAAGTTGGTATGTCAAATGACAGAAAGCAAAAACTTCATCTCTTTAGATTTGGCTTGGGGGAAAACTTCCAGCTTTAGTCTCCCAAGGATCAGAATCACGATGAAAATCAATTCAGCAAGGAACGGTGAGAATCTTGTTGAAAAGCAATTCAGCAAGTAGCTCTATCCTGAGGTGTGAAGGTGTCTTAGACTGCTGTGTGCAACCGTGTACGGTTGTTTTGAGATACAGTATTTTGACCACTTTCAACCTATGAGATTTGTAAGATTCCCTAAAGATTGTCTATTCCTAGGTGATTTCAGTTTCCTACTTTGTTCAAAAGATATCACATTATAAAGTTGTAAAATCATACCTTTACTAGAGTTTTTCTCTGGATTTCATTTGCTTCTGAGCCTACCAGCCTTTGGCAGAGATTTGCAGTATTTAGAAGGGTTCTAGGAACCAAGTCTCAAAATTATTTTTTTCATCTGAACCTCTTGTAAAATACTCCAACTGATTAAAGGGTCATTCCCATAATACAGTTATAGCACAACATTGTGGAAAAATTAAAATAGAGCCTTTTAATTAAAAAATACGCCAAGTAGGCCGGAATAGGTACAATCAATACACCTCTAAGATACAGAGCAACCGAACTCTCATAGAATAGTAAGATAACTGTTGTCATGGACATATTTAGTGGTTATACCTCACTCCAGACTCCTGTAAGCTCTTTTGCATTACTCTTTATCAGTGTGTAATACTACTTTGCATTGTCCTATTGATCAAAATAAATTATTTCCTTCAAATCTTTGTATGTGAGTGCTGTTGCTTTGAAAAGCTAGGCCCAGCACAGTTAACTAAGCCATTAGGCCAATGTGGTAGTTTAACAAATCATAACATATCAGCTAATGAAATAAGATTTTATAGTTTCTTATTTTTCTCTACCATGCTTAATCATCATCTACAATATAAGAAATTATTTCCACCAGTTTTACCCATCTGTGGCATCAAAACATCTTGATTTCATGAATCAGTGTTGCCTGTTTTAAGCTCTTCCTTAACCTGATGTGTCCCCCAAAAAGTAAAATTGTAATCCATTATTTATAATCTCTTTCAGATTTATTTCCTGCTGTGGTTCAGAATGAATGTATTTGATATGTTCTAAAAGTTAAAATTTAATTTTACTTTGTTTATTGATACATTCATCAATAGTTTAGTACCCATATTTTGTTGTCTTTAAACTTCCAAAGCTCATCTTTTTTTTTTAATTTTTAAACTTTATTTTTTAATTTAATTTTTGGACAATATATGATTTCTCCCCTCCAGTCTGGTCACTGACATTCTCCCACCACCCAAAGCACTCATAGTCCATATCCATCACCATAGTCCCTTGTGTTCTTCCAATATTTATCATATTCCCTCTGACTTATTTCTCTTAGTATCATCCCTTCCGGTTCCATCCATGTTGCCACAAATGGCATGAAGTTATTTTTTGATCTCTGAGTAATATTCCATTGTGCATATATACCACATCTTCTTGATCCATTCATCTGTTTTGGGGCATTTATGTTGTTTCCAGAGCTTGCCCCTTGTATATAGTGCTGCAGTAAATACAGGAATACAGGTTTCCTTTTGAATCCTTTTTAATGTGTGAATGAAAAGATATTGTAAAAAAAGCATTGTAGTTTTTAGTTATTGCTCATCTTTGTGCATCCCTCATTTCGAGACAATTTATCTTTTGATATCAAGACTGCCTCATTTGATCATGAGGATAGATAAAAGATAAAGGCTTTCAATAAACACATTCTTTATTTTCATTCTATCATTTTGTCATTTCTTTTAAGGTCCTTTGATTTGTCTGCATGGAAACAATGTTTAGAATCCATTTTATTTAGCTGGGTTTTTTTTTTTTTGGGGGGGTACAGTTTTTGTATGGAGAGCCCTTTTATTTAATTCAAGTGCTGGGGTACAGGCCAGATGCGCGGGAGGGTGAGAGGATTCACCAAAAACAGAGTGGGGAACAGAACAGGCAGACTGATGAAACACACTGCTAAGGAGAGCAGCAGGCAGGCGAGGCAGGAATGGTCTGCCATGCCGTGGGATTCTCACCAGCTGGCTGGCCACGATCAAACCCGCGCTGCAGAAGCTGTGGACAGCTTCACAGTGCGGCGCTCAATCACCTGGGCCACCAGGGAGGCCCTGGTGAGCACTTTTTAAGTGAGGTATCACTCATGTTGGCCAAATTGCTGTTTAACTGAGTTGTAGCATTCATTATTCTATTTAGAAAAATAGCATTTTGAAATTAGGCTTTAAAAGATAAATTCACTGTGACATGTGAGTTTAAAAGATATCTTTAAAAGATAAATTCACTGTGCCATAGCTCCCTGGCCAGTGTATTTCAGTAGATCTGCCTGTTCTGCTACCCACTCTTTCTGGTGAATCCTCTTGATGCTAATGTGTGCAGTTCTGTACAGCTGCTGCTGCCGCTTTAGCACAAGTTCTTGTCTTGTGAAGCCATAAAAAGGAATTCACAGACTTTTCAGATAAGTAAGCAGAGAGAAGCAAATCTTGTCTTAAAAAGAAAAGTTTATTTTATGAAAAAGGACAAAGAACAACTCCCAGGCATAAGGTTCCTGGGAGGGGCCAAGATGAGCCAGTATGGGGTCTTGCTTCAGGAATATATACTTTCTTTCCCTCATTATCTTAAAATTCCAGTGGTCTCTCCCTGGCTGGTAGTTCTCAGGTGGGCTCACTTAATCTGCTACTAAACTGGGGATCTTCACATTCCTTATCTTTTGTTTTACTCCTTACTGAATGTCTTGTTGACTTTAGTCCTGGGATGTTTGTTATTCCCACCAGAATTAGTTACATTCCTCTTGATGTTCTTATCTCTGGAGCCTTCCTTAACTCTCCTGAAGTCCCTGCACTGTCCTTGAGGCTGCCTAATTATCCCTAACTTGCCCTCGGATTCACTCTCAACACCCCTCCACCTCTGGCTGACACCCCAGATCTTGCATGCATAAATGAATACCTCTATTAAAAAAGGATTGTAAAGCGCAGACTGGGCACAGTGCAGGTTCTCTGATCCCACTCAGACCGGGTAAAGGAGGAGTCAGAGTCCTCAGTGGCTTTTTTGCAGGTCTTTTATTGGGGTTCACCAGGCATATGGCAGGCAGGGGTGCTGGCTGGGGGGCTGGGAGGCTGGCAGGCTTCTGGGAGGCCTGCCAGCTTCCCAGCCCCCAGCAAGTCTTACTCTATCTGGGCTCTCTGGCGTTCGTTCTGCTGCTTCTCGGCTTCTGCTTCGGCTTCTCCTGGCGTCCCCATGACGCCACCCTTAAAAGCACAGTCTTAGCCCAGGTGAATCCCATCTACCTATGCCCACACCCTATTCCAGGTGCCCGCCATCAGGCATGCATTCAGGACAAGGATCCATCATCTATCCTGATGGCGGGAGGGCAGAAAAGCCTGACATTTTCTTTACCCTACAAGGATAAATTCACTTCTGTATTCCTTTGTTTTATATTTTGATTTGCTTTTTTCAATTTCATAATTACAAAATTCAGGTAATGAGCTTTTGTTTGTTTTTAACTGAAGAAACTGTATAAATTTTTTTTTACCGAATTCAATTTATGTATATATATATGTATTTATGTGTGTGTGTATATATATATATATATATATATATATATGCGGGGTATGTATGTGTATATATATATATATATGGGGGGTATGTGTATATAAGAGGGGGGGTATGTGTATATAAGAGGAATATGGGGGGGTATGTGTATATAAGAGGAATATATTTTCAGAATAACAGTTTTTAATAAAACCCCAAAATATTTTTGTTGCCCCACTTACATTTTTATTTATTATATTCAACTGATGTAACATTGGTTTATAACACTGCATGATTTTGAGGTACAGCATCACACCTCTTCAGATATATATTACCAAACTAAGCCCATTATCAAAGCACCTGTAATCCTGCCCCATAGTCCATTGGGCCCCCTCCCCACTTCATTCCACATCCCCCACTCTCTCACTCTGGTAACTTCAATTCTACAATCAGATTGCTAGGGTTTGATTTGGTTTTGCTTTGTCCCTTTGCTTCATTTCCTTATATTCCACATATAAGTGAAATATTCTGTATTTGACTTTCTTCCTCTAATTTATTTTACTTAGCAAATCCCCTTTAGTTCTATCCATGTTTTCACACAATGCAAGAATTCATATGTGTTTGTTTAAATATATAGCTTAGTAGTATTCTGTTGTGCATATATACCACATCTTCTTAATCCATTAATTAGATATTTAGGTTATTTTGGTTATTTAGGTTAATTTGATATTTAGGTAATTAGATATTTAGGTTATTTTGATAACTTGGCTATTGTAGATTGTGCTGAAGTGAACATAGGAGTGCATATATTCTTTCAAATGAGTGTCTTTCCATTCTATGAGTTGCTATCTAGGAGTGACATTGCTGAATTAAATTGTAGATATATTTTTAAAGTTTACCATATTGTTTTCTATAGGGACTGAACCAGCCTATTTTCCCAATAACAATGTCTAAAGGTTTCTTTGCCTCAGATTTATTTATTTATTTTGATATGGGCCATTTTTATGGATGTGAGGTGTTATCTTACGGTGGTTTTCTTTACCATTGCCTTATTGATAAATGATGTCCAACAGGCACATGAAAAAGGGTTCATCGTGTTTTCTTTGGAGAAGTATCTATTTAGCTCTCCTGCCCATTTCTTATTGTTTTTTTTTATTGGGTTCTTATTTCATATCCACCAAGTTTAATAATTTCTCTTCCTCTAGCTTTCTTCATCTATAATTGTGATTATCGCATTCATGATATTCTTGTAAGTAAAATTTGATATAATTCATGAAATAGTAAACTATACCCTTTAGTTATTGCTAATAAGTAACTAAGTTATTGTTAATGTTAGTAACATCTATCTGCATATTGCAAGGGAAACAATGCTGGACGCTTTAAGTGCATATGAGGTTTTCCTTTCTATGGAGGATGTGAAGGAAGTGCAATGATGACTAAATATTATTGGCAAGAAAGATAATATACTTTTGATATATTTCATTTGAATTAACCAAACTTTACTGCATGAGCTGGAGTAGAAATAATCTGATTTTTAGGCACAGCACCCCCTGACTGCAGGAGCTTTCTGGTCAATGAGTTGATGTGGATTGTGTCACTGAATAGGAACAGCGTAGCACAGAATAGTGCAGAGATAGAAAAGCAGTTTTTACCATGGCAAAGCATAATAATTACAAACACAAGTCTAGTGTAGTTGTTGATTTTTTTCTAGATGTGGTTCTTTTTCTTCTTGCTTTTTACTTGCTCCAGACCAATCTGATAGAAAAAAGAGAAATATGTACAGTGGCAGTTGAATAATTATAGCTGTACTTAAGAAATCCTCCTGGAGAGGAAACCAAAACCCAAACAGAATGAACAAAAGGCTGTAATACAGCTTTACTTTTCCTTTCTCTGCCACTTCTGATACACTAAATTTTCAATTCTGGAATAATTTTTAAGAGCCACAGGAGTTTCAATGTCATCACCGATCAGAAAATCTAAATGATTGAATTTGGTTTGGAAGTACTTTGAATTGTTCAGCCCTTTCCTTTGCTGGATTTCTAAAATTTCTCTTAAGAATATTCTGAGTGGCTATGATGGTCCTTTGTTTTGTGGCTGAATCAATGTTGAAAATACATGAAATTGGAATCTTGTTTTGGGAAATTTTCTTGCATAATCCATTCCTTCCTACTTGTCTTTTTTCATAGCCCTGATTTTAGCTAGATAACAAATATTATGCCAGTGCCCAGAACAATAAATGATCTTTGAATTCTAATTTTATTTGTATTGTTTTCCAAACTAAAAGGTACCTAACAGTGGCACTTAAGGCATTGTGAGAGAGATACTTAAGGAGTAGAGGATTTTTCTTTTACCTGTGGAATGATATATTTAATCAATCAATAATTCTAATTATTCATATCAGCTTTATTTTTCCAGATAAAATATGAATAGTTTTTATTAATCACATAAAGGCAGAATTACATAGTGACTAAAATAGATGAACATTGATCAGGTTAGTTAACTATGCAGTTGACTTATTTAATTATTTGTGTAGAGATTCAGAGATTATATGGACAGATACTTTATTTTCAGTTGGTCATATATTAAACATTCAAAATGGAACTTTTTAATTGTAATACAGCCATTATTATCTTGCTTTAGAGATGATAAAACAGAGGCATAGAGATAGTAGTGTCTTACCTGAAGATACCCAATGGATTAGTTGAAGAACTGAGCAAAACACAGAAATAGTTAATTCTAAAATAGTGAAAATCACATTTGCCCAAGACAACATTTGGCATATGGTAATAAAAAGGGACATTTTGAAAATAAAATAGAAAATATCTGATGCATCAATAGTTATCCAAAGATATTATGATCACTATTGTTAGAAATAAGTTATTCTTTTTTTCTAAATATTTATTTATTTATTTATGCATACAAGAACTGGGGTGTAGGCCAGATTTGTGGGAGGGTGAGAGGATTCACCAGAGACAGAGCGGGAAACAGAACAAGCAGACTGACTGAAATACACTGCTGAGGGGAGCAGCGGGAGAGACAGGAGAGGTCTTCTGTGCCATGTGAGTAGCTCCCTGGCCTGCCTGGAATGGAACTGGTGCTGCAGAGACTGTGGAGAGCTTCACAGTGCTGTGCTTAGCCCCTTGTGTCACCAGGGAGGCCCTAGAAATAAATTATTCTAAGGTAATTTGATTAAGAAGGTGAAAATCTGATTGTTAAATATATATTAAGTAATTGTTTAAGCCTGTCAATTACCAGTTCTTTTTCTTGGTTCTTTGAAATAACTGAATTTCAAAAAGTCAGGACACTATTATACATTCTCCTTTTAACTTATTTAATTTAGTTAATAGAATTATTTAGGAAGATACTTTTTTAAGATTTTATTTATTTATTTGTTTGTTTATTTATTTATTTATTTGTTTGTTTGTTTATACAAGCACTGGGTACAGTGGGTACAGTTAGTAGAGAGGGAGGGTAAGAGAATCCACCAGAACCAGAGGGGAGAGTAGAACAGGCAGACTGACAAAGTACACTGCTGAGTGGAGCAGCAGGTGGCAGGAGAGGTCTGCGGGCCATGTGGGACCCTTGCCCGGCGGCCAGGGATCGAAATGGTGCTGCAGAGGCTGCGGGCAGCTTCGCAAGTCAGCGCTCAGCCGCCACGCCACCGGGGAGGCCCGGAAGATACTATCTAGAATGTCTTACCCAAAGCCAGATCTTTCTTAACACATTTTCTACACTTTATTTATTTATTTATTTGTTTATTTGTTTATTTATTTATTTATTTAAAGAATGTTTTATTTATTTATACAAGAACCAGGGTACAGGCCAGATGTGCGGGAGGGTAAGAGAATTCACCAGAGACAGAGCGGGGAACAGAACAGGCAGACTGACAAAAATACACTGCTGAGAGGAGCCGCTGGCACAACAGGAGAGGTTTGCAGAGCCATGTGGGACCTCTCTGGCTGGCTGGGATTGAACCGGCACCGCAGAGATTGCAGACAGCTTCATGGCGCATTGCTCAACAGCCTGTGCCACCAGGGGAGGCCCACATTTTCTATATTTCATTTGTTTGGAAAAATAGACTCAATTTTTACCTTCTTGTGTTAAAAGTGTATGTGTGTATATATATATATATATATATACACACACACATACATATATACACATATATATGTATACACACATATACACACATATATATATACTTGTATATGCATATTTTACATGTGCATACACATATACTGTATAAATATATATTCATAGATACACACACAGAGATACGTACCTACACACATTCATCTGGAAATTAGATAATTTTATTTGAAGCATGAAAATTTCCTATGTATTGGGCAAAGATTCATGGAATAGAAGCCTTTATTTTAGAGGTTATTAACAGGACCAACTTCAAAAGGGCTATGATTAGAAAGATTGCATTTTTGTGCCAAATCCCATAAGGTAAATTCTCATTTTCTTGTCAATTCTTTTCATTTGTTTTCAAGATTTCCAATAATAGAACTTTTATCACTTTATTTTCTCATCCATATCTCATTCACACTTTCTATCATTCCTCACAGTAAACAAAGTACTTTTCAAGTGTGCCAGTGCCCTAGAAAAGGTTGCATTATCAAAATATTTCTATTCATGTTTATTTGAAAATATCATTGCCACTGAGTTATGATGTGTTCATTTATCTGATTATATGTCAATTCATTTTGGTTTATTATTGTTATTATTATTATTGGTCCAATTATTGCTAACTTTCATTTCTTTTGGATCACCAGTTAGATCCATGCCGGACTTTCTAACATTACTATGTCTCTGTAAATTGAAAGGAGAAAGCATACATTGTACAAAAAGAAAGAATGATGTAAAATATATATAAAATAAAAAATAAACTATTATTTTCTATATTTTTATCATTTCAGCTTTTGTGGGCAATGAAGTTTGCTGAACAATGTTTTACGTGAAATTTTAAAATACATATAAATGTGTAGTTATATATCCATTTATTATGGATCATAAATAATTCATTTGTTTTCTGTCCTATTTTCTTGAAAGATTAATATTTTTAGGGAAGTCTCTTCAACAAATGGTTTGAGAAAACTGGACAGAATGCAAAAGAATGCAAACTAGGCCACTGACATCACACACATGAAGTAACTGAAAACTAGATTGAAAGACTTGGATGAAAGACCCGAAACCATGAAACACAGAAGAAAATGGGGAAAACACTCTTGACGTGGACCTCAGGGATGTCTCTTGGAACTCAACTACAATGGCAAGGATAACATAAGTGAAAGAATCTAGTGTTAAAATAAAAGATATCCTACTGAATGTGAGAAAATATTTCTATATCATATGCCAGAAAAGGGGCTATATGGCTATCGCCTATACATTCCTTCAGTAAATATAGAAGGATGAAAAACATGTGAATTATTTATGATATCATAATAAATGTATATATATTTATACATTGAAATGTATTTTAAACTTTTAAAACTATATAGTATGAATATGAAAACACTAATTCAAAAGGATATATGTATTCCTATATTTACTGTAGCACTATTTACAATAGCTAATTTATTGAACAACCTAAGTGTCCAATATCAGATGAATGGATAAAGAAAATGTGGTATGTATATTTAATGCAATGGAATACTACTCAGCTATAAAAAGATGAAATTATGCCATTTTCAATACCATGAATGGAACTAGAAGGGGGTTATGCTAAGCACAATGATATTTATATAAGAATTTTCCAGGACCTCCTTGGTGGCACATGGGGTAGGGTGTCAGCACTATGAAGCTATCCACAGCCCTGCAGCACAGTTGATCCCAGCCAGGGATCAAACCCACATGGTGCATCAAACCAATCCTGTCTTGCCCCCCACTCCCCTCAGCAGTGTATTTCTGTGTATCTGCCTGTTCTATTCCCCACTCTGTGGTGAATCCTCTCACTGCCCCCCGATCCTGCACCACTGGCCTGTACCCCAGTTCTTATATTCATAACTAAATAAATCTTTAAAAAAATTAAAGAACTTTCCTCTATTTTAATACAGACACATAAAGCTAAACATTTTTATTTTTTTCTTTTGTCTTCTGTTTAAGTATTCTTTTTTCCCTATTTGTATGTTTATAATTGTAACAATCAATAACTAATAAGCACATGTAAATTTATTGGTTTATTGATATGATTGGATGATGTTAATTTTATATTTTTATTGAATGCCTGTGTTTAGTTACCTTACTTCTTTTTTTTTTTTTTTAAAGATTCATTTATTTATTTATACAAGCATTGGGTACAGTCAGAAGTGCGGGAGGGTGAGAGAATTCACCAGAGCCAGAGCAGGAAACAGAAGAGGCAGACTGACGAAATGCACTGCTGAGGGGAGCAGTGGGCACTGCAGGAGGGGTCTTTTGCGCCATGTGGGACCCTCGCCGGCGTCTGGGGATCGAACCAGCGCTGCAGAGGCTGTGGGCAGCTTTGCAGCCCAGGGCTCAACTGCTGCACCACCAGGGGAGGCCTTAGTTACCTTACTTCTAAGAATGTTGGAATTTATTTATCAGTCTGATTATTTTGACATATGTTTTTAAACTATGGACAGGTCTAGGGAAGTATTTGCTTTAGTTTTGTGTTATAGCTCTACCACTAAAGCATTATCCTTCTAAGGTCTTTACTGAATACCCTGGTGTTTAGTAAATATCTCTACTCTAATTGATTATAGCTCAACTTTCTTTGGGAACTATATATAAGTTCTTTGAATTGCTTTACTTATAATTCCTCCTTTAGTAATTGCTTTGTCTTATAAAATTGTTACCATATGCAAATGATACTTATAAGTTGATTGCTAATATAAAATCTCTTTACACAATTTATAGCATCAGTGTAAGTTCAATTATTCAAGCTCGAATTCCCATGCATGAAGATAGTATCTTCCAAACCAGGTACTATTTCCTAGCAGTGATATTTGTAGGTCATAGCATAGGCACCTGTTTAACTTTATTGAAAACACCAGTTCTGCAACATGGTTGTACCATTTTGTGCTCACATCTGAAAGTTATGATATTTACAATGCTTTACCTCTTGGCAACATTCGGTGTTCCCAGTTTCTTAATTTAAGCCACTCCAGCAGGTTTAAAGTGGTTTCTCATTGTGATTTTAATTAGAAATTCCTGCTGATTAGTCATGTTGAACATCTGTTCTCATGCTTATTAGCCATGTATCTTTGATTCTTGATCAATTTTTAAAATTTATTAGTGGTTTCTCTTTTCCTTTAACATTCTCACAGCATTTTCTCATTGGGCCTGTTGGAAATCTGCATATCATTTTTTGTCTAAGGGTCCATCCAAATCTTCTGTACCTTCTTTATTGAGTTATTTATAAAATTATTCTTTATTCTGTCAGCTTTGTGATAAAATTGTAAGATTATAAAGAATATAAAGTGATATATTTTATATACTACATATACATTGTGAAAAGATTGTGGACTTATTCTGCAATTGAAATAGTTTTTCATAAATTCTGGATTTTACTGAAGTTGTTTTTGCAGTGTTCTGCAAATGCCAACCAGGTCACTTTGTGAAATCTTCTGTACCTTTATTAGTTTCTGTTCTGCTTATTCCACCTATTACTAAAAGAGAGTGCACAAATATGCAAATTGAACTGTGGATTCTTTAATTTTCCTTTGAAGTTCTGTCAACTTTTGTTTCATATATTTTGAAAATATCATGTTATATATTCAGTAATTTAGTATTTTCTTTTTTTAATAATTTCTTTTTTTAAGATTTATTTATTTATGCAAGAATTGGGGTACAGGCCAGAGGTGTGGGGAGGGTGAGAGGATTCACAGAGACAGAGCAGGGAGCAGAACAGGTAGATCTACGGAAATACACTGCTGAGGGGACCAGCGGGGAGACAGGAGAGGTCTGCTGCCATGTGGGTTTCTCCCTGGCCAGCCGGGGATCAAACCGGCACTGCAGAGGCTGCGGACAGCTTCACAGCACTACACTCAACCTGCTGCACCACTGGGGAGGCCAGTATTTTCTGTTTTCTTTTTGGGGGTAATGGAGTGGAGTGGGTTGGGAAGACATCCTCTATCACCATCATTAAATCTGTCTTTGTCTCTTTTGCAGTATTCTTTAATTTGAAATGTATTTTTTTTCCTGATATTAATGTACTCACATCAGCTTTCTTATGCTTGGTATCTCTGTGGTATATTTTTGCCCCAGTTTCTTTTGTCTTGTCTGTCTTTCTAATTAAGGTTTGTTCTTTGTAAATAGCATAACTTTGGCAGACTGTGTTCTCTCAGAGTGCCTCATGAGGTTGGCAGCCGTGCCAGGTTGTATGAAATGGGAGTGGAGACCATAATGCCTGCTCTGCTCTATCTTTACTAGTGTCCCAGCCTGTAGAGATCACCACATGTTGTTTTCCCTTTTCTCAAGGGCAGATGCTTCCATAATATCTCTATTCCATCTTCCCCAGGACTCCATCTATGCCCCATGTCCCAGACCACAGCCTTTAGGTTCATCTTTCACCTACCTTCTATTTGATGTAACATGAAATCTCTTCAGTGTCACAGTGTCTAGTCATGTATGCACTGGTATCCATTGTCCAAAAGTGCTCAAGTCAGAAACCGAGACTGGGAACATTCTCAATGCAATATCTACTGGTTACATGTTAGATGTCACAATTGATGGCAAAGCCAGGAATCTCTTCTATTACAATATCAGTGTCTTTCAGTCCTCCTTTAGGAAAAAACTTCCATCTGTACTGGAGGAGACTCATAACCTCACCCAGAGGCTCCTGTCACCACTACTGCTTTCACAGTGAGAAAATACTTTGCTGCTCCCAGAGCCACAGCTAGTAGGGACCACTGCTGTGGCTTCTGTGGACAAAAGCAGTTTGTACCTGCCATCTCTACCCAATTGTGAACTTCTAAGTGATAGTCTTGCCTTACTCCTCTTTTTTCCTGTTACAGAAAATAAGAGAATATCTGAGAAGAGAAGATAGTGGATATTTAATGAGTGGTAAATTACAGGTATGTATGTGTAGTTTATGTACACAGGATTGTAGTAAGTACCTAAGGAGGTTGAAGAGGTAGTTTGAACAAAGTTATCATGAGTGCCTTCATCTGTAACTGTTTTCCATAAAGGAAGAGACAATTTAATTAAATCATTACAAGCCATAATTTATGCTAACCTTTTTCTTTCCCAACCTATTCTTAACCCAATCCCATCAGTATCCTTAAATTCAATAAATCGTCCAAATGAATTAAGGAGATAGATTAACTTGAGTCATCTTACTCTATAAGTTTAGCCATTAAAACAAAACAATTCACCAAACACTCACAATATCCAAAAAATTGTCATGTGCCTCGGTTCACCTTTATTTTGAATGTGTAATCTAGAGGTTAAAATTGACATTGTGACTTCTGCTAATTGATATACCAGAGGTTTGCAGATCTTAGTATCCTTAATAATGTTCTGCTGGAAGTCTATGGCATGATCATTAGTAGTGATGGACTTCATACTGGTGAACTCTGACAGCATCTGTCAGGTTGTGCCAACATTCCATTCAGAATCCTGTGTCACCTGTCGAGTGGGCCGATTAGACAGAATGCAAGCGGGTGTCAGTGTTCAAGCTGATAGCACCAGGTAATATGTCAGCTGATGGCATTTTATTTGCCCACAATGAAATAGCTCCAGGGGTAGAGAGTCCACATAATACCAAAAGCAATTAAGATAACAGACAATTATTTTGTTTTCCTAGTTTTTCACCTGAATCAAGTTACATAGAATAGAACTGCTAAAAAATCCACAGTGACAGTCTGCTTTGCTCTTTACCATCATTCAGATTATGTGAAAGCTTTTCTCAGAAGAGATAAATTCAGTTGATTTTTGCATTCTTCAGAGCAGAGTTATCTGACTGGATTATTTATAACTAGGTATGGTTATGGGTTTTAGAGATATTGACCATTCATTAAGTTTTTGGCTGGCAGTTTTGAAATATTTTTTTAAAAAGTAATTCAGTTTTTACATAAAATACTCACTGAGATAAGATTGTGTCTCTGATTCTCACTTTGCAGTTGTTAATGTGAAAATCTATAAATTTTGGCTATTTTACTCCATAGTCACTTGATTTGCATGAAGCTATGCAAATTTTGGGGAAAATTCTCATTCCAGATGAGAATATTAATGTGAAGAGTGCTGGCTGATGTGAGCCATATTTTTTTCAGTGATCATAATTCCCTGCACCTCATTTGGTTTATACTTATAAAATGGAAATGTCTCAACATGCCACTTTCTAATTTCATATTAATATTAAATAGGTGAATAAGAGGTACATAAAATGTCTTACTATTCTATAGGGATACATTTAAATATGCAAAGCCGAATTTTATTGTTGTTTTCAAAATTAAAAGATTATATATTTTTCATGCTATCATGTGTTTTCTTATTCTGATTATTTTTTAAGCTAGTTTTAACTCTCTTCATTTGAATAGAAGTCCTAGTTTGTTTTTTTATCTCTACTGCTTCCCTCTTCCAGCTCTCCTGCCATTTCTGTAAGAGCTCCTTGGTTCTAAAATACAAACCAAGTAGTGTAATTAAATATAGGAATGTCTTGGTGGGAGAAAGAAGTTTATATGGCTTGTCGAGACTATCTCAGTGAGTCCAATTTCACAAACCATTAACATTTTAAAAGGGGAAATTAATTTGACTGTCATCTTCCAGAAAGGGGAAAATGTTAGAAAATATTATTCCAACAATTTGGAAATGACAGCTTGATGGAAAATGTATTTCTATTATTATAAAATAAGGAGATGCATTCCTAGAGAAAGGTAGGAGATTTTCCTTAAACTATTTATTAATAATGTTAAAATTTTTCTCTATGTTTGTGGGGAAGCACCAGAGAAATTAGAGAAAAAAATATAGGCTTCACAGAAAACTTTTAATGAACCTCAGCATAAACAAATAAATAAGAACATGGAGAACATACGTAATGAGATGTATGTAACTAAGGAAGTATATAAAGTTGTATGAGATTAGTGTCAGAGATATTAAATCAAAACAAATTCAAAGACCACAAACTGAATGGATCAACCACATAAGAATACAACATGAACAAAAATTCTCCAACTGGTTAGTGCTTGTTGTAATTACTTACTAAATGATCAAGAAAAAAAATGTATATTTTTAATTTATTTTTTACTTTTCTCTTTCTCAAAAAAATGAGATTACTTACATGTCATAATTTCCATGTATTTAAGACACAGTTCAATTAGTTTTGCCAAATGTATGTATACAGTTAAGCCACACACCAATTAAGGTATAGAATGCTATATTTACTCTAGAAATAATTTACCCAACCTCTTTTCTTCCAATTTCAAAGCTTCATATAAATAGCATTAGAAAAAAGCAGAACAAAGAATTTAAATAAACCAATCCTATAAAACTGATTGTGCAATTGAGGCTACCAGAGGGGAAGGGAAAATATATAGTAGGGAGGGGAGCAAAATGTGGTGGAAGACTATGAGTTTCTTAGAGGTGGGTGTTGCTGAGGAGATACATCTGAAAAGATGCGATCCTATTAAATCAAATACAACATTGTAAACCAATGTTATCTCAATAAAAAAGAAATAAGACAGAGATGAGCAAACCCATAGAAAATGGACAAAGCGGTTTCTCAATCTAATTTTTTTTTTTTTTAAGATTTATTTTATTTATTTATGCATATAAGAACTGGGGTCTAGAACAGAGGTATAGGGGTGAGAGGATTCACCAGAGACAGTGGGGAGCAGAACGAGAACAGGCAGATCTACTGAAATACGCTGCTGAGGGGAGCAGCAGGCAAGACTGGAGTGGTCTACTGTGCCATGTGAGTTAGCTCCCTGGCCAGGGATCGAACTCAGGTCACAGTAACTGGTGATAGCTTGATAGCACTGAAACATAACCCCTACATCACCAGGGAGGACCCAATCTAATGAATTTTTAATTATTGATTAAAAAGTTAAACAAAATAATGCTATATCTTTTTGTTCCTACATATATGAAAATAATTCCAAGGATGGAGAATGATTTGTGTGGGTTAGTATGTGAGATCAAAAGGTATATACTTTTCATTTCAGAAGGGCTATCTGAAAACTAATTTTTAAATAGAAAATATTCATTAATTTACCAGTTCAATTATGAAGAGTGCATGTTTTAATAAATGGTTGTTGAAGTAAGTATAATTGTATTTTAGCATATTTGTAGCATCATCTTATTTAGTAGCCATCAAAAATAAAAGATAAAAAAGATAGATAACCTAAAATTAAACTTTAAGACATTTTAAGTGAAATAATGTGGAGCTGATGACAAGTATGATATAAATCTTCATTGTTAAGAGTTGAAAGATCACAAAGGTATAACGGGAAGTAGTCTGTAAGAAGCATAGCCTATTCCTTGTATATCGTAAAATTATTATTTTTGTAAACATTTGTTTTTATTTATACAGACAAAATGCATAAACATTTGAACGGTTTATAGTAAGATACTAATAATTGTTTTCTGTGATTTGAGATGTGTGATTTTTTAATTTATATTTATATATTTTAGCATAGCCTATATTCATAAAAACAAGAACTTATTACATTATGGTATAATAGATATTTTTATCCTATCCCCTTTCTTAAAAATAGAATTAGTTCAGGGCCTCCCCTGATGGCATAGCGGTTGAGTGCTGGGCTGCAAAGCTGCCCGCAGCCTCTGCAGCGCTGGTTCGATCCCTGGCCGCCGGCGAGGGTCCCACATGACGTGACACACCTCTCCTGCTGCGCCCGCTGTTCCCCTCAGCAGTGTATTTCGTCAGTCTGCCTGTTCTGTTCCCTGCTCTGGCTCTGGTGAATTCTCTCACCCTTCTGTGCTTCTGACTGTACCCAGTGCTTGCATAAATAAATAAATTAATTTAAAAAATAGAATTAGTTCAAAGACAAATAGAAAATACATAGAAGATAATTAGGTACAGGAAAAGAAAAATTGTTCTTAAGTTTGATGATATTATGATCTTTATCTCCTTAGATTCAGATTCTCTGTTTTCTAATTAGCTTTTTTCCTCTTAGTCTTCTTATTCTTTGTTTGTCTAACCAGTGCATCAAATATTACCAGCTGGTAATAAACTGGTTTAAATATATAACATGGGTTTTGAAGTAAGGTGATGCAGTTTGAAATCCCAGCTATTTTACTTCCTTAGTGCATTCATATGGACTGAATTAACTTTTCAGTATCTGTGTGTCCTGGGCTAAGTTAATAGAAATGACAGCATACTATTTAACTAGAGTAGTTGCTTAGGAAATACTATGCATTTCTTCCTCTTCCCTGATTTCACTTCCTCCTTAGTCTAGGTTGAGATCTATATTTACTGAGCAATTCAGACCTTGCTAGAGTCCCTCTTAGTCATCCCTTCAATCTCAAAAGAAAGAATTGATAGAGTTGGAGAAATCTTAGAGTAACTGTATGTTCGTGATTCAACGTTGAAATCCTAATCTGAAATATTTGTCCAACTCAGGCTTCTTCAATCTTTCTGTGTAGCTCAAAGGGGCTTCCAAGATTCTTGAGTTAGCATTCCCAAAACACAATTTTATTATAGTCTATGAATGTTTTCTGAGAACTATAGTGAAAATTATTATGACCCATTCATATGCAGGTGAATACAAAAGAAACACTGTGTCAGCAGATATAGCTAACAAAGTTACAAAACTATTCATAAATATTTAGGAGAGACACAATTGTATTATATGTTTCTCAGGTCTCAATAATTATTAAAGTTTTCTGCATAAATGTTATTTGTCCTTAGTTACTTCTTAGGATATAAGTATAAAGAAATGACTAATTTGCATTCATAAGATCCTTTCAAAACAAGTATGTAACAATCTTTCTTGATGTTTTCAACAAGTTGTAAAATAGATTTTTGCTTTATAAATTCATATGGCTTTCTCTTTAATAGTGATGGAAATATAAAACCCTTGCATTTGTAGATATGAAGATTGTGCATAAATACAAACACCACGCTCACTCACATACTACATACATACACATACACACTTGCACTGTATCAGTGACAAATTTCTACCCCAAAATCTCCACTCTGAAAGTGTGCATGGACTTGAAATAATTTGAGGGGATTTACACAATAAATGTTGAATATTATATTATAAAGAAATAAACTTAGAAATTACAAGTACTTCTTATTTCCATTCTTATAGCTTTAAAACATCTAAGAGAAGAGAGGATTGCCCTTTTCTGCCCTCTATAAATAGAAAGTTTAAATACCTGGAAAATGTTCAAAGGAGAGCCTTTAAGGAAATTAAATAGTCTGAACATTAAATACATCTTTTTTCTTAGGAAAAAAGAGAGCAATATTGATCATTAGGCAAATATACATACATAAGGAACATGAGATAAACATGTTGTTTACCACCACATAGCCTTGTAAACAATAACTATAAACAGAATTTTAAAGACATAAGAATAAAGACAGAACTAGCCAAAAGGTGAGCAAAGTTGGTTTTATGGTGTTTATGATATTCTAAGTTGCAATATTTTAATTAAGAACATTTAAACAAACATTGAGACTGCTGTCATGGACTGAATATTTGTGTCACCCCCAAATTCATGTACTGAAATCTTAACACTTATGTTGGTGGTATTAGGAGGTGGGGGCTTTGGTAGGTGATTAGGTCATAAGGGTTCTGAATTAGATTTGTACTTTTATAAGGGTCCCAAGGTAATATTCTTTTCTTTCTGCCATTTGAGACTAAAGCAAGAAGATGGAAGTCGACAATGAGAAAGTGTTGTCTTTCCAGACACCAAAACTGCTGGTACCTTGACCCTATACTTCACAGTTTCTAGAATTATAAGCAAAAAATTGTAGTTTTAATCTATAAGACTAGTCTATTTTTATTATTATAGTTCAAAAGAACTAAGAGTTGATCTTAGTCATCATCATGTCTCAGTTGACCTGGCAAATTTAATGACTAGTCTCACCTAATCCTCTAAAAACGGACCTTTATTTTGAATGAAGGGAGAAAGAATGAATCTCACTGAAAAACAACACATGCACACAAACAAGAAGAAAATTAACAAAACAGTCAAATTTGTGGGCACTCTTTGCAGTTAGAAATTTCTTTCTGTCATAGATCTCATAAAAAGTAATGTACAGTGGTGAGCAAGGTCTTTTACATGTAAGTTTCCCTTTACTCTTCTTGAATGCAACAATACGCAATTTTGATTGTAATATCTCTAAATTTTTGGAAATTAAGAGGTTTGCTGGAGTGTTTACAGACATAGAATTAAAAAAAAAATGATTTCAATGCAATATGACTGGGAGAAAAGGTGAATAATGCCTTTACTCCAGATGTTAATAGTTTTCTGATGGGGAGGAAAGAGCATCAGGGTTTCCTAAAATAGCACAGGGTAAGAAATCAAAAGAAAGAATCCCTGTAGATACTCTGGCAAGCAACACACAAGGAAATACCTTCAGGAGAGGGAGATCCAGACTGGTATTATCCAAGATATATAAAACTATACTTCTCAGACAAAAGGGGGCTGTAGTTAGAGTCTTAAATTTAAATTCTGATTTAGCCACTTCTTCACAACATGACCCTAAGAAAATTTCTCATACTTTCTATCTTTGAATTAATAAAAAACAATTACAAATATTCATGTGTGAGGATTAGGTAAATTATCATGTCACAGCTCTCAAAAAAATATTGTACAGTGATCAAGATATATTTTACATGTGAGTTTCCCTTCATTCTTCTTTACTTTAACATTATGCAATTTTACTCTTCTATTTGAAGTATTTGTTTCAATTTCATTAAATCAGCTCCTTTTTTAAAAAATATGAAAGATTGGGGCCTCCTTGGTGGTGCAGGGTAAGTTTCAGCACTATCTGTTATTGCTGTGACCTGAATTCAATCCCCAGCCAGGGGGCTAACCCACATGGCACAGCAGACCTCTCCTGTCTCACTCACTGCTCCCCTGAGCAGTGAATTTCAGTAGATCCACCTGTTCTGCTCCCCACTCTGTCTCTGGTGAATCTTCTCACATACACCCTATCCTGTCCTACACCCAAGTTCTTATATGCATAAATAAATAAAAATAAATCTTTAAAAAACAAAATAAATTTTGAAAAATTTCAGGAAAATTCAGAACTCCTCATGGTTTCTTAAAAAAATCATTTCTTTAACTGCCTATTAGTGTAAATTTTACAATAGTAACTCTTTTTTTTTAAGTTTGAACAATGGAAATATATTTAACCTTGCAATAAATTAAACATAGGAAACTCATTTATTAGAAAATAAAGAAAATTTAATCTATACAAAATCTCTTATAGTGCAGATTCAGTTTATTACTCATCAAGTAGTAATAATTTTGTAACTGTACATTTGGAAATTTTATGGTATTAAAAATGAAAAAAATTGGTCATATATTTTGAAAAATCAGACTAGATAGGGAAAAAGATGCAGTGGGTTAAAGTGAGATTTATTTAATGCTTTGGTATTTCAAGAAAATAAAATCGCTGCAAATTTACATAGAATATCATTGGATATAGTGAAAGTGTTGTGTAAACTTGAATACATTAGAAAAGGTATACAGTGTTGATTAAAAAATAGAAGGTAAAAAACTGACCATTCTCTCTCGTAAAATAAAAATAGATTAAAATGTCATTCTCAAGATCACTGTTTAATATAGCTTTTGCATTATTCATTTAAAATAGCAAAAACATTAAAATATTAATAAAATTTCGTTAATAATTTTAAAAATAAACATTACTATAACTACTATAAATGGCATTGCACACACTGTGGCTGTCAGGAATGATAGTAAGGATATCTGTTTTCTTTTTTTTAAAGATTTATTTATTTATGCATACAAGAGCTGGGGTACAGGCCAGAGGTGTTGGTGGGGAGAGGATTCACCAGAGACAGAGTGGGGAACAGAACAGGCAGACCGGCCAAAGTACACTGCTGAGGGGAGCGGCTGGAGAGCTGGGAGAGGTCTGCCTTGCCATGTGGGTTGCTCCCTGGCTGGCCAGGGATTTGAATTCATGATGCAGGGCCACAGGCAGCCTCATAGGTTGCACCTTAGCTGTGATTGATTAAAGATTAATAAAATATTGTATTAATTATGGACTTGCATAGAGTCTAATTTTAAAATTGTTTTTTCTTTCGTTTGACCTTAATATTTTCAAATAAATAGTAATTGAGATTTTATTCTTACATTTCTTATTAACTCTACATTTAGAACATCAATGAGAGAGTGACTTAAGTATTGCTTAAGTAACAATTTAAATATTGTTAAATAACTTAAACAACTTAAATAACACATTAACTTAAAATTTGGGGGCATGATTGTTTAAATAGACTTATATTTACCTCCAAATTCACTTATATGTTGTAAAATATAGATGATCAAAGCAATCAACCATCACTATTTTCTCTTAATTCACCTCTAGAACTCACACAACTTGTACAATATCACCTAACCAAGCTACTTATTTTATCCTTAGGTATGGAATCCTCTTTAGCAGTCTCCTCGAAATTTAGTGATTGTCTTTCTAACACCTATTCATGTCAAACAAGCTTGGTGTCTTCAATAACAAAGAAGGAGGTTATATATTAACGTAACTTTCACTCAAGTGTCAGAATTATGCAAATATTTAGAGAAAAATAAATGAGACCAAAGGTTTAGTGCTGATATTTGATTGCATAGGGCATAAAATATTCATGGAAGAGTATGGGTCTTTAAAATTTAGCACTCTCTGTGAACAAAAATTTCAGGACCTATTAAAAAATGTTCTTTGTGTCTTGCTGACACAAAGTAGAATGTGTGCTTAGAGTACCATGTTTTTTGAATCATAGTTGTCAACTTGCCAATGATTCAGATAATATTAATGCATTTTATAACCTATAACTTCTCTAAAGACCTAATTTTCACTAATATTTTCTACTACTTTTAACAAAAAAAAGAGTTGATGAAAACAAAGGTAACTTGAATTGATGAATATATGTTTTTCTGCTAATAATTCTGTTTAGTCTTACACTGCCATGTATGTATTGCCATAGGGAAACATTAAAAGTTTAATGTTTATTATTGTCCAGCAAAACTAATACATCTGTTTATAGTGGAAGTATAAATACCTTAAGTAAAACTGGTTCAGCATTTAAAGATCACTGAATATAAAACACCACTTCAGGCTAACGAAGAATATCATATGATTGCATGAAAAGTTACAAGTCAAAAAATATTGGCAACATTCACCTTAATTCAATATTAAAAACTCACTGAACTAGGAAAAGGTGGGAATTTGCTCAAGTTGGTTAAGATTATCTACAAAGAAACGACAGTTAATATCATGCATAATGATGAAAAATTGGATGCTTTTTCTCTAATAGAAAAAATTTATCATCTTTCACCATTCCCATTTGACATTGTACTGGAGTCAGCAAAAGAAAGGAAAGTAAATCTAGGATTTATCAATAATAAGAATGTGAAGATTTACCCATTTGCATATTTGAACTGCCATATTATTTTTTCTCATTATAAATTTTAGATGCATTGAATACATGTGAGAATTTCTAAGGGCAGAATTATATTAAATTCCTAGACTTTTCTATGATTCAGAAAGATTATTGGGCCTTTAATTGTTTTGTCATGCCTTAGCAAGGACAACTCAATTCAAATTGAGCCCTCAGATAATTGTTGAGTAGAAGAAGGAATATAAATGATGCTATCAGACTTCTCATTTCATAATTTAGGGAGCAAGAAACTGAGAACTGAATTCATTTGTCAAAATCCACAAAGGCTCTCCCCAGATCACTAGTGTCCTAAATATTTTAGCATTATAATTTGATATGTGCTTGTCCTTTGCAAATATGGAATTTGATGCATAATTAATTTTATAAAAGATAAAATCATGCAAATAGAAAATAAACACATGCCAAGAATTTTATGACATTCATTAATTAATGAGTGAATACCTAAAGTTTTCCAAATATTCAAAGAAATTTAATAAATGAGATATTTAGTAGGCAATGCTAGGATCATTGCTGGTTGGAAACAAAACTATTTAATATTCTAAAAATCTATAAATCATAACCATTCAAATTCCCTGTTTCACTGTCCCGAAAGAGTTTCATATCTATTAAATAAAAATACTTAAGATAAATTATGACTCAAGAGAATTGTAATATAGACTAATGTCAATCCCAAAGCTCACTGATAAAACACCCAGGAATTTATTTCTAATGTGCCTTAAAGATTTTTAAGAATTACATGAAGTGGGTGGTTATAAGTGAAAGTGTTGTGTACACTAACTAGAAATAGAGTTGCCAGATTCATTGTTTTTCTTCATAAATACAAACATTTACTTATGAGATAAAACAATCTTCTGTTACTTCTTATGCTATAAGTAATATGTTTTCATGTAATAGAATCATCACTTAAATTTTAATTAGTGTAGCTTGTAGAGCAAATTCCTCTCTTCTGCAGAGATATACACACAACATGAAGTCTTTGCCAAAATGTGGCGCTACTTTCCTTTGTTATAAAATGAAAGTGTGTCATCTGTTTCTCCACATCTGCATTTCACCCAGTGTAGATTTTGTGAGCTTTCCCTTGCAGTTAAGAAATTGTATATTTTTTTTGTATTTTTATGACTTTCATTCTAGTAAATTATTGACTATCATATGCTAGCAATGTGTATTATTTAATATACAATAGCAGTTTTGTCAACTACTTTGTGTTTTAAAGCAAATATAACTATTTCTTACAGAAATACTGCCCATAAACCCCTGCAGTTGACCTTATGCTTGCCTGTTTGGTGAATTGAAAGGTCAGGGCCCAAAGGCAATGTCAACTCTTGATCAAACAAAAAAAGAATAAAGAAAGAGACAAGTAATAGTCTAACCTCTTATTGACAGAACATTGCTAAGCCCATTTGAAAGAGACAGTGTCAGCTCTCCGCAAATGTCAAATCCACATATGATGCTTCCTGACAAATGAAGAATAATACTTACAAAATTGTAAAGAAGGTTAAGATTTATTTGAAGGCTTTACATGTTGCCTTGCAATTCTCTCTTCACTTTTATATTGTTCATCATTGTGATACTTCAGAATCCTAAATATAAGCAACTTTATGATGCACACCTATAAGGATCAGGAGGATAATAAATTAATAGGTGCAGGTGTTGTATAAATAATGGACTTTGAGCGAAGCTTGAGTGTACAAAAATGCATGTGACTTTCAAGACATGAAAAGATTTTTCTGGTACTTTTGATTGTGACCAAGCTTCTTTGTGAGCTGTATGTTACCAAAAATTCCAATTATTCAAGATAAACTAGAAATCTAAATTTGGAATGAAATATCCTAATTTTAAAATTTGGCCTAATTTTTACAAAACATAAATAATGATCAAACAAAATGTCTGACCAAATTATAAGCCTACTTCCATTGCTCTTAAATCTTGGAATTATATTCATGGCAGCAGCATGCCAGATTTAGGGGAAAATATTTCTTTTTAGCTATCTCAAAGTGATTTAATACTTATTTAATATTCTGGCCTTAGGAACAGATTTTAAAATGTGCAAAATTAAGTTATCATAAAAGTAGTAATGTATAAGTGCTCAAATAAACTCATCTAGAATATTCCTGAGTAAATTATGCAATAATTTGTAACTATGTTTAAGAAGTAAAATTAAGATATTTTCCAAGGATTTTTTTTTAATGTAAGCAGAACTCCACTAGTGTAAGGGTCTCAGAAAGTTATTGTTTTCTTCTAAAAGGGGATAAACTGCTGGTACAAATGTTTGTTGTTGTTTTTTAATTTCAATGCAGTACTTTCTTCTTACATCGCTGTTAATTTTTGGACAATATATGATAGCGCCCCTTGGGTGTGATTACCATAGTTCTCCCACCACCAAAGCACCCATTGTCCATCACTATCATCCCTTGTGTTCTTCGCCATCCATTTTCACCCCTCTCCCCCCACTTTCCTTACCATAAGGATTTTACTCACTCATCTTGTGTTCATTTATTTTAAAAGAACATTCAAAGGAAAGATGGGTCATCATCTTGATGATTCTGTCTAGTATTAATGTGTCCAAATATTTTAGTTGAAATCCAATAAATTTAGGTAAAAATTGAATGACCTAGGATCACTATTAGCAAAAACTTGCTCACCAGTAAAATCACCAAGATCCTGGTATCTGTGAATTAAAGATATAAATCACAGATTATAGAACCAAATTTCCCCAGATGCTCTTCCAATAGTCTTTTATTTTTTAAAGATTTATTTTATTTATTTACACATACAAGAGCTGGGGTCTAGGCCAGAGGTACACGGGAGGAAGGGTGAGAGGATTCACCAGAGACAGAGTGGGGAGCAGAATAAGTGAATCGACTGAAATACACTGCTGAGAGGAGCACAGGAGAGACAGGAGGGGTCTGCTGTGCCATGTGGGTTACCTCCCTGGCCGGGGATCAATCTCATGCTGCAGTGGCTGGAGATAGCTTGATAGTGCTGATACTTTATCCCGGTGCTCTTCCAGTAGTCTTGTTTCAGCTCAGTGCTCAGTCTGCTGTTTTGGTAAGGCACAGATGTCAGTCACATTTCTTGCTGGCTATGTATCTACATTATTATCATCATCAGTTGCTATTTCAAGAATCATATGATATTTAGAAGTACTTCTTCCTGACAAAAATCCTAGATCAAACCAATTAATTTCTCAATTCTCAGCTTTCTCATTTATTTTCAGTATCAGAATGCTACAATGTTAGCTTCCATTTCTGAAAAATAATTAAATGAGGGCCATAGGAAGCAGATAATCTTTTTAGTGGAAAACTCTGGGAAAATTAGTAATTCATAATCTCAGTAGAAATGTAGTTTTGGCTAGGTCTAAAAATATCTGATGTTAAAGTAAGAAAAAAATCACTTTTTAAAAATTATTTTATTTTATATATTTTTACATCATTTTTCATTTTTGCACAATATATGCATTTTCATCTTGGCTATAGACCCCGTACAATTCTCACCACCCTTGTTTTGATCCTACTCCCTTCTCCCCCCCTATGCACATAGTGTATCTCTGGTTTATAGTTACTTGTTCATTTTGATTTTTACTTTATTGTAATTAGCCTTTTTCCTGGTCCCTCATTTAGGTTTTCTAAATTCCTGCTATAAGTGAGATCATCCGGTATTTTTCTTTTTCTTTCTGACTTATTTCACTGAGCATGATCCCTTCCAGCTCCATTCATGTTGCTGCAAATTGCATGAGTTTATCTTTTTTGATTGCTGAGTAATATTCCATTGTGTATATGTACCACATCTTCTTGATCCAGTCACTCAAAAAATGGGCAGAAGAGCTAAAAAGAAACTTCTCCGGAGAAGAAATGCAAATGGCCAACAGGCATATGAAAAAATGTTCAACAACACTTGTGATTAGGGAAATGCACATAAAAACTACAATGAGATACCATTGTCACGTAGATACCATTGTCATATAGGGCCTCCCCATGTGGCTCAGGCAGTTGAGCACAGCGCTATGAAACTTTCCGCAGCCTCTGCAGTGCCGGTTCGATCCCGGCCAGGCAGCGAGTATACCACATGGTGCAGCAGACCTCTCTTGTCTTGTCCGCTGCTCCCCTCAGCAGTGTATTTCGTCAGTCTGCCTGTTCTGTTCCCTGCTCTGTCTCTGGTGAATCCTCTCACCCTCCCTCACATCTGGCCTGTACCCTGGTTCTTGTATAAATAAATAAATAAATGAATCTTTAAAAAAAAATGTCATGTAATATTAGAAGTTCCATAAACAATGTCATGACCACAAAAACCCTTATATTCAATAACAAATTGCAAACTTATTAATCTAAAACAGTAATATGTATTATTTAGTATAAAATCAAGTGAAATGATTAAAATGCTTTCAGACCCTAAGTTCATAAGAGGAAAAAAAAAACTCATTTAGCCTTTTTCATTGACTTTGCTTTTACAGCTAAAACAAAGACAAGAGACTTATCAACAAACCTTGAGCTAAGCTGCAGACTGCCAACTAAGAAGGCAGAGAGAGAAGAGGATCTGCAGAGAAGATGGGAGGATCAACAGAAATTCAAAACTCCAGTTTTCTGAAGAAAAGCATCTTCAGGGTCTTCCCCAGTGGCTCAGGGATTAAAGGCAGCACTATCAAGCTATCATCAGCCACTGCAGCATGAGTTAAATTCTCCTGCCGGCCAGGGAGGTGACCCATATGGTGTAGCAGACCTCTCCTGTCTCTCCCACTGCTCCCCTCAGCATTGTATTCAGTAGATTCACCCGTCTGCTCCCCACTCTGTCTCTGGTAATCCACTCACCCCCACACCTCTGTCCTACACCCCAGGTCTTGCATGCATAAATAAATAAATCTAAAAGAAAAAGAAAAGCCTTTTCATATTTCATGTATCAAGTACCCAGTGAATAGCCAATGAACTTCAGCCAAATTCATATTTCTTTGCCCATAACCTGCTTTAGGCCAATTCTATGTAAATCCTTTGCCCTCTACCCTTGCTGAGGTAGACTTACTTGTGCTCTGTTGGGTAAATAATGCTGTTTTTACATTAACACCTCTAGTAAGGTAATGGAAGACTTGGAAACTCCCAAAAGCAATACCAAAATCCTTAGGGGTGGTGGTGGTGGTGGAAACAACAATCTGAATCCTGGCCCTGGACTCCTATTATAACCAAAGTCTTTTCTAACTTGGAAGGATGAGGCCATACTCTACCCCACAGTTTCTATTACTATAATAAGCTTACTTTTGATATTTGGCACTTGTCTCTTGAATTGCTTAGCTTTTTGTTTTTTTTTTTTTTTTTTTGGTCTCCAAAAAGCTAGAGGCATTAAAAATTCAGATGAATGATCGGGGAAAAAAATAATAATTTAATAATAATAAAAAACAAAATTAACAGTCAACAATAAATCAGAGACATTCTTCAGGAATGGTGGAGGGAGAGGTATTGAAACAGGGGAGGGAAGAGCACAAGGGACTATGGTGATAGTACATGGATGAATCGGTGGTGGGAATTTTACAGGGATTACATCTGAGAGGAGAAAGCAAATGTTTATACAAACATGAGCAATGATGGGGGCCTCCCTGATGGCACAAGGGCTTAAGACACAGCACTATCAAGCTATCCGCAGCTACTGCAGCATGAGTTCAATCCCCAGGCAGGGAGGTGACCCACATGGCACAGCAGACCTCTCCTGACTCACCCGCTGCTCCCCTCAGCAGTGTACTTCAGTCAATCTGCCTGTTCTGTTCCCAGCTCTGTCTCTGACGAATCCTCTCACTCCCTGAACCTCTGGCCTGCACCCCAGCTCTTGTATGCATAAATAAATAAATTTTAAAAAAAAGAATGCTTTAAAAATAAAATAACAATGATGTAGAATATATATAAATAAATAAATTTAAAAAATTCAGATGACTATAACCCAAGTATATGAACAATTGGGATTACAACCCAGTTATATCTCAATTTAGCTAGGAAAAGATTCTGTTCCTCAATGGCCACTAAAACCTCTGCCCTTAGTCACTTGGGAGCAGTTCCAGAAGCAGTTTCACCACATAGGATGCCATACAAGCAGGTTTTAGAATAAGGATCTTGACACCTTTGGGACACTTATTTATAAACATGACCTTATTTTGATATTTGCTGTATTTTCCTTATAGGTATAAATAACATTGCATTTGACAATGCGTATACATTTCTGTTTTCAGAATACTAAGAAATGTTTATTTTGCTTTCAGAGTAAATCTTTAGTAGTGTAGTTATTCAGTAAACATCATTAAAATTATGATAGTTAATGTTTCTTAATTTCTTTTTTAGAACACTGTACTAGTTTACATTTGTCCTGTAACAGTGTGTCTTTCAAAAATGACATGTGTGTAGAGTAAATGGATTGAAAGACTATGTAAATTGTCAAATAGGTTAAAAGAGTGTTTTGTTGGTGAATTCATTCCTCTCCATAGACATTTCTTTTCCTTCTGTCTCAGTTGAGTCCTGTGGCTATTCTGATATTTGCTACACAGGAGGTCCTGAAATATCCTTCTGTGTTCAAAGTAATTTCATCGTAATATAGATGAGGGGAAAAAATCCTGACTTTGACCTTGAACAAGATGACATTATTCAAGATACTGGTTTTGCTACACATCATTTCTCTGTAAATTAAAATTTCCAATAATCTATCTAGACATTAAGTGAGGGCTTACTGTACAGAACCTCTTACAAATGTAGTATTTTCTAAATTTTCTTTTACCTCTACCATTACAAAGATTGTCTCTACTGCCTGAAATTCCTTTATTTTGATTTCTCTGTAACAACCCCTTACTTAAACTTCAGGTCTATCTGTCTACCAATACCATTAAAAACAAAATTATTGTATTTTGGAAGACATTTTCTAATTTACAAATAGTGTTCACATCCTAATACTAAATACCTAATCCCAAATGTTAAAATTAATAATTCTGTCTGTTTATGATACTCCAAATCAATTAATATTTGGCTTTAGAAGGAAACAACTTTCAAAGAAAAGATAAAAACATCATGTTATTTTCAATATCACATATATTCTATGGAAATGAATTACTTTTCATTTTTCGTTGTTCTTCAAAGAAATACAATCAAACTCAGAAAAACCACTCAGTGAGCTCTGGAATAACACTTTCTTATTTTTATAAGTATTTTATATTTTGAGATAGTTACACATTCACAGAAAGTTGCAACAATAGTAAAGAGATTTCCTGTGTACCCTTCATTTTTATTTTCCAGGTAGTAATCATAATAACTGTGGAACACTATCCAAAACAGAAAATTGGCTTTGGTACCTTGTGATTAGAACTATAGGGCAAACTTCGTTATTTAGTTCCTCCTGGACTTATAAGTAAGTTCATCTTATGGAACCTAAGGAGCATGAGTTCTTTGAATTTTTATTTTCAATAAAATTCCCATAGTTTAAATACTGTATTCAGCAGATAAAATTTGCTCTTGTTATATTTTCTCTTGAATTTCTTCATAAGAAATTTGCACTTTTGAGAAGTCAATATTCACACATCTCATAGACATTAAAAGTGTTTTCTAGGAAATAAGGAACCTTGGGTATATTGTTCAATCAGCACTTTATAAAAAGCTATTAAAAATTTTCAAGTTTTTACATGGGAATAATGCCAGTGAGCCTCTATACTCAACATTTTGTGACTACATACGTTCACAATATAAACATTAAATTCAGTTTCAGTGTGAATTACATGGATATTTTTCCAAATCTGAAGAGTAGATCATTTAAATTTAAGCCATTTCTGAGCATTGAAAATAAAGAAAAATGTAACATTTATATTTGAAGGAAATTATATCACTATCCAAATCTCATTAAATAAAAAGAAAACAATACATAAATTAGTTTAACTACATTAACTCAAAATTTTTAGATAAAACCATAACTTGCAAATGTATAAAAAAGCAAATAAAGGGATGGAATATGGTTTTCCCAGATAAACTATTGTTTTAAGCCATGTTTACTGTATTTGATCACGTGCATTAGCTTTTCAAAATGTGGGAAAATTATGGATATGCCAATAAATAATAGTACTGGGAAAATAATGACTATAGAGAAAATAAAATGAAAATGGAGTTTATTTATTTTATTTTATTTTTTAGATTTATTTATTTATTTACACAAGCACTGGGTACAGTCAGAAGTGCGGGAGGGTAAGAGAATTCACCAGAGCCAGAGCGGAGAACAGAACAGGCAGATTGACCAAGTACACTGCTGAGGGGAGCAGCGGGCGAGACAGGCGAGGTCTGTGTGCCATGTGCGACCCTTGCCAGGGGAGGGGGATCGAACCGGTGCTGCAGAGGCTGTGGGCAGCTTTGCAACCCAGTGCTCAACCGCTGTACCACCGGGGAGGCCCTGAAAATGGAGTTTATATCAAATTGCAAACAAGCAATAAATGACAGAGAATTTTATTTATTTAAATTAAAAATCCACAGCTCTTTTGTGACGTATGATGTGTTTACATCATATAGACCCATTATAACTTGAAAATAAATATTGCCTGATTATTATTGAATATAATTCTCTGCTACAGGTGTCAAAAACATTGTTACATTATTAGTAGATAATACAATCACAATGAGTAAATAAGTGGATAACCAATATCTCTCCCTCCTTTCCTCCTTTTCTCCCTACCTCCCTTCTTACTTTCCCACTTCCTACCTCCTCCCTCCCTTCTTTCCTTCCTTCTTGGGACTCACTTGTAACTCTTCAAGTTTGCCTGGAAAATCTTTGGTTTCTAACATGCATTCTCCAGCAGACTGCTTAAGATCAAAACTAACTCAGCAGTGAAGACCACAGATAGTAAGCATCTAAATATTCTGCTATTATATGACTTGCTAAAGCAAATGTAAAACTGTAAGACCAAAGCTATTTACTGCCAATTGGGAATTTGCCACAAATTTCTTCAAGGGCATTAAATAGCAGTGTTTATTAAATTTGAATAGGGGAATTATATTAACTGTTTCAAATCACAAGGGCATTGTAAAGGCCAACTGAGGCAGTAATATCCTGTAACCCAAGTGACTCATTAAAATTAATAGTTTTCAAAATGTGCTTGTTTATTTTTTTCACTGAATGTTCCCAGGAAGTTTAGCTTAGTAATTATCTATTTTTTTTAATCATCTGACAATATAATAGTAAGGCAATTTATTTTATTTTGTGTGTTTGTGCTTGTAGAAGCACCGCCAGAGGGGTAGGCGGTGAGAGGATTCTCCAGAGACTGTGTGGGGAACAGAACAGGTGGATTTACTGAAAAACAAGAAGGAGAGCAGAAATCAAGAAAGGAGAGGTATGCTGCACCATATGTGGGTTAGCTCCCTGGCCAGGAGACAGAACTCAGGCTTTAGCAGTGATAGCACTGACACTTAACCCATAAGCCACTAGGGAAGCCCAAGGCAATTTCTTTTTCTTTTCTTTCCTTTTTTTTTAGGGCTGTTGGAGACATGATCCGGTTGAGAGACTGGATGTAACTTTAAATGACCAAGGAGAAATTCTCCTACATACCTAGTTCTATTAACATATAAATATTCTGAAATTCTTTTTTTAAAAATATTTATTTATTTATTTGTTTGTTTGTTTATACATACAAGCACTGGGTACAGTCAGAAGCACGGGAGGGTGAGAGAATTCGCCAGAGCCAGAGTGGGGAGCAGAGCAGGCAGAAGGACTGAAGTACACTGCTGAGGGGAGCAGTGGGCGGCAGGAGAGGTCTGCGCGCCATGTGGGGCCCTCCTCCGGTGGTCGAGGAGCAGCCGGCGATCGAACCGGGGTCGCATAGGCTGCAGGCAGCTTTGCAACCCAGCGCTCAACTGCTGCGGCACCGGGGAGGCCCAATATTCTGAAATTCTATCATTCTCTTTCTAAGCACATCCATATAACCATTGATCTCCTTTTGATAAGAAAATTATAGTAAAAGTTGTCCTAATGTTTGATACCGAAAGTTTCCATTTACTACCTTTTATTTATCTGATAGACTAAAATTAAGAACTTACCACAATTGCTGCATCAAATTGAGAGTAATAATCACAACCACCTATGTTGATACGTTTTTAATAAGAAAATGAATTAGGAGTTGACATGTAATTTGCTATAATTTTTTTTAATTATAGGGAAAGCAGTAATCACAAGATTAGAGCACAGAAAAACTGTGCGATCTTTCAACCTAACATTTTAGAAATGAAGTCAAGGGCAAGAATTAACCCAAGATAAAGAAAATGAAAATGAAAAAAACTGTGGGTAACAGGTGTTTAAGCAAAAAATCCAAACTAAATTTCCCTGTTTTTCTTATCTCACATTTCTTATGCCCACAAAAATAGTGAGTATTCATACAAATAATGGATGAATAATAATCAAAAATAAACCTGAATGGGTGTTGAACATGATGTTTGAATGGAAATAAAGAATGAAATGGAAACAAGGAGACAAAATACATACATTCTAAGAAATTATCGAAAGAGTAGTCATCACAAAAAATGTTTCTCCATGTAGTCATAAATAAATATTAAATCATCATTTTTTTTGTGAGATAACATTTGTTTAGAACACTGTATGTGATTTAATGGATTAGGTTCCTGTCTCCTCAGTTGTAAGTTACCACACATCACCCACCATCAAGGCCCATAGACCATATGGGCCTCCTTCCCCATTGTTCTCACCATGCCTCAATCCTACAGTGATATTCTTAGATTTTAAGTTTTGTCCATTTTCTATATTCTATATATGAGTAAAATCGGATAGTATTTGTCTTTCTCCTTCTGATTTATTTCACTTAGCATAATCCCCTCCAGTACCATCCATATTGTAGAAAATTGCAAGAATTCATCTTTTGATTTTGAGTAGTATTCCACCCTATATAAATCTCACATCTTAATGCACTCATTTGTCATTAGACACTTAGATTGTTTCTATGATTTCTTTATCATAAATAGTGCTGCAATTTAGGAGCCATATATTCCTTTGATTAGTGTATTTGCATTCCTCAGGTAGACAGCTAGGAGTAGAATTGCTGGGTCCTGTAATAAAACTGTTTTTAATATTTTGAGAAGTATCCATGCTGTCTTCTGTAGGGGATGGACCAGTATACATTCCCATTAAAGAGTGGATGAGGGTTTGTTGTTTTGTTTTGTTTTGTTTTTTCCCCCTACACTCTGCTGCCCCTTTCTCTAGTCCTTTGATGTTTTTTTGTCTGTCTATGCTCATTGTCATTTCTGGGTTACTAGCTTCTTCCGTTACAACTCCATAATATATAAATAAAAGTGAATACTCACTGTCCTCCTTTGAATATTGAGGTCTCTGAACAGTTTGACATCGTCTTTATGCTATTCAGAGAAGCTACTTATGTTTGTTTTATAATTAATGTCCTACTTCATTTATTATAGTTAGTGTGAGGAATAGAGAATAGTATAGCTACTTGATCTTCCTGGAAGTGTTTTATTGCTTAGTTTTTAAGATTACTGGCACTGAAGTAAATAATGTGTTCAAATTCTAGTTCTGTTACACAAAGTGTCTCAACCATTAGGGAAACCCTTCTTCACTTTTTTCCTAAGAATTGTTACCTTCAAATTGGAGAGAATAGCTTATAGTATTACTTTATAATAATAAAGACCAAACAAATATTTCTGAAATATATGTTGCATGTATTTATATTCAGTAATTTTAGCTACTCTAGAACTTTTTTCTGCATATGTAGAAATTTTTATTTTAAAATGTTAATGAAAAAAAGATAGAACTCAGTAATTTAGCATATTTAATTTTGACTATTTTCTAGTTCTGGAATGTGGTTCCATGAAGACCTTGTACATGAGTGACTTTCATTTTCTCAGCTACGTTTGGATAGCTTATGCACCTTGGATGTCATAGTCTTTCTGATCTTGCTGCTGCCTGGATAAATTTCACCTTGTCAGCTTTTATGAAGCTATAAAATGTGGTACAGCATAGATCTAGAACATTTCCTCTTCCTATTTTTGTTTAAATAATCATTCCAGCTCTATAAATTCAGCATATAGTTATTGCTTTAGGACTCAAATTCTATCTCATTTTCTACCTAAGCAAACATTTATTCTAAGTCAGGTGCTATCTCTTGTGCAAAAGGAGGTGGTGGAAGTACACTTGTGTCTTTTTTTTAAAAAGATTTATTTTATTTATTTATGCATACAAGATCTGGGGTGTAGGTTAGAGGATTTACCAGAGACAGAGTGGGGTACAGAACAGGCAGAATGAGTGAAATACACTGCTGAGGGAAGCAGCGGGCAAGACAGGAAAGATCTGTTGCACCATGTGGGTTAGCTCCCTGGCTGGGCATGGAACTTGTGCTGCAGTGGCTGTAGACAGCTTCATAGTGCTGCGACTTAACCTCTTGCACCATCAGAGAGCCCACTCTTGTGTCTTTCTTGAAAACTTTTACTTCTTTTCACTAAAAAAAAAAAAAATAGTTGTTTATTTTGAAAGTATCTTAGGGCTCAAATTAACATTTTAGACTTTGAATGCTGCCATTGGACATGGTCCTTTACTGTTTCATTGTAATGAAAATGGTTGAGAAAACTGGATTAAAACCAGATGTTGAAAATCACACATAAAATACCACTATTTTCAACATTTTGTTTCCTCCTAAGCCCAAACTACTTTGCTCTTCGATAAATTCTTCCCAATTAAAATAAAAGGTGACTTGCTTCAGAGGAAGTTCTATTCTCAAAGCTATCATTCAAAAGGTTGGTTTTGTTCTATCCTATATCTTAGATACAATTTGTTCAGCTGGCAATTATCTATTTGTCTTTCAGACCAGTACTAGGCAGCATTGTGTTGCACTGAATGAGATCTCAGCTGGATACAAGAAAGTATTCTATCCTAGCATTACTAACATGATCCACCAGTGATGGGTTTAAATTTCCTCTCTTGAACTCAATACAACCAGCTTAATTGGTGACTCAACAAATATGATACATGCAAAGTCCTAGCCTGGTTCAGTATAGTTAAATTTGTTGAACAGATTGTGACGTCAAAATTATATTGTCAAACCAGCCCTAGCCTTGTTCAGTATAGTTAAATTTGTTGAACAGATTGTGACGTCAAAATTATATTGTCAAACCAGCCTTAGGTTTAGGATTGTGATGTTGTGCTAGCTTTTTCTAGAGCCTTTTTATTTAGCAGTTTATTTAAAAACAATTGCATACATTCTTGAAACTATTTAAAATCAATGTGGTAATGCTAAAAATCTATGCGTATAGTATTTTAAACAATACATTTTCGAAAGAAACAGCTACCAATTAGCTATATATATATGCACACAAATGACTTCATATTTTTATACCATCATGTATGAGAAACTTAAAACTATAATATAAAATATAAGTTATGGAGAAAAACCTAATTTTAAATAATATAAAAGCTCTTACACAGATGTCTTTTTAAAAGGGAAAATTACATAAAGCAATTTTTGTGACAGTGAGATTTAACTTTGAAATTCAAATGCTCATCTAGAGTTTACATGTAAGGCTTATTTTTTATTTCTTGTTTTATTTATGGTCATTGATGAGTCATTTAAATAATTATAAGCCACACTTTCTAATGTATGTGCTACTTACTGTACTTAAATAGTTCCATATCAGAAATTATATTTTATTAACATATTTCGCATAGGAAGTTTAGACTCTGCAAGCATTTGAATCTGCAAAAGACAAGTCAGATTAATTGCAGTAGGAAATATTTTAAAGACAAAATCATCATCCTTTAAATTTATCATATCGGTAAAAATGTGCTTTATCATTAACTGAATGAAAGATTCAACAAGAATATTTTGATTTGGCATTTATCTTCCATCTTTAGAACAAATGGTTTTCATACTATTGGTTGGCAGACTATATTTAACAAAGAAATAAAAGTGCTTTGTGTGATAACTCTCTAAGTTAGCTAATACATAAGTATGTCAAAAGACTTTTAAGTTTTTTAAGGAACTTAGTGTGGAAGACAGATTCCTCAAAACAGGTTGATGAATGGATAAGGATGTGTGTGTGTGTGGGTGTATGTGCGTGTGCGCACGTGTGTGAAATATATTGAATGCAACTCAGCTTAAAAAAGATGAAGCCCTGCCATCTGCAACAATATGAATGGACCTACAAGGAATTTTACGTAGTGAAAAAAGCCAAAGACTTTTTTTGATTTCACTCATACTTATGTATGTAGAGAATGTAGAGCAAACAACCAAATACCTTCTGTACTTTAATTTAAAAATAACCTTTTGTGGTCCTCCCTGGTGGTGCAAGGGGTTAAGACGCAGCACTATGACGCTGTCCACAACCACTGTAGCATGACTTGGATCCCCAGCCAGAGAGGTGACCCACATGGTCCAGCAGACCTCTCCTGTCTTGCCTGCTGCTCCCCTCAGCAGTGTATTTCAGTCAATCTGCCTGTTGTGCTCCCCACTCTGTCTCTAGTGAATCCTGTCACCACTTAGTCCTCTGTTCTGTACCCCAGTTCTTGTATGCATAAATAAATAAATATTTTTTTAAAAATAACCTTTTGTACTGTAAGACCAATTAGTGGTTACCAGAGGGTAAGGGACGAGTGGAGTAGGGAAATCAAGGAATATGGGACAATAGTATGACAAAGGATAGATGTGGACATTTTGTGGTGAAGTTAATGGAGCACATGAACATGTTGATTCTCAGTGATGAACACCTGAATTTTTTTTAAAGATTTATTTATTTATTTTATTTTTATACAAGAGCTGGGGTGCAGGCCAGAGGTGCTGGAGGGTGAGAGGATTCACCAGAGGCAGAGCAGGGAGCAGAACAGGCAGATCCACTGAAATACACTGCTGAGGGGGGCAGCGGGTGAAACAGGAGAGGTCTGCCACGCCATGTGCGAATCTCCCTGGCCGGCTGGGATCTAACCCTCACTGCAGAGGCTGCGGACAGCTTCACAGTGTGGCGCTCAACCCGCTGTGCCACTGGGGAGGCCCACCTGAAAATTTTATAATGTATAATACAATCTCACTTCAATTGAAAATAAAGTAATGCTCTAAGAAAAAAAAATAAAGAGTAGTTGTAGGGTAAGGTAAAAAATGTCAGGCTTTTCTGCCCTCCCGCCATCAGGATAGATGATGGATCCTTGAGGTCCTTAATGCATGCCTGATGGCGGAAACCTGGGCATAGGTAGATGTGATTCACCTGGGCTAAGACTGGGCTTTTAAGGGCGGCGTCACGGGGACGCCAGCAGCAGCAGTAGAAGCCGAAAGAGAAGAAGGCCAAAGCAGAAGCAGAGACCGCCAGAGAGCCCAGATAGAGTGAAGACTTGCTGGGGGCTGGGAGGCCTCCCAGCCTCGCAGCCAGCACCCCTGCCTGCCATATACCTGGTGAACCCCAATAAAAAACCTGCAAAACCACTAAGGACTCTGACTCCTCCTTTACCCGGTTTGCACGGGATCAGAAAACCTGCCCAGTGACCAGTTCCTGCCCTTGCAGTAGTGTTCTGTTAATATGAATACACCACCATATGAGAATGTTAAAAGTATTCTGCACATTTCTAGCGTATTCTATGGTTAAATGTTCTATATGAGAAACTACTTCTTTTCATTCCTTTGTAAATAGGTGATGCAAGAAGCAGATGGCATAATTCAATTATTAGCAGTTGATACAACAGGTAAGAAATGAGAAAAATTTAAGGGCTATTGAACGCTAGGGAACAATATACATTCTGGCACATAGGGAATTAACTGTGGAGCTCTCGTTAGTTTTAATGAGTGTGTTTAGCCAATCTGGAATTTTCACATTGAATCAGCAGAAAGTTATGTAGCACAGGTGCTTAATTGTCGATGGATCTAACATCTGATTTGAATAGATGAAAAGACTGCAGAATAAAACCCTATCACATGCAAAGATAGAAAAGTCTAGGAAACAATATTGTTATATTAAATTAGAAAATAAATAAGAAAACTAACAGTGTCTATTGAGCAAAAGTTAACTCCATCTCATTTAATAAAATAATACAGGTATCCTCTGTGTGCCTAGCAACAATGCATTCATATATTTAAGCTTTTATGTGAGTACTTTGTTATGTGTGATTAAATTTTCAGTACTATTAATTTTATTCAAATATATTCAGTAGAATAAAACTCATTTTATGATACCTAAGCACTAAAACTTCTTCTTTAATATACTTGCAGTAGAATGTTCCCAATATAATGGAACATGCTTCAGTGATTGTGAGTGTATTCATGATTTTTATCTTGTTCAAGTGAGGTAATGACTCTCTTGTTATATAACTTAAGGTTGTGGGAACTCAGCACAACCCTGAACATATCTAGACTACATTTTGCTAGAATATTTGTGTAAACATTTTGCTATTTTTGTTTACAAGATTTGGAGAAATCACTAAGGAAGCTCACAGTATATCTTTTTAACCTAGATAGTTTTATTCATTTTATGTTCTACAGGATTTGAAGAGCTGTCTCAGAGTGATTGTACAGCTTCTGGATTTAACGCATAGAGTCTTATGAATATGAAAGTTCCTTTGATTTCAGCATTTAGACTTTATTCCACTGCTTAATTTCCTCATTTGTTTGGGCAGTTATATTTACATATGATTTGCTATTTAAAAAATCATGAGGTGGGGCCTCCCTGGTGGCGCAGTGGTTGAGCGCTGGGTTGCCAAGCTGCCCGCAGCCTCTGCAGCACTGGTTCGATTCCCGGCTGCTCCCCGGCCACCAGAGGAGGGTCCCACATGGCGCGCAGACCTCTCCTGCTGCCCGCTGCTCCCCTCAGCAGTGTACTTCGGTCCTTCTGCCTGCTCTGCTCCCCGCTCTGGCTCTGGTGAATTCTCCCACCCTCCCGCGCTTCTGACTGTACCCAGTGCTTGTATAAATAAATAAAAATAAAACTTTAAAAAAATAATAAAATAAAAAATCATGAGGTGGGCCTCCCCTGGTGGCGCAGCGGTTGAGCGCCGGGCTGCAAGGCTGCCCGCAGCCTCTGCAGAGCCAGTTCGATCCCCAGGCGCCGGCAAGGGTCTCACATGGTGCACAGACCTCTCCTGCCACGCCCGCTGCTCCCCTAGCAGTGTATTTCGTCAGTCTGCCTATTCTGTTCCCTGCTCTGACTCTGGTGAATTCTCTCACCCTCCCATGCTTCTGACTGTACCCCGTACTTGTATAAATAAATAAATCAATCTAAAAAAATTTAAAAAAATAAAAAAAATCATGAGGTGTCTAGCTATTTTTAAAAATCACATGCATTTGAAGATAAACTCTGCATTGATAATATAGATTAGCTTTGTCATAGGAAAAATAATCTCTTTACCCTAGATAAAAATCCTATTACTATACATTTTATAATTAAATAATTTATAGAGCCTCACAAGTAACACACACACAGATACACATGCACATCTCCTTATGGTTCAAATTACATCAGGCAGGCTATTGAAACTTTCTGAATCTCTGATAGCTAACATTTGCTAACATGTGGGGTTTTGAGATAAAAGGAGAGAAAGAATGGACTGGGTTTGGCATTTAAGAGCTCAGTAAATATTGTCTTCTAATTCTCATACTTTCGCAACAAGAATATCGCTTGTATACAGTGAATTAAATAATCATTCTAATATCCCGATGTCATGTTTCTGATTTGCCGGGTCCAGAACCTGTGTAAACTAGTGTGGAGGTAACTCAACATATTAAAAATATATCCACTTTATCATTCAACAATTTGACCCCTAGGTATCTAACCCCAAAACATGAAATCATTAACTTGAAGTTGTAAATGCACTCCTATGTTCATTGCAGCATTATTTACAATAACCAAGTTATGGAAACTCCTTAAATGCCCATCAGCAGAGCAATTAAAAGAATTTAAAAGAACCAATTTGACAAAAATGTGGAACAATTATAATTTTTATTCATTGTTATTGGGTATTAAACAATAACAAAACATTTTTGGAGAGCTCTCAGACACATTCTTACAATATTTAATATGCACTTACCTACTAGTTAACGACTCTGCCCTAAAAGTTTTACCCAAGGAAAATAAAAGCATATGTCATGAAAAAATACATTAGCCTTAGTTATCACACCACAAATCACAAATATCCCAAACTTTTAGCAAAAGAATAATTTTTAAACAGTGTTACATTTATATGATAGACTACTATTCAGCCAAGAGAAAAAAAAAATAACATATTGCTGATATGTCAAAGAACACTAATAAACCTCAAAAATATCATGTTGACAAATGTCAGTGCAAAAGGTTCATTCCAAATGAATCAATTTATATTAAGCACAGGTGGTAATAATCAATGACAGGCTAAGATGCCATGGGGTTGGAGATTTTACTGGGTGAAAATGTTCTGTGTCTTGATTGTGGTGGTGTACAACTGTAATAGAACTGATTTTGTTTTACTGTTAATTTGTTGGGGTTCTTAATATATCATATATATTATACTTATGTCAGATATTTTCATTTTCTAATATTTCACCCTGTTCTATAGGTTGTCTTTTTATTGATAGTGTGTTTCGATGTGTGGAAGTTTCTAATTCTGATGAAGTTAAATTTGCATATTTATCTTTTGTTGTTCATGCTTTTCATGTCATATCTAAAAATCCATAGGTCCAAGGTCATGAAGGTTTACTCATGTTTCCTTCTAATAGCTTTATGGCTTTAGTCCTTTAATTAGGAAATTGATCCATTTTGAATTATTTTTTAATATATGGTGTGAATTAAAGACCCAGTTTCATTCTTTTTCATGTGAAAGTTCAATTGTCCTAGCCTCATGTGTTGGAGAAACTGTTTTTTCTCCATTGAATGAATTTGCCACCTACTCAAAAATCAAAACAATACATCTCTGGGTTTATTTCTGGAATATAAATTTCTTTTACTTTGATCTACAGATTTTTGCTAGTACTATAGCTTTGTAGTAAGGTTTGCAATTGGGAAGTGTGAGTCCTCTAATTTTGTTCTTTCTTAAGACTCTTTTGTATGTTCTGGACTCCTTAAAGTTCCATATGAACTTGAGGATACTTTTTACATTTCTGATAAAAAATGATATTGGAATTTTGATAGAGATTGTATGAAATCTTCAGATTTCTTTGGGTAGTATAACAGTAAGCCTACAGTCCTTGAACAGGGATATCTTTCCATTTAGATTTTTTATTTATTTCTGCAATGATTTGCAGGTTTTGTGTACAGGTATTCCACTCTATTGAATACATTTATTTCAATGTATTTCAGTGTTTTTTAAAATTTATTTTATTTTTTAAATATTTATTTATTTATAGAAGCACTGGATACAGTTAGACGTGATAGAGGGTGAGAGAATTCACCAGAGCCAGAGGGGAGACCAGAGCTGGCAGACTGACGAAGTACACTGCTGAGGGGAGCAGCGGGCGGCAGGAGAGGTCTGCGAGCCATATGTGGCCCTCGCTCGCGGCCAGGGATCAAAATGGCGCTGCAGAAGCTGCGGGAAGCTTCACAACCCAGCACTCAACCGCTGCGCCACTGGGGAGGCCCCATATTTCAGTGTTTTATGGTATTATAAATAACAATTTTTTCTTTGCTACATTTTTCAAATTAGTCATTGCTCTTATATAGAGATGGTACTAATTTTTGTGTGTTCATCTTGTACCTATAACTTCTTATTAGATCTAGTTTGTTTATTAGATTTAATAGCTCAGCTATCTTGTGTATTCTTTGGAATCTTCTTTAAGTTAAGGTCATGTGATATATGAGTAGAGATGGCATCCAATTTACAAATTGATACTGTCTTTTTCTTTATAGCTCTATCTGGAGGTTCCTGTACAATGTTGTCTAGCAGTGGTGAAAGTTGGCTGCTGTAAGGGCAGGAAGGGACACAGTGCAGGTTTTCAGATCCCATGCAGACCGGGTAAAGGAGGAGTCAGAGTCCTCAGTGGCCTTTTGCAGGCTTTTTTTGGGGTTTACCAGGCATATGGCAGGCAGGGATGCTGGGGGGCCGGGAGGCTGGCAGGCCTCCCAGCCCCCAGCAAATCCTCACTCTATCTGGGCTCTCTGGCGTTCTCTCTGCTTCTCTGCTCTTCTGTTTGTTCTGCTGCTTCTCGGCTTCTTCATTAGCTTCTCCTGGCGTCCCTGTGACGCCGGCCTTAAAAGCACAGTCTCAGCCCAGGTGAATCCCATCTACCTATGCCCACACCCTACTCCACGTGCCCGCCATCAGGCATACATTCAGGACCGCAAGGATCCATCATCTATCCTGATGGCAGGAGGGCAGAAAAGCCTGACATTTTTCCTTACCCTACAGCTGCCTTATTTTGTTCTTGATCTCAGAGAGAATGATACGTACTACAAAATTATCATAGTCCACTTAAAGGTGGAAAAGTAATGTGGCTTGTGAAGAAATATTGACAGTTGTGCGTTGCATGAAATATTTATGAAAATTGCTTACAATTTACTTTTCTAGTTTTTTTAAAAGACAAAAGGATGCTTAAATAGCCTTTTAATATATGTGTAGATAAGGGCTGAAAAAAACATTGTTGATCCAATAGATTTGAATTACCTGTTTCCACTTGTTTAAATCTAACTAGTCTTCAGGCTTGCAGTCAGGTGTTAATCCTATGGTTACTCCCTAATTCTCTGAATTTAAAACAATTGTCTTGCTTGTCACTTTACCAGTGCTCTCTTTTCTGTTACATGTAATGATATAACCTTTTACCTCTGCTGTTCAATGGTGAACTCCTTTAGTGAAAAAGCTATGTGTTACTAATTACTGAGTTTCATTTCACACCTAGAAAAATTTTTGCTACATAACAGATGCTCCATAGATGTTTGTTGAGTTGAAATGACTATTGAACTGTTAAGTTCTTGTTTCACCTTGACCAAAGCACAGTTTCCAGAAGTTTGCTGGTGAGGATAAGCAGTGATTTTCTGCAGATTTTTAATGGTAAATTGTCACAGAAAACTAAACGAGTTTTCATGTAGTTATTAAGAGGTAGTTTTTTAATGTCTTTGAAAGCAATAATTTTCAATGTTATATCAAGTGTAATTAATTGGGAATATACCCAGTAAAATTATTTTCAAATCATGCTTTATCAATAGGTACAAAATTTAAAAAATGTATTTCTCCAAATCTTTTATGAATTATTTCTCTACCTCTTTTTTCTAACTTTGATTTCCATGTCTACATTATACTTTTAAATTATGCTACACTGGAAAAAATTTTAAGCATAATGTTAGAGATACAAAATGTATGAGATTTTACAAGTCTTTTTTATTATGTGGTGAATCTCCTGACTATTTTAAAAGTAGAAGCCCAATTCCTTGGTATCAAAGAAGAGAGGTAATTGCTCTAGTAGTAAATGGCTAGAGATTTTATTATACTGAAATAAGGAAAGACATTCGCCTCTAGTATGGGAGTCCTTCAGTATGTACAGAATCCCTTTTTATAATCAAGAGAAGCCTTGCCAATGAGGCCAACTCTACAAGTAGAAAAGGGAAGGAGGGAAATGAAGAGAGATTCCGGCATCGGGAATGAAAGATAAATGAACTCTGAAATAGTAGATGATCTAAAATAAGTTCAAAAAATGCCAAGTGTTACTAAAAATGGATCTACCATATGATCTAGTCATTATACTCCTAGGAATATATGATCTAGTCATTATACACACTAATTTGAAGTGAAACTTGTACTTCTATGTTTATTGCAGCAATATCGTACAAAAATGAACAATGATGTAAGAAAATTTTAAAAAAGATAATTAAAAAATGTCATGTTAAATCAGATCTAAGACCTTTTCATTTCCTCCTTTCAAAATTTCCCCAAATGTTTTAAAACATGATTATTTCTTTATACACACTTATAGATGTTTCACTTTACCGTACTTCTTAGATAAATATGAAAACATCAAATGAATATTCTGGAGTGAAGTATTATCTACTATTGTCAGGGATGGGACTAGGTAAGGGGATGTGAATAGTTAGTGCAACTCTGTAATCTTTTTGGAAAAACGTTACTCAATATACATAGTGACACATTAATGTCATTTTCATCTACCTATCTGTCAACAATCTACCCTCATCCATATATCTGTCATCTATGTACTCTGCAGAGACAAAATATGACAATCATCTATAGATAAAATATATAGCATTTTAATTAATATAGCATAAATAGCACATGTCATATTGTTTACAAATCTTGTAGAATTGATTGACTTGGTTTAACTTACAGAAGAGCAAACTGTTTAACTTCATTGTAAAACTCAGTTAACACATATTTTATTATCAGTTTATTTGTGTTAATTATATGGGTGAGCTGTTCAAATTAATTGGTGCTATTTGTAAAACACTTACCTTAGAAACCACCCATTGGAATGCTTCATGAATAGGTGCTACTTATTAATCATAAATGAATATAGTATATTTAATTTGTTTAACCAGGCAGACAGTAAGACCATTAGAAAAATCATACTTTAAAAATTAAGGACTTCATATAGTTACAGATTTGGGTACTAGATGAAAATTTAAGATATTTAATGTTAATCACAATTTGGAAACAAGAAGTGAATAGATTAAGTATTTAATATAACACAATGTTTATTTAAAGGGATATTATTATTGGTTTTAAAAATGGTTATCTTTCATAGTTCATCAAATTCTAACTCCTATGAGGAGGAGCATTTAACTGAGAATTCAATTATGAGAATTCAGGCACATGCTGATCCCAGGAAAAACAGACTATTTCCATTTATGATCTACAATGAATGAAACAATTGAAAGATGTGAGAAAATGGTGAATGGGACAATGAAAATTATAATTTTATTTCACATTCATTCCTTTTTATGTAACACTATGACATAAGCACATAATCTTCTGATTTACCAATGAGGCTACGCTTTACAGTTGAAATACCTATGTAACCATAAAGCCAGCCTCAAATTTGAATATATAGCCTATGTTTATGTCAGCTAAAATTCCCAAGGACCTATTTAAAAATCTCAATAAAATAGAGAACTGAGTGTCTCTGTATGATGATAATGGTAGGGAATCAAATGTCATCTTCCACTACCTGAAGTATAGCCCTTCCTGAAAGGAATTAGTCACAGTGGAAACAGTTATATAAAGAAAAAGAAACTGCATTGAGCTGATATTTCATACTCTGTATTAGTTTCTGGTTGAGAAGGGGGAATTCACACATTGCTAATTTTTTTGTTGTTGTTTGGTTGTTTCTTCTTTGCTACTATTAGCAATTATCTTCCATAGAAACAACCTTGCATATACAAGTTTGCTTGGTTTTGATGGAAAAATCTTGAATTTGAAATATGTGCCTTGAAATTCCCATTAAATTACAAAGTAAGTTATTTGTGAGAACAATAAGTTTACTCTGATACATTTAACTTTTTTCCCAGATTCTACATTTACATGTAAGAAATGTTGCTGATGGATTAATAAAAATAAGAAATGTGGCTGAGTGGGTAATTTTCTTTGCAGCAAATTTCTATGGAAAAGATGTATTTAACTGACAACAGACAGTCTTACAGAATAAAGGATATTAATATTTTTCTTCATGTAAAGTGGCTCAGAATAAACAAGGTATGTGAAAATAACCAGGCTCTCTTTACTTTAAATATCAAGTAACCTCTAATATGTGCTAAACTCCTCTATGCAAATTGTTATTTATGGATTTTTTTCTTTTGCTATCATGGCCTTTGCAATTTTTTTTAATAATTATGATGTGTGTGCTCTGAATCAATGTTTTATAGAGTTACTCTCAATTCAACTTATATTATCTACCTCAGAACTCATTCTCCTATGAATTATTTTTTTTTCCTTTGCTTTTGTTGTTGCTATAGATCCTCCTGATCAGAAATTCCCACTCCAAATCTTTGCTTCAAATTCTGCCTTCTGGAAGCTACTGAATCCTCTAGCTATAAATTTCCTATTGATGCTGCGACATTAAAATACATGCAACTGTGTTACACATTGCCTGTCAAAGAAATTTGTGGTTGTGAAAACATTCCTCTTCTGCTTGGTTTGTCACTTCTTTGATGGCAGTCTCTGCCTCATTTGCTTTTTCTGTCCTGTCACAGTTTCCACTGCTTGATGACTTTTATGTTAGAAGGGATAGGTATCTCAGGCCATTTTAATTTCCAGGCTCTCACTGAAGAGTAGTTCTCTTTCTGAGTTATTCATTCTTCACATGTATATGTGAAAAAAAATGTCTGTAAACACACGTATACATACATATTCAAGTTTGTTCTGGCAGATATCTTCAATGTGTGGACTTCATTGTTAACTCTCAGTGTGTACTTTCTATGTTTATTTTGGGATGAGTTTAGTCACAAAGCAATTTCTCAAATACTTTGTTGTTAAAGATACAATATATCATTAGTTAGGAAATTCACCAAAATATAGTAAATTTTAAAATGTTAACAAGAAACTGAAAAACTTGCTCCTTAAGCACAGAGGAGATGGAGAAGTGAAAATTGATTACAATGATGAAACAAATTATATTGCTGATCATGTTTCTCAAGTGGATATACATTGCAAAAGAAACTTAATTGAATAATGAGGAGAAATAAAACAGTATTGTATTTCCCTTGTAACTTCCCAACAATTGCTTATATATATGGGGCTCTTAGAGGCCCAAAACTGATAGTCTCCATCTGCAATAATAGAACAATGAAGTCATGCATTGGTATTTGATTGGTGTGTCTTATAGGCCTTGACATATAATAGATAGTAGATGAAGATGAAATAGAGTTTTATGTTCCTGGAGAAAGTAATGTGCAAGATATCCTGAGCATTGAAAATCATTTAGAAAACATTGCATTTATATATTTCAAAAAACATTTATATTTGAAAATCTACACTGATATATTTTGCTTCCAACACTATTTCCATTGACATCATTCTTCTTCATTCTCTATACTTAACTACCTTTTGTTTTTACCTTTTTTTAACATTTGTCTCCCTTCTATCCATATGTGAGAATGCCAGTTTCTCATATTCCCCCCAATGCATCATCAAATTAAAGGATGTTTTTGACATACTGAAAGGTGAAAATAATATTTCATCATTGTTTTAATTTATACTTCTCTTAATACGTAGGGTTATTTCTTATACCAAAATATATAGTATTCCTTTCTCTATGAACATTTGTTTTTAATTTTCTGTCCATATTTTTCCGGAATTTATACTCTAAGGACTTTTTAGATGTTAGATCCTATCTGACACAGCTTTCTTGTTAACAGTTTATGTTACAAACATTTCCTTTGAACTGTTGTTTCTATTTTTCCTTCTCCCCTCTTTCCTAAATATGGGGAAAACCTCAGATTAATGAAATACTTGGTAATGTTATGAGTATGTGGGTCTATTTTTGCTACTATCCAAAATAGAAATGGAATATTTTGATAGACGGAAAGATGCTAAGATTTGCTTTTTTTGGAAGAAGATATTTTCTGGTCTATAAAAAATACTGGTAGCTGTTTTGTTTGGTTTTGATTTATACTAATTTTTGTACTAAAAATCTGGTAAAGAGGCTCATTTTCCAAGAACATTATTCACTTCTCTTGATCAGTGAATTTTATTTCAGTACATTTGCTTCACACATACATAATCACAAATATTTAAAAATAGAGTGTGTCATAACATTCGGATCATTGTCTTTCTAACATGATTTCATTCTGTTTGGAGTTATTGTGCAAATTATGATTGAGAGGTTTCATTTTGAAGATTTCCATTTGCCCTCTCTGCAGCTACTTCATTTTTGTATCTCTGCTCACCAAATCTTGCTATCTTGGTCTTCCTAGTTTCTTATAGCTGACTTCCTAAATCATGAATTCCCCTTGGTTCTGTTTGCCTCTCCTTTTGTCTGCTGTAGTCTTGAAACACTCTTTCGTAAGCTGGTGCACATAAAGAGTTGATTTTCTTCACTTCTCTCTGAGATTCAGATCTATTCTTTCTGATCTCTTATGTATCTTGCTCAGTTTTCAGGATATTTAATTCTTGTTCAGAAGCAGTGATCAGTTTCATACTCCTGGTAATGTATATTAGTAACCCCGGTTAGTTTATAAATATATTTTTATTATTTTGACCTTCAAAAATATGAGAAACCACTGTGATGATAGTACATATGCACTCTAATCTGTCAACTCATGCCCCTACCAATATTAGGTAGACTTTGATTGTTATTAAGAACTTATTTCTAAGTTCTTTTTTTTAAAGGTTTATTTATTTATGCAAGAATTGGGGTACAGTCAGAGGCATAGGAGGGTGAGAGAATTCATCAGAGACAGAGTGGGGAGCAGAACAGGCAGACTGGCCGAAGACACTGCTGAGGGGAGCAGCGAGCAAGGCAGTAGAGAGGTCTGCCACGTCATGTGGGTTTCTCCCTGGCAGGCCGGGAATAGAATCCGCTAGAGAGGCTGCAAACAGCTTCACAGCAGGGCATTCAACCCGCTGTGCCACCAGGAAGGCCCTTTTTAAGTTCTTAAGGAGATGTGAATATGTTTTTAGTGATACATTTTTATGTTAAAAGTATATATCCATACAGAGGGATTTTTTTTTTTTTGGTGGTAGTAAGCGTCTTTAGCAGAATTTAGAATTAGTAATTTTAATCTGCCAGTGCTGTAATCTTAGGCAAGTATAATGTTTTAGTAGCCCTATGAGAACTAGGCAGACCTCAAGGCTATGCTTTTTAATTTTTTTTAAATGCGAGAATTAAATATTATAACACAGAGAAAGTTGTGCTTTGTTTCATAAAATATGTTAAACTTTGGAATTTATGAAAGCCCAATTCAATGATGTATGGATTCTTTAATATTTTTATTCAAGCTTTTATTTCCAGTTATTAAAATAACTCTTCAAAACATCCATAATATTTAAATCTGATTTAATTTTTTTTTGGGGGGGGAAGCAAATGGGACTTACACTATGAGAAGTCTGAACATTAACTCTATTCATTTCAGTTTTTATAAAGAACTACTTTTCGGGCCTCGCCTGGTGGCACAGCGGTTGAGCGCTGGGCTGCGAGGCTGCCTGCAACCTCTGCAGCTGCAGCGCGCGTTCATTCCCCGGTCACCGGCGAGGGTCCCGCAAAAAAAATAAATAAATAAATAAAAATTTAAAAAAAGAACTACTTTTCTTTCTTAGCCTGATTATGAAGATCTAGATATTCTACCAAATTGATTAAAATCTCTGCAGTGGACTCATGTCACATTCTCTTTTTAATTAATATGACTATGGGTAAAAAAGACAGATTAGGTAAAAAAAAAAATCTTTCTACTGACTTGTGACTTGGCTTAGACAAATTATGAGTTTTGGTTTCGGTAGTTTTGGCAGAGGCTTCATGCATATAAAGAAGAAGAAAGGCTAATAGACGGAATAAAGTATAGTGATACTATGTAAATGAAAAGTTCTCAATAAATAGATTCAGTTTGTATTTTGTCATCTTCTGCTTTTACTGAATACAAGTCCTGCTAATGATCCACCAAGGAATGCAAAATATGCATACAGGTCTGTGATTCATTTAAACACTGAGAAAACTGGAAGTGTTTAGAATTTGCATACTCAGTGCCTTTCTTACATTACCACATAAATACTACATATGTAATTATTTTAATGTTTCTGCCAACCTTAATTTTCTATAAATGCTGTGATAGTAAGAAGCAGGGCTGACTTGCTTGCTTTTTTAACTCCAGTGTTAAGCACAATAATCAGCACATATACCAGCTTAATAACTTAAAATATTTCTTGAGTTATTCAATAGTATATACTGATTGCCTAAATAAATCAGTTGGATTTATTTTTATTCAGCACCATGCAGGTTCAGGAAATCCACAGAGCTACAGTTGAAATGTTAAGGATTTGGCAGGGATCAACCAAAGTCTATTCCTCGGCAGGGCAGGAAGATTTTCCAGTGCTTTTTTTTTTTTTTTTCCAAATGAGAAAACATTAAAGTGCAAGGTGAGTAGTGAAGGTCTTTTGAAGAAAAATGGAAATACTTTAATACATTATTTAGGATCCTGATTTTCATGTCACTATAATTATCAAAATATTCTAAGAAAAAATACATGTGTATGTTTTTGTGTCTTAATGAGGTTTACATGAAATATTTATTTGTTAATATTAATAGTTCACACAGACTTTATTTCATCCACGCATAGTGATATAAATCAAAATTTGTTTGCATTTTGAAAACTATTTGGCAAATTTAGCAATTGCTTTGTATTTTTGTTTCATCATACATCATTACCTTGCACAGAAAATGATATGAAGAGTATCATGAAATTTGATAATTAATTTTGAATTTAGGACATATTAAAAAAAAAAACCTAATGAGCAGATGAATTTGCTGCAATGAATTATCTCATTTTCCTCAACTTCCATTCTGCCCCAAGAGAAAATAATCTCAGACTCTATGCCTGTTAAGAAATAAAAATTTTCATAACTTACATATGGAAGTATGTCTAAACATTTTGTATCCATAGCTCTAATTATAAAATTTACCATACTAGAGCCTCCCTGGTGGTGCAAGGAGTTAAGTCTCAGCACTTTGAAGCTATCCCCAGACACTGCAGCACTTGTTTGATCCCCAACCAGGCACTAACCCAAATGGCACAGCAGACCTCTCCTGACTCGCCCACTGCTCCCCTCAGCAATGTATTTCAGTAGATCTACCTATTCTGCTCCCCACTCTGTTTCTTGTGAATCCTCTCACCCCTTCCAACCCCCACACCTCTGGCCTACACCCCAGCTCTTCTATGCATAAATAAATTAAATAAATATTTTAAATAAATAAATAAATAAATAAATTTACCATACCACTATGTTACTATATTTCTTAAACTGGATTAAAGATAACTGGCTTTGGTTTATTTATATTATTTTAGGGTGAGCTGTTAGGGACCAAGCCCTTTCTCCAGAAAACACATAACATATTGAAAAATACAACACTTTTGCTCTGAAATGACCAAACAGCAATGCACAAGATTATGTATTAAATTATTAAATTATCCATACAATCAGTGCTACCCACTGCTAGAACAGTGATTAATAGGCAGTGTTTTATCATGATTAGTCTAAGAAATATCATTTTTGCATTAGCTTTCTAACCTATATTTTCTGAGAAAATAAATGTGTCATTATTTGTTTCTTCTTTGTGACCCTTGTGGAAACATTGGATCTATTATAACTTATAGCACATATCAAAAGTGTGATTGCATGAAGGTAGCCAGGGATTGAGAATGGAACCATCATTTCAATAAGGAGAAGAAGAGTCATTTGTGTGCAACAATGAAATTATCTTAAGTATAAGTTGTTCAATGTTCCCAACAGATAAAAAGTGGGTAATTGTAAATAAAAATATTCTGCTTAGATGTTTCAGATAATCTGAAAAAAATGAGAATCTATGTAAAAATAAACAAAATAATTTATAAGAGGTTGGGGAAGAAGGCAGGCAGATAGGATCTCTGAGTCATCACTTTCTTCAGAGACACTGAGGATAAGCATATGGAGGGAAAAACTGCATCTGGAATGGTGCTTTAGATATGAGGACCAGTGTGTCAGCAAGGTGGAGAGACAAAAACCATCAGAAAATGTAGGGAAGACTGAGAAATGGTCCTCGCTCACCAGGAGGGGACCCACCATCTCCGACCAAGGTCCCCAGAGAGTGTGTGCTTCTCGGCAACAGCATAGCCTACTTAACTGATGAATGAAGAGTACCCGGGTGGCCAGTGTCTAGGTTCAGCAGTGGGGAGAACCACTTGGCTGTCCTATACATAATCTCTAGCATGTCATGAGTCAGACTTCCAGAATGGGGCGCACAAACACACACACACACACACACACACACACACACACGTGTAACACAGAGGAAGAAGAGACACCTGGGGAAACTTTGGCAGGCAGAGACAATGCAGCCATTTTGTTGGCCCTCTTGAATTCACCTCTGGGGGATTCACTTTTATGGTACATTTAAAGCTCTTCAGTCCCAGCTCTCTGGGATCTGCCTAATCCTTTCATTGTGGCCTCCTGTTACAAAGTGACTTGGACTTGTTTTCAGTGACCTTGGCGCTCTGAGATCTGTCTGTAATACTATACATTGAGCTAAATAAATGAAACAGAATAAATATTGTTGGCTTGCAATTTTTCAATAGTGCTTCAAGAACTTCTGGTGTCCTGTTGAGTTTGGTCGATGGAGCTCCCCTTCAAGAAATGAGAGATCGATTGGAGAGTAAAACCTGAGCATTCACTTCTGAATTACATTTTGAAATAGGTTGACTTTGTCAACCTATTTGAAATAGGTTGACTTTGTCAACCCCAGCTGGGGTACAGGCCAGAGATATGGGGGTGAGAGGATTCACCAGAGACAGACTGGGGAGCAGAACAGGCAGACTGACTGAAGTATACTGCTGAGGGGAGTGGCGGGTGAGACAGGAGAGTTCTGCTGCACCATGTGGGTTGCTCCCTGGCCAGCTGGGGATCGAACTCGTGCTGCTGAGGCTGCGAATTGCTTCATAGTGTGGTTCTTAACCCCTTGCTCCAACAGGGAGGCCTGAAATTACCATATTCATTGCCTTACTTTTTTACTGGATCTCTGACCACTAAATAATTAAAAAAAAAAAAAACAACAACATAAAGACAGGGACTTCTTCTGTCTTTATCAAATAAAAATTACACCTGACAAAGTTACAGAGACAAGGAAGACTTTGCTACAGATTACTGCAATAGAGGAGAGAATTTTAACTCAACTCTGCTAAAACAAACAAAAAAAAAGTAGATATATTTTAAGCAGGCATGGGTGCATTAGTGGGACATGTTTAGAGAACAGTAGAGGTGAAATTGATCAGTATTATTAGGTCATCCGAACTTGCTTCTTGGTGCTTACCCAAGTTAGGAACCAAGAGCCCACAGAAATTGGGAAATAAGTGTGCTGTCTTCTTTGATTTTATATTTCAGAGTGATGGCTCCTAGAAAGGAGAAAGACAATTCTGTGTTGTAAAACTGGCAAGAGAATTTTTAAAAGATTTACATCTCAAAGAGATAGAGACATAATTTATATTTGCAAGTTTTCAAAAAGATTATGTTATAAGCAAAGGGAAACTAGGGAATGACAGAAAGAAAAAAAAAAAAAACTGACTAAGGTTTAGTCCAGTTTAGGAGAAAATTTAGGTGAGGCTATCCTGCTTCCTTGTCTTTTGCTATTTACCTGAGTACAGTGAACACTACCTGGCATGTGCAACCACTCAAGATTTATTTGTAAAGCACTTTTTATTAAAAGTAGAAAACACATAGAGATGCAAAAGGAGGAATTTGATGGAGGCTAGGAGTACAACATTTAGGATGGGGGTGTCACAAGAGCAGACAGCAGAGGTGGGGGTAGAACTGATTAACATAGTTGTTAAACCAGCTATAGAACTGAAAATTTCTGGGGTCTCTCTCATGGCACAGGGGTTAAAGGCAGTGCTATGACGCTATTGCCAGTCATGCAGCATGAGTTCAATTCCAGGCCCGCCAGGAAGGTGACCCACATGGCACCGCAGACCTCTCCTGTCTCGCCTGCTGCTCCTCTCAGTAGTGTATTTCAGTAGATCTGCCTATTCTGCTCACCACTCTTGTCTCTGGTGAATTCTCTCAACCTCCACACCTCTGGCCTATACCCCAGCTCTTGTATGCATAAATAAATCTTAAAAAAAAAGAGGGCCTCCCGGTGGTGCAGCACGTTGAGTGACGCACTGCGAAGCTGTCCGCAGCCTCTGCAGTGCTGGTTCGATTCCCCACCGGCCAGGGAGAGACCCACATGGCGTGACAGACCTCTCCTACCTTGCCAGCTGCTCCCCTCAGCAGTGTCTTCAGTTCGTCTGCCTGTTCTTCTCCCCACTCTGTCTCTGGTGAATTCTCTCACCCTCCCGCACTTCTGGCCTGTACTCCAGTTCTTGTATAAATAAATCAAAAAATCTTTTTTTAAAAAATCAATACATAATAAAATAAATGTAAAAAGAGAAATAGGTCCTCCCTGGTGGAGCAGGCTGTTGAGCACAGCACTGTGAAGCTGTCTGCAGCCTCTGCAGTTCGGGTTTGATCCCTGACAGCCTGGGAGATGCCCACATGGCGCAGCAGACCTCTCGTGTCTGGCCTGCTGCTCCCATTAGCAGTGTATTTCATCAGTCTGCCTGTTCTGTTCCCTGCTCTGTCTCTGGTGAATCCTCTCACCCTCCCACACATCTGGCCTGTATCCCAGTTCTTGCATAAATAAATAAATCTTAAAAAATATATTTTAAAAAAATGAAAATTTCTTAGATCCCCCCCCCCATCTGCTATAGCAAGCATCAGATGCTATAGAAAGTATGCAGGGCTGGAGCTTGAGGACCATTGTGGAGAATCACAGGTCTTTACATATCAGCCTACTCATGTCTTAGAAGTAATTTAACAACAGATAACAATTCCACAAAGGAATGAACCCCTCCCCCAAAGAACACTCTATCATTACAATTTCTGCACTGGCAAGCTGTAGCTCTCCTGCCTGCTTGCATCCAGGCAGGTGTATCTTTTGACCAAGCCGCCCCTTTCAGATGCGGCTTTCTGTCCACTTGTGCCTAGGTTTCTTTTTTCCTTTCCTTTTCAATATAATAAACCTACCCTTTAGGATATAAATAAATGCCTCTGCTTTGTGGGTAACTCCCTTTGTGCCTCTGAAAGGGGATTTCTGATGAAATTTTTCTCAGAGGTAACCCAAGGACCCCCTTCTATGAACCCAGTACCTCTCAAAACCCACATCATCTGGTGTGCAAAATGGGAATTGACTTCCAATTAGAAGCTTATATTCAGATGATTTTATGTTCTTGGAGGAATTGAAACATAAAGGGACCATTTCGTGACTTTAAATTTATCAAATTACATAACTGGGAAATTTTGAATAATATATTAAAACAAACTCATAGCTTACTGCATTTAATGATACTAAGGAGTCAAAAATATGTTGAAATACATAGAATTTTTGCAGGTGATACCGAATGCTGGTCTTGGTTTCTCTTAGTCAATAAAAGGAAACAGTTTGAGAAGGAAAGAAGTTAAATTTGTTGACAAATTGAAGAGGGCAGCAGGACACTTGTATAGACACAAGCAGGCAGGAGGAGCTGCCCCAAAAGGGACAGTTTTGCTGAGAGAGGCCTGCAGGTTTGCAGGTGGATGGCCTTGAGGAGAGTTGCCTCTGCTGAGGGAGGTCAGTGAGGAGAAGTCCTGGCACAGTGCAGGTCACGGGCAGGCAGGAAGCTGCTGCTCTGCAGAGGGAGAGAGTTGGTGAAAAGAAGCACCTGCATAGTCACAGGTGGGCAGAAGGACTGCTGCCCCATGCCTGTGCAGAAACTGCACTGATGTAATCTTCTCTTTGGGAGGGGCTTGCTGCTGATTTTGGATAACTGCAGAACCTGAAAGGGACTGGAGATTCCAGGATGGGTCCAATCTCTGTATCTGTACCCTCAAGTCTGTGTTCTCCATGCTTCCTACTGCATCTGACACCTGCTTGGTTATGCTTTGTGATAAGGCACTGGCACCTAAGGATCTTTATTTCTGTAGGTGGGTTAGTGGTCTTGTTAATCACCTCTTACACCTCCTTGTGTGAGTCAGGTTTTAGTCTTGTGATGCCTCCTTTTGGTTTTCTGTTCTTTCCTCCATCACGTGGGGAGGTTAACAATGGCAGCTTTTATCTTGATTTTGATTTCGCTCTTCTCCCAGACTTGTCTGACTGTTTCTGACCCTTTTCTATGGGTCCCTGCCAGAAGTTGCTTTAGACTTGAGGCAGGCTTTCAGGCCTTGCTCTGAGCCAATTCTCTTTGGGTGGATTTTTACCCACAAGGGGATGGGTAACTTTGGTTACTTAAGTTATAAACTATATTCTTGTCTTTTCGGTATTGTTCACTAATTGTGTTTAAGTTCCTTTTCAATAAAGGTCTTATATGTTTTGTCTTAATGGGGCAGATGGCAGAACCTATTTACAGCAGACAGGTTTGGGGGTTCTGAGGTTCCCTTCTCCCTTCTCTGTAACATATTCTTGCGGTGCAGGAATCTGGAGATTTGGGAAAGATTAAGGTTGGAGCCAGCTTCTTTGCTAACACCTGGTGGTCAGCAATTGTGATGCTATCTTCTTAGGAATGTTCTTTTTCCCTTGGAATGTAAGAAAACAAGGTGTTATATGGCACAAAGGAACATTGGACACCAGGGATAACATTGCACCAGTGCTGACTCAGTGGATTTGCATCCAAAAGCTGAAACCCAGGGTCTCCCTGGTGGTGCAAGGGGTTAATTCTCAGCACTGTGAAGATATGAGAAGCCACTACAGCATGAATTTGATCCCCAGCTAGGGAGCTAACCCCCATGGTGCAGCAGACCTCTCCTGTCTTGCCCCCTGCTCCCCTCAACAGTGTATTTTAGTAGATCCGCCTGTTCTGCTCCCCACTCTGTCTCTGGTGAATCTTCTCCCTTCCCCCCACCCCATGCACCTCTGGCTTACACCCCAGTTCTTGTATGCATAAATAAATAAATTTTTAAAAAATGCTGAACCCCATTTGTAGGAATTCAGGGGATTGTATACACATTGAGCCAATAAAAACTAATATATATGCATCATTCCTGTTTCACAGCTACTTTTCATTTTATGCAGACATTTACATTTTGAGATCAGGTAATTTGACTTGCATATCTGCTAGCTGATTCCTTTTCCCTCTTGAAGTACCATGCAACTGAATGACTGGCGTTTGTACCAGATTGGTCAGATCAATTTTGCTCATAAACACTTTGCTTTAGTAGAAAGAAGAGTTGTTTGAAGCAATGTGGGAAATGATGGAACGCTAGAAAAATGGAAATAGGGTCTGTTAAAACATTTGTTGATAGGGGAGGTTAGAACAGTCTGATATCATTAGAAAGGGGAGGTTACAGGGTCTCTGCTCGACCCAAAGAAGGGTGGAGCTGAGTAGTGAATGGAAGTTAGGAAAACCTAGGAAAAGGACTTGGGTGAGGAAGGACTTAAGAAGAAGACTGAGAAGACATGGAGGAGGCACATGGAATAGAGAGACATGAGAAGAAGCTGTGCTTGCTTCTCTGTCTTGGCCTGGAGCCAGGGACTTGAGGTCATGGAAGGAGACACTTAAGAGAAACAGTTGTGGGTGAGAGACCTGTGGGGAAGCTGATAGTGGTAACCTTTATCTTGAATTGTATTTTTAATGCGGAGAAAGGATGTCCTGACAAATGCCATTAATAGGTTTTATGGCCCCCACCCCCATCCCAAACCAAAGTGATTTAAGATACTCACGATTAAAACTCCTATAATGTCATCATCACCAAGGAGAGGATTGCTGGGAACAGAGGGTGGAGTTAAGCAGCCAGGTTTTGTATATAACCAGACATGTGAGCCTTGGGGGTCCTTGGTTCTTCACCAGCTTTCAGTGTGTTATTGGATTTCCAACTCTGTAGAACTGGTAGGATGCATTTACCAAGTTATTGCTTTCTCTTTCTCCCTAAGTTATTCCTTTCATCATTCCCCCCCCTCCTTTTTTTGCAAATAAACCCTTCATTAAGCTTCTTGTGTGTGCCTGCAGTTGAGTCTCATTATAAGTCTCTTTTAAGCATGTGGATAAGGACCCACAGTCAGGCCAACCCCTTTCACATTGGGGTTGCCCTGTAACAACTTGATTTCATTCCTTTCCCTACAGACATACCTGTTCCCTCTGCCACTTCTTACATTTCCACACCAGAAGATACCTTAGACTTGTGGCAGGTTTTTAGACCTAAGTGGCCCTGTTAGGCCAACATTTTTGGCTGTACATTTACCCATAGGGGTGGGTAATTTGGTCCTTCTTCTCTCTTTTGCACACTAATTTCTGCACTGCACACTAATTCTAATAAAGTTCTTTTCTATTGAAAGTCTTTTTTTAAAAAAGATTTATTTTATTTATTTATACAAGCACTGGGTACAGTCAGAAGCTCAGGAGGGTGAGAGAATTCACCAGAGCCAGAGCAGGGAGCAGAACAGGCAGAAGGACTGAAGTACACTGCTGAGGGGAGCAGCGGGGGGCAGGAGGGGTCTACGTGCCATGTGGGGCAGGAGAGGTCTGTGCGCCATGTGGGACCCTCACTGGCAGCCGGTGATCAAACCGGCGCTGCAGAGGCTGCAGGCAGCTTCGCAGCCCAGCGCTCAACCGCTGTGCCACCAGGGGAAGCCCTCTATTCAAAGTCTTAAGCACTAAGAGTATGTATGTCTTTATGTGGCGGATGGTAGAACCCATTTAGAGCATAAGGGTTTGAGGTCCTAGGTGCCCCCCAATCTGCCTGCTAACATGTTGACACTATAAGTTCTTTCACACTAAAAGTGTGCTTTGCCTCTGTACACACGGATGGCCAGCGCCCTTTAGAGTGTGCAAGTTCAAGGGTTCCTAGGTATCCCTTGCTCATGTGCTAACACACTGAGTCGTATTTTGTAAGTCGTGTCCGTGTGTGTGTGTCTGTGTGTGTGTGTGTTACTATAAATCACCAAACTGGGTCCTTTGCTAGAAAGCAAAACTATGTTTCATGAGAACTGTCTTTACATGAATGAGTTTTATTCAAAATAGCTATCAAAGGTGTTGGAGGGATCGGCATCCCAAAAACAACGAGCTCTCCGAACAGAAGTAGTTCTGGGATTTCATAAAGGGTAAAGGAATTGAGGCACATTGGGGCTTCATGTTTCCGCGTCCCAGGAGGTGTGGGGCAGTCTGTGACAGGAGTCAAGTTGTTTGACTTTTCCAGGAGGGTGTTTTCTCAGCAGTCAGCAGATGTGTGTTTCTGACACCATATCAACTCAGAAAGATAGAGAATTGTATTAGGAATGTAACACAATAAATCTTCCAAGTTCCCAGGAATGCAGGTGAAGCCAGCTAACAGTTAATATACAAGGAAGTAAGAATGGGTGAGATAGTAGTTAATCCTAGGGAGGAAATGCAATTTAATGATTAGATATTTTTCCTGAAGAAGCAATGCAAAAGAGTTGTTAGAATTTAATTCCATGCATTCCTAATTTTTGTCTAGGGGACAATGGCAAAACGGAGGGGATCTTGCTCCATTACCAAAATAATTTTCTGACAAATGGTGATCTTTTTGCCCCTAGAACTCTGAATGACTTCTTCAGCTTTAGGCATAGGTTGCAAATTTAGTGGCATCAAAATTTTGTCTTTCACACATAGTAGCTGTTGAGTCCATGACAAGTGTTTGACAAAAAGAGTTAGCACAGAGTTTCAGTAATATCTGCCTAGGTGGAGATGTAAGGCAGAGATTATAGAAGTTTTGAGATGCCCTTGTTTGCACTTAGTTCCTCTAAAGTATTTTTCTTTTTTTTATACCTCAGAGTAATTACAGTATATTTCTAAATAGGAAATTCAACAACTGTATTGGGAATCCTAAGTATTAACTAGAGTCAATCAAAACAATATCTTCATTTAGATAGGAAGGAATATTAGATAATATTTTGTATTTTCAGATGTTTAGTATTTTGTAAAACCTGTGTGTGTGTGTGTGTGTGTGTGTGTGATCAGTAAACTCAAAGCAACTGGAACAATGAATTCAAAAGCAACTGGAATTCATAGCAACTGGAACAATTAAAAAGACTTACTTAAGATATACAAGTATTCAAGAAATATTTTTCAAATAAATAAACCAAGCTTATGTTATAAATAAATCATTAATTTGATAAGTAAAAACCAGTAAATCAGTCAACAGTTGTACTTAGAACCTACTCCTCTAAGCTCCAGATATAATGCATTTTTTTTCTATAGTAGATACTTTTGATGTCACAAATAATATCCATGCAGATATGGAGGCTAATGGGGGAATAAGAAAAGATTATTTTAGAAAAGATAGAGCCAGTTAACAGTAGGCAGAAGTCTCAGAAACATTTGGAAGTAATAAATATTTCCTTGATTAGCTCTCTAATTGTATATTCAAGGCTCACTAGCCTAAGGCATAGAAAATCTATTTCCAACGTCAGTAGTAATGCATCAGGATAAAAACTGAAAAATTCAGTCTTCAGAGGAATGTCATATGTGATCTATTTGAAGCAATTCGGGAACTATGTTAAGTAGTTTGACTACATATGTCAGTTTTCATATGTGAGTAGTGTCCTATAGATGCTTTCTTCAGTTTCCATATGTTTTTAATACATAAGTGAAGCTGAATGATACCACATCTGATCCTTCCCTTAGGGAATATAAGACTGTAACAGGTAGGCTAACTCCTTAGAAATAGAGGGTCTGTACTACAAAATTCCAAACATAAACAGAAGGGAAGGTAGTAAATTATGTGTTGAATTTCTAGCAGTTCATTTTCCTGTGAAATGGTGCAATTCAATTTCAAGCCTCAAAACCTTGTAAGTTGAATTCTGTTTATTCTGGGTCTATTTACTTCCTCTAGACAAGAATTTTAAATGTGTACTTATAATTCTGTTATGAGATCTCATTTTTCCTTCTCGTTTTAATGTGCCTTTTCTGAAATAGCAACGATACTTTTGTCATTATTTTATTATTGTGTTTTGAAAATAACTTTTCTATTTCTCAAAGGTACTTCCTAACAATTCTAATTATATATGATTTTCCCTTTCCCTGACACCTTTTTGACATTTCAAAGAGTAACAATCTAAAGGCTAAATCTTAAGCTGGAAAATACATTATTGTTCAGGGGTAAATAAAGAAGGTGGGAGAATGCTCTATTTTGTCTGCAAGGTAGGAAGGAAATACCAGCACATTGTTATATAACCCTGATTCTGCAAAGAATGAGATTAGGTGATGAGATGACAGTAAATGAAGTAGTTTTATGACTTTAAATAAAGGGGGATAGGGACAAAGAGATATAAACCACAGAGAAACTAACAATTTTTTTAGGTGACATGAAAAGATCTTTAAGAGGGCACATTTGAATGAGATTTGAAGGAGAGAACTGGTGTTATCCAAACAGCAATGTAATGGTATGTGATTAGTCGAAATGTAATTATAGCAGAAATTCTTTTTTTTTTAATTTTTTTAAAAGATTTATTTATTTATACAAGCACTGGTTACAGTCAGAAGCGCGGGAGAGTGAGAGAATTCACCAGAGCCAGAGCGGGGAGCAGAGCAGGCAGAAGGACTGAAGTACACTGCTGAGGGGAACAGCGGGCGGCAGGAGAGGTCTGCGCACCATGTGGGACCCTCCTCCGGTGGTCGGGGAGCAGCCGGGGATCGAACCGGCGCTGCAGAGGCTGCAGGCAGCTTCTCAACCCAGCGCTCAACCGCTGCGCCACTGGGGAGGCCCTACAGCAGAAATTCTTAAGTTGATTTTAAAAAATACATCAGGTAGGTTAGTAAAAGAAGTTGGGGATAAACTGATTAGTTGGTTTGATGAAGTCAGACCATATTTTGCAAGCCATAGATAATACATGGAGCAAGTAAATGTGATTCAAAGAGGATAAAAGTCATATAAAACGAGATTGGGAGGATAGAAGTAAAGCTTATTTTGAAGGATGTTAAAAAACAGCTTTGGATTGAGTGATACTGCCCAGTGGGTGACTCTGGATTTCTGGGAATGATCTTTAACAATAATTCAAACTTTAGATTTAGTTCTTAAAGTATATATCAGCATTGGAGATAAATATTTAAGAATCATAATAAAACAAGGAATGAATGTCATGGACAATGTCATGGACTGACAGAAAGAGAACGTAGAAGTAAAAGAGAAAAGTATTGAAAATCAAACATGAGAGACCATCAAAATATGCAGAGCAGCCATAGGAAAATATCACAAGAGGAAACTCTGAAAGAATATAGTAAGGGAAATTGAAAGTAACTTGTTAAGAAAATAAACCATTGAGTCAGAAATTTGCATATTAGCAATTATTTTTCAAGAACTTTTTATTAGGCTAGTATATTTTAGTGGACTTATGGGCAAATCTGAAGTAAGGTTCCACATCCAAGAATTCTGGTGTTTAAAAGAAGAAAAATATCAAGGCAAACAGGCTAGCAAAAAGGGAATTTTATGAAGGGACACTTGATTTTTTATTTTCCTAAATTAAGGAATCAGGGCCTCCCTGGTGGTGCAAGGGGTTAAGATATAGCACTATGAAGCTATCAATAGTCACTGCAGGAAGAGTTTGATCCCCGGCCAGGGAGGTGACCCACTTGGTGCAGCAGACATTTCCTGGCTCGCTGGCTGTTCCCCTCAGCAGTGTATTTCAGTAGATCCTCCTGTTCTGCCCCCCACTCTGTTTCTGATGAATCCTCTCACACACACCCCCACCTCTGGCTTGTATCCCAGTTCTTGTATGCATAAATAAATACATCTTTTTTAAAAATAAGGAATCAATGAATATGTAGAACTTTGATTGTTTACCTGCCAAACCAAACATCAAATAACTAATATAATTTCATCTGACAGTGTTTTGTTTTGTTTTTTCTCTTTCTCCTATGCTCCAGAAGCATATATGGACCCTTTAACAAAAAAAAAGTGTTACTCATGAACAGACAATACACAAAAGTCACTCACTCCAGGAACAATTAGGAGAGTCTCACATATTACTGGCGTGGTGATCAGAATGTGGAATGGATTTCAAACCTCACGTGGGTCTTTTTAGTCAAGTATCCCAGCAAGACACAATCTCCACATGTAGGCAGGGCAGCCCTATTATAATATATTCTCCAAGGGCTCACATACCTTTAATGATTCTTCATCTGAATTGACTAAACTAGATTGTTTTTTGGATCAGACTAATCTAGAATCTAGCTGTTCTAGAAAAGCAATAAAATATCCTAAAAAAAGCAATAGAATATCCAAATTTCCAAATATCCAGATTTCATAAAGCCTTTATTTTTCCCTTCAGTTATTGAGCCTGCATGGTGATTCCTCATGTCTTCATTTATTCCACTCAGTACTTAATTAAGTGAGGTTGACACCATAAGCTCTGGAGAGAAAGTTTTCAAACCTTAAAGTAAAAAAAAAATACTTTACCATATCACTTTTTCATGCATGGTAAGTTCTGAGAAAGTTTTCCTTATATATTCCTCGCACAAGAAAACTGCCTCTATATATCCAAGGTCAGTCATCAAGTCCCTCTTGTAGACAGCTTTTTAGTATGTCTGCCCTTCCCCTTATACTTTTTTCTTCAGTAAGTAAAGTAGCCTTTTCGCATCTATACACTATTCTGAAAATGCATTATTTATGAGTTTGAATTACTTGAGCTCGCAGCTGTCATACACATGTATTGCATTTTTGATGTATTAAGATAAAAAATAAAATTACAAGAAACTTTGATTTTATTTCTCAAATGTCCCAGAGACTGGATTTGGGAATGGATGCTTAGATCTCCAAGACTGGTGACAGAGCAATATTTCACTTAGGGGAGAGAGTCTCTCTTGGCATCCTGTTCCATGCATCACCAGTACAATGGTGTTTTGAGAATATACTACCTAGTCTCACCTGTCAGTGGAGCACTGGGGAGAAGAGAGGAGTCAGTTTAATTATTTATTAGCACTACGTGTCATTGGAGTGTCACCAGCTAGTACTCAGGCACATCACCCCAGATATGAGGACAGTATTTGTATTTTTTTTTTCACATTCAGTACTTTTATTTAATTTTTTAGCAGATAATTACATACCTTCCCTCCCTTTCCTTTAAGTTAGTGTGACAATTTTCCATCATAAACTAAGGAAAGAGAAGGCTTGGTCAAGCATGGAATGAAATAACATAAACAAAACACAAACCAAAATCCAAATCACTGCTGCTTTACAAAAAAAAACTTTCACCAGTTATATTAAAAAAAAAAAAAAAAAAAAAAAAAACAAACAAACGCACAGACACTGTTTGTGAGCTATGTCTGCTGTGTTTCCTTTCGGCTGGCTTTCCCCACCATCAAGCAAATGATGGGGCTGCCATCAGCCCATCTGTCAGTTTGTCACGCTGATGGCTGAAGCTCACTTAGCTTCACATTATCCAGAGGCCCCTAAAATCCCAAATTGTCATGCCTCCATCAATGCCAGTAGTGCAAAATCTGTGACAATCTTGCTTGTCTACTTCACAAATAGACTCTTGAGTGATGCTATTTTGGTGCAGTGTCTTCAAGGCCATTTTGTGATCCTCGGTCGTGACCTTCTTATACATGGAGCTACAGGGTCCCATGGCAGAGCTAGAGACTGTATTTCGGAATGTTTAGCTTGGAAAGGTAGGTCAAGCAGCCACCGTTACCATAGTTAAAGAATATCGGGCAGCAATCAGAACCAGCAGCCACAACACTCTACTCAGAGAGAGATGACACACAAACGAGGCGCAGGATTCTGTTTTCGGAGTTGAAATCTGCAAGCTTTTTGAGGCATCAGCAGCACAGAGTGTTGCAGTGGCCGATCCAGGCCAGGGAGCTGGTGCTGATGAGGAAACTGACCCCATGTGCCCGGCTACCTACGCCACTTCCACCAAACTCTGACATCAGCTGACCAAAAGACATCCTGCTGCCTAGGACACACTGACTGGCTTCTCATCCATTTCTTTAATGTAGGCAGAAAACACTCTGTACCCTCTGTATTCGAAATCAAATGATCCTGCTGGTAGAAAAACATTGTTGGGGTCTCTAGCATGGAACAACTGGCTTATTTTACGTGCTTGCTTACCTGCCAGTCATTCTCAGACTGGAAGTCACAAACCGAAATGAGTCGTGTTCCACTTCCCACAGCAAATTTGTTCTCTAGTGAGGACCACTTGACAAAAGTAGTCAAACAATTAATTCTCAGGATCATCAGGGTTGGCTTCTAGACACCATCTTTCTGACTTCAGACACAGGCTTGCAGTCTGTCTAGTGACAAAGCAGTGACTCTTGGGAGCCTGGTCTATACCTATGATGTATCCACTGTGCTGCTGGAATTCAGAGCTTTCACCCACGGTTCACATTCCTCTTGGAGGTGTGGAATTTATACTGTTGGGGGTGATCTGAGTGTGATGCCTGTTCCAGGCATGGCAGGTGATTGGCTTGAGTAAAAATGAGTGTTTCAAAGGACAGAAAGCTGGGCCAGGGCAGCTGGAACCCATTTGGAGCAGAAAATTCTAGGACTTTCGTCAGTCCAGGTGGAAAGGAACATGCACACAAAGGTGGAGGACTGAATCTCAGAGGGAGAAACAGTATTTTATTAAAAAAAAATAAAAAATTATTTTTAAAAAAAAATTTAAAATATTTTATTTTAAAAAATATTTTATTTATTTATTTTTTTAAAGATTTATTTATTTATGCATACAAGAACTGGGGAACAGGCCAGATGTGTGGGGGGGGGAGAGGATTCACCAGAGACCAGGTGGGGAGTAGAACAGGCAGACTGACTGAAATACACTGCTGAGGAGAGCAGCAGGTGAGACAGGAGAGGTCTGCTACACCAGGTGGGTAATTCCCTGGCGGGGGATGGAACAAATGCAGCAGTGACTGGCAATAGCTTGATAGTGCTGAGACTTAACCCCTGCACCAGCAGGGAGGCCCAGTGTTTGTATTTTTATGAGTAATATGCTTGAATCCAGGGCGAATAAACCTGTGGTCATATAACAGGGGCTGAAGCTAAAGACTGCTACAGGTGGCATCCCCTGGAGGGTTGCTACTGAGATAGCCCCAGGCGAAATGAGAACAAAGTTTCTGTGGGGATGGAGATTCTGATAAGAAATAGAAGGGACTGCAGAAGCAGCCCCGGTGATTCAGTGTTCAGAATTCGGCTTTCAGGATTTCAGCATTTTTGAGTCTTCAGTGATTCCATGGTCAGCAATTTCTGCCCCCACCTTGCAGATCTTCCAGAAAGCTGTTGTGGGCCTCTGAAAGATGTGGAGAGGCTTCAAGCAGCCAACCTCAGAGAAGAAAAGTTTGGAGGCTTTACAAGTGGCCAAGGGGCAACTGAAACTGTTTCTGGTTTTGCTGTTGTTACAGCCTGGAGGTGAAGGTGAAGACCTGAGCCAGCCCCTGGCTGAGCTGAGTGAGTGGGGCTGTTTGTTGGGTTATTTGGCTGTTGTAGCTGCTGTTTTGAGTGTCGCTTGTTTGGTGCTGTGCTGGGACATTTCAGCAGCTCTGGTGAGTATCTCCTATTGTGTCTTCTGCGGTCTTTGTTAGTTGAATCCTGGCCGATAGTCTGGCTGCCATGTGCTCTAGGCCTCAGTGGCAGGAAGATACCATTTTGGGAGCCTTTGTGTTTAGGACTTTAAAACACTGGATACTGCTTCAGGTGAGGTAAATGACTTTTTTTTTGGCCTTGGTTACTCTTTGTTTTCACTGGTTTGTTAAATAAATCCCATTATTGTTGTTCTCTGAACCTGAGTAGTCTTGCAATTGTGAGTGCAGGTGAAGAACTCAGTGACCAGTAAATTATTTGGGCACTGTCCTTGGCCAGTTGTAGTTCCCCTTGCTGCCCTGTATCTGTCATTACAAGGAGAAAGTGTTATAATTGCAATGTGGATGAAAACAAGCTAAATATGTCCCTTAGGAAATAAAGTATAATTTAATTTTTCTTTATAAAGCTGCTATCCAAAATCTTTAATCATATTCTAGTTATCTTTTTATCCTTCAGGACACATTTGATTTTAAGCCATTATTCTTCTTTAAAGAATAGTTAAGGAAACTATTTGAAGGGTCTCTATAGTTATTCTTGATTAGAAATGTGCTTTATGTTTACTGACTATAACTGTAAACCAGTAAATGATGAAAGAGGAGGTGCATATTAGATGTCTGTTAAAAATTAGTCACATTTTTGGGTAAGATGTTAAATCAATAAATATTCATATATCCCTATGACATGACTGGTGTTATGGTAAATTTTGGGGTGTATGATAATGAATAATTCTTTAATTCAATAGACACTAATCTGAACTGAAAAGAATCATAAATTGTTATAAGGTGAGAAAAACACAAACATGTCTTGGCATTACTATATCAGGACTGTGGAATTCAATCAGGCTTTGGTTTTTATTTTTTTTTTAAAGATTTATTTATTTATGCATAGAAGAACTGGGGTATATGCCAGAACTATGAGGGGTGAGAGGAATCACCAGAGACAGAGTGGGGAACAGAACAAGCAGATGGACTGAAATACACTCCTGAGGGGAGCAGTGGGTGAGTCAGGAGAGGTCTGCTGTGCCATGTGATCTCCCTGACCAGGGATCGAACTCCTGCTGCAGATAGCTTCGTTGGCTGCAGATAGCTTCGTTGGTTGCATCTTAACCCCTTGCGCCACCAGGGAGGCCCAGCTTTGGTTTTCTTTTAATTAATATTTTAATATTATGTTTTTTAAAGAGCACAGTATAGTTACATATGATTGATAACTTGTCTATTATAAATCAAGTTTCACAAGCTTGTGTGTCCTGGATGAACTTAATGGTCATTATCAACTTATTACCTTTCTTTCTCTTAAAAATTATCATTTTTTTCTCCACTTAATTTCAAACATACTGTCCAGAGAATAAATTTTTTTCCTAGAAAACTCATTCCATTAATTATGATAGTTATATAATAGGCTTTCTCTATTAAAAAAAAAAATATATATTTATTCCCAAAACAGTCTCTCACAAGAATCAATTCTTCAAATTACGTGATTCTGTAATTACTAACTTATGGAGGAATGGAGGAACTTTTGAATTTTAATCTTGTACTTTTAGGACAGTTTGTATATTTTATTATAATATGCTTCTCAAATGAGTATAATTAAAATAAAACACTTGTGTAGAATGTATATATATTCAGAAGTAAATGAAAAAGAATTTATTCAAGTATGAAGTATCAATTTGCCAAGAGAATTCATTACTCACTAAGTAGTGAAGACTGAATTTACTATTCTGAATTTAGAACAATCAAGAAAAGCATGCCCACCTGAGATTAAATGAATATATTTTGAAATAATTGTAAAAATAATAAGGATGATGACCAGCAAGGAATGTGTCCCTGTTTTCACATGGTTGAATAGACAGTATGGCAGATTTTTTCAAACTAAGGATAAAGGGGCTATTTGGAAATGCTCGTAGGACCTTAGATTATCTATAAAAACTGTTACATTTTGAGTTTTCTATATTGTAACTTTCTTTTGAAAAATTAAAATCTTGTTAAACTTCATATTAACTATAAGATTATTCAATTTTGGGTCTTCCTCTCTATAATTTTCTTAAAAAATACTGAAAATATTCAATATCATATCCATTGTAAAAGTAAAGACTGCTAACATTTCAGGGCCAATAATTTTGTATTTATATTTTTGTCAAGTAAAACCAAATGACCTAGTGCTTTTGGCAAGCCAAAACTTTTAGTAGTCTAAATAGTGCAAAGAACCAGGGGACCAAAACAGTAGCATAGCATGCTTTAGTGTAGGCAGCATAATTCTAAACAAGAGTTAATATTATATTCACATTCTGTGTGATATTTTTGTTAAATTTAAATCACCTTTTGCTTGCAACCTGTAATGATCTATTATGTAATAGTAATAAATATGCCAGTAATATGCTTTTTCTGACAATGACTGGATTGCATGCTCATTCAATTCATAGCTCATTAAACTGCAGGGTTAATCTTATATTTAAGGTAATGAGGGAGCATTACAATAATAAAATAGCACACCTTTCAAATGGAAAATGATCATTAGTGGATTGTTGGGTAAATCTGAGATCTGACTATCTATAATAAGAAAACAAAACCTTAAAATTTTCAATCCCATGTTTTGCAATATAATTTGTAATCAGTGTAAATTATATTAGTATTATTGAAAGAAAAGATAGGGAAAAAAGACAATATCTGACACATCGTATTTCCAACTTAAACATAAGTTGGTGATGCATTTCTAAAATATCATTATATTCAATTTGATTATTAATTGTAATTTTACTATTTTACAAATAAAGCAAATTTTTATTTGTGATTAATATATAAATTTGATTTCAAGTTAAACAATCATACAATCATAAGCAAAAACAAAATTTAACATAATTCTATATTTTCAAAATTAAAATAACATTAAAATAAGGTAGAGGACAAATTGTATTTTAATGAGAAGAAACTCAAATATAATTCAAGATTAGAGGGTTTGACCTTCTACTGCCACTCCATACCTCTAGGACAGGGCTGGGGGTTGGAGGTAGTTTTCAATTTCCAATGGCCAGTGATTTTATCAGTCATGCCTAGGTAATGATGACACCATAAGTTCTGTAAAGCAGGTATTTTGGAGAGTTTCTTGGTGAACACGATAAGATTTAGGGGCAGTGGCACACCTCGAGAGGGTGTGGAAATTCTGCATTTTTTCCCAATACCTGACCCTATGTAACCTCCTATTTGGTTGGTACTTAATAATACCTTTTGTAATAAATAGGTGATTTAATGAGTAAACATAGAGTTTTCTGAGATCTGTGAGTCACTTTGGCAAATTAAGTGAACTTGAGGAGGGTTCTGGGAATCTCCCATCTGTAACTGTCAATCAGAAGTGCAGGTAACAATTGATCTTGAGATTGATACTTGAAGTTTGAGCACAGAATCATAAGAACCTTCAGTCTACAGGACAGTTGCAACCTGGGCTGTGGCTGACATCTGAAATAATGGGTAGTTGGGAGACTGAGCCCTTTACCTGTGGAATCTAATGCCATGTCCAGGTGGATAATGTTAGAGTTGAGCTGATTTGAGTTGACATCTCAGACACTCTCTTGGTACCTGGGTACCAGGATGCCAGAGTTGCTGGATATAGCCTGAGAAGAGCTGTGTCCACCAATAACCTACTCAACGTTCAGCGTGGTCAGTGTCCTCAAAGAACTACTTATGGGACAAAAGTACTTATATCCATTGTGTTTCCTTTGTTCTGAAAGACCTGGTAGAAATCAGGCAGCAGGATCAATGGGAAAAACCAAAAACAAGTTATTTTTTACAGCCCTCATTTAGAAATGATTATGTGTTCACATGCTTGATAATGAAGAGAATTTATGTTTTTTATTTTCTATATTTTAATTTTTGAGAGTTATTTTTATTTATTTATGCATACAAGAACTGGTGTGTAGACCAGAGTTGGGGGATGGGGGTTAGAGGATTCACCAGAGACAGAGCGGGGAGCAGAACAGGTAGATTGACTGAAATACACTGTCAAGGGGAGCAGCAGGTGAGATGGGAAAGGTCTGCTGCACCATGTGTGTAGCTCTCTGGCTGGGGATCTGAACCCAAGCCGTGGTGGGGATAGCTTCATAGTGCTGAGACTTAACCCTGTGCCATGTGGGAGGCCTGTCTTTTTTTTTTTTTTTCTATTGATGGAGTATGAAAGACAGAAAAGTCATTTTTCTTTGCTGTTACTCAAATTTACAGGGGAAAAGGTTTTTTTTTTTTAATTTTATTACATTATAGACTAAAAATAACTTGACTTTGCAAAGAAAAATTCTCAAGTCCCTATCCACTATTCTAGTGTAGTTCCTTGACATTTCTCACATGAACACTTAGATTGTCTTTAGGATCACCAATGAATAATGATGTGACCATTATAGTAAACTTCCTTCTATTCAATTAAGAACATGTTAATTGTTCAAAAACCTTCAAGAGCCTTCAAATAAAATTTTTACTTTTTAACCTGACATAGTCTTTCTAAATTTTGTTATAACCACTTGACTTTCTCTTATACCCTGTGGCATTAACACATGATTCTGTTTACCCAGAATTTATTTATACATACAAGAACTGGGGTGTAGACCAGAGGTGTGGGGGTGTGTGAGAGGATTCATCAGAGACAGAGTGGGGAGCAGAACAGGCTGGTCTACTGAAATAAAGTGCTAAGAGGAGCAGCGGGAGACAGGAGAGTGTGGGTTGATCCCTGGCTGGTGGGGATAAAACTCATGCTGCTGTTGCTGGTGATAGCTTGATAGTACTGTGTCTTCAATCCCTGACCACCACAGAGGCCCTACACCATTTACTTTCTCACCTTACATGCTGTTTCACTGTCTGCATGTTACCTCTCCTTATCTGTAAATAAATATCTTCTTCATTCTTTGAAATCCAAATCAAAATGATCTTTGCACAGGTTATCCTGGCTCTCATAGCAAAAAAGTACATACTAATTCCTCAAAATTTAGTTGAAATTTTTAATATAACACATCTGCTATCAGGGAACAAATCTAAAAGGGGGTATCCTGGGGTTTGACTCCTCGTCTGCATGAATAAGAATTGGGACAAAATGCAAAAGCAGAATTGTAGAGAGACATTTTAAAAAGGTTTATTCATAAAGGGAATAAAAAGAGGGAGAACAAAAGGAAAGACATTGGTGGGTCAAAATGTCCTACCAACAACACTGTTTGTACTAACACCAGGGTGCATGTTGAAGCTGGAAATGCAAGAGAGTAAAAAAGCACTTGTCTTCAGTTTCTAGTCTAGCCTGGCTGCTTAGCTCTGCCCCTAGTTTCAAGTGTGCCTTCCCTATTCAGGAAGTCAAGTTCATGGCATGTGGCGAGTTGTAATTCTCTGCACTTGAGACCTCATCCATGTGGAGATAGGGGGGAAGGTCATTCAGGGTATAATTCACTGGCTTGGAGTTTGCTTATCACTGCTTCCTGACCCATATATCTATGTAACTACATTAATACATTTAATGTCAATCACCTCAATTGCAAGCTCCTTACTGTTATAACATCAGATACTTAGTAGATACCAGACTCAGTCCATACTTAGTAGCACCAGTCCTGAAGTCTAACACACTGTGCACATAGTAGGCACTTGATAAATATATAATTGCTGAAAAAGAAAGCCATTTATAATGAGTTGCTGATTTATATTATCCAAAGTATGTTTAGCTAAAATTAAAATATTGTAAAATTTTCACTTAGTGATCATGCCCAGGATCAAGGTGACATTCATTGTGTTCCTTGGTTCTGAAAAAGCTCGTGCAAATATAAGTGCATATTGGTAAATCCTACTTGCTTAAAGATTTTGCAGTACCTCTCCAGTCTAAGCAGATACTAATTATGTCCATCAAATTCTTATTGAGAAAGATTACAGGTATTTTGAGGACTTTAACATATAAAGACTTTTAATTATCAATACAGTAATGTGAACTATACCTTTGAGCTTTTGATAAAAATAAATGGATTTTTGGACATGTGATGTGTTCTCACAATTCTGAGTAAATGTAATATTGAAATAAAAACTTCAAATAAAGTAAAGAAAGGAAGAAAATGCTAAGAAATAACTCTGTGGCTCAAGGGTTCTCAATTTCAATATTTTAAGACACTAGAATGTCTACATTATTTTTGAAATATGTCACAAAAATGGTGTTATTCAGAATAAATTATCACAATTTGAAAATATTTTAGCTTTTAATAAATAAGAATAACTCCTATCCTTCAAATACATAAATTTATTGAACTTCAAAACAAAATGTTGTATTCCAGGGAAAGAAGAATTATATACAGCCTTCAATACATGATAACAAAAAGAAAGTTTTGAAATATGAGAACATTATTTTTCTTGCTACTTCATTCCTTTTAGGAAAGTATTCTACCAAAATGAATTGTAAGATAATTATTGAGAAAGTACTATACATACACAAAATTTCTTTATTTTTCACATAGATGATACCAGAGAAGTAGAAAATATATTCTTTTATTTGACATTGTTTGCAGCTTATTGGAAAGATTGGAAAGGCATTAAGATATATAGATATTAAAAATTCAGCATGTGGTGAACAATTTGCCACATATTGCATAGACTCAAAGATGGAAAACTATTACAACCAAACCATATGAACTAACTGGTTAGTGTCTACTTATAGTCAGAAATGAAAAAATAAGTAAGAGGAAAATGAGATAGTGTGAAACTACTCAGTTGAATTTATTTAATCTGGCCAACTAAAATGTAAGTTCAAAGGTTATTTTATATCTCTCTCTAGAACTTGCACCTTAGGGTGTGGTAGTCAATCAGTAGTCAATCAAAAGCAGCTTGGTAGTCAATCAATAGCAGCTTTTGAACAAGTAAATTAACGAATAAATGTGAATGATTGAGTTGGTGTATAAGATATTATACACTGATATTAAATTAAAACAAAATGTAGCAAACAAAAATACAAATATGACTGAGATAATACACTTTATGGAATACAATCCTGAAGTAGATTCTTGAAGTCATAATATTTCATGCTAGATAGTTATTGGGTATTGCCTGGATTTAGTGAGATTTTTCTATACTGTATTGTGGTAGAGGTGATGTGAGTTCTCTTGTGAGGTTAGAATAGAGAAAGTGTATTATGTCTTAGCTGTCATCTCTTGCTGTCTTGCTTGCTCACAGTAAGGGAAGCTAGCTGCCATTTTGTAGCCTGACCGATGAAAAGTTTCAAGTGGCAAGGAAGGAAGTGATATCTTCACTTAGCAGTGGCAAACCAAGCCGGAGCACTGGCTGTTTATGTGAATTTGGAAGGAGGTTTTTTTCTCTGTCAAACTTTGCAGTGACTGCAGTTATAGACAAAATTTCAATTGCAGCCTGCAAGATAAACAGAGACAAAAGCATTCAACTAATCCATGTCCAGATTCCTGACATGTAGAACTTTTGATGACCTGTCTATTGATTGATTCATTGATTGATTGATTAACATTAACATACAACACTGTGTGTGGTTTAGGGATATAGATTCATACCTCTCCTATAGAACTTTTAAGCCATTAATGGTTGTTGTTTTAATACTCTAAAAGTTGAGGTAATTTGTTAAGCACTATAGATAACTAATAGAAACTTTAAAAAATTGATAAGAACTGAGCTAAAGGAAGCCAATGAAATAAAGGATAGGATGCGGAATTCCTTGGTTAATCTTCCTACAGACAAGAATTTTATTGTGTACTTGGTTAATCTTCCTACAGACAAGAATTTTATTTCTAAGAAAATATGAAAGAAAAAACAAATATTTTAAACATTTTAAACATTTAAATATGATAGAAAACATGAGAACTTAGAAGGAAGTTGACTCTTGAAAAGGGGGAAAAAATTTGGTTGCTATTTGTTTTATGTCTTCTTTTTTTTTTTTTTTTTTTTTTTTTTTTTTGTCTGAGGGCAAATCCTATTCCTGCTCTAAAAGGCAGTTTCACTTCAAGGAGAAAGCTGAGATGATGGATTTCAGGGATGATAAAGCAGTTAGAGCTTGAAGAAGAGAATTCTGGAAACGAGAACTCTTTAAAGAGTAAGGTCCCAAATTTTCTTACAAATTCAATATGATAGTCAACCTCTGAATTAATCTCACAAGAATTAACTACACAGAACTAGGTAGCAAGCACATATGAGTGTTTAAAGAATTGGGTAGATATTTCAGCTGTTACCCAATGCAAATGAAACAAAATTTACAAGTTGAATACTGTCAATTTTCTCCTAGAAAATATCAACAATTTGCAAAAAGGGAGAGGGAGAATATGAAACCATATTATATTATCCTTATATGTCCTTATATTATCCTTAATATTTAGTATTCACTAAAAATATAGTTGATAATAAAATAAAAATTAGAAATACCGATTTAAAAAGCAATTGATAGAAAATTTGCCTAAGAAATCCCAGATATGTAAATTAAAAATATGATTTAGCACAACTATTATAAATAGGTTCATAGACTAGACTTAAAGGGGTATATGACAATAAATGAAAAATGGGTGAAGGAACTAAAGCTGGGAAAAACAAAACAATTAAAAGTGTAAAGCTGAAAACTATTATCAGAAAAAAAAAATCCAGTGGAATTTCTTCAAAAGTGACTTTGGCCAGGAAAAAAATCATCAGATTTGATAATATAACAATAGAAATTAGTCTAATGGTTAGAAATTTACAATAAGGGGTTTTTTTTGTTTTGTTTTTGGTGATGGTGCACCTGTAAATTGTTGAAGGAAATTCAATGGGGACTACACCTGAGTGGGGGAAGAAAGCAAACATTGTTTAAAAATGAATAATGATGCAAAATATACATAAATAAAAAGGAGAAAAATATCTTGTGTTTCTGGGACCCTGCCTTTTGTAAGTGGCAACTTATAAATTTCATTTTTGACAGATTACTGTTGAGAGACTAGGGGCTATCCATGTAGATTTTGTAGGCAATTTTATATAAGAACTGAAATTCAGAAACAGCATCTGAACTAATAATATACCATTAGGAGTCACCTGTGTTTAGGTCAATTTTGAAATCATAGATAAAGATGAAATTAGTAGGGGAGGAAACATGGAGTAAAAAAAAAAGATATAGGACTACACATTAACAAATGCCAACCCCTTATTTAGAAGTGGATAGAGGATAAAAGTTTTGGCCAGAATGTGCCAGAGCAGTAGTAAAGAGCATGCAGAAAAGTGAAGGTGTTTTATTCTTAGAACAAGCATATTAACTAGTGTCATCATTCCTGTCTTATAGATAAGAAAACCAATTATCACAGTAGCTCACTAATTTTCCCAGTTCCTATCAATGATTTTAAGTTATGGTTATTATTTTTTACCCAGGATTTTTCTGACTCCACAACATGTGTTTTAATGCCAGTTTATTGCTTCTGATTATACCATGAAATTGACTTTAAGGGACTTATGGAGAGCAAATTAGGATTTGAAGTATCATACACAGTTTTGAGATAGGAATACAGGTTTGAAGATAGCATTTTTAGAAATCTATGTCATTCAAAATAGTATATCCCAGAGTCCTGGAAAAAAAAAAAAAAACTGGTAGACTTTATCTCCCAATAGATGTATGTCAAACAAAATTATGGTGATGGAGTAGAGCAGAGAACACCACATAATTTGATAAACACTAGAGAGTGAATGGTGTAGATATATTAAAACTACAGGCAGCCACATTGCCTAGGTCATCAACAATGCATTCTTAAAAGTCAAGGTTTGTGGGCCTCCCTGGTGGCGCAGCGGTTGAGCGCTGGGTTGCGAAGCTGCCCACAGCCTCTGCAGCACTGGTTCGATCCCCTGCTGCTCCCACCCACCGGAGGAGGGTCCCACATGGCGCGCAGACCTCTCCTGCCGCCCGCTGCTCCCCTCAGCAGTGTACTTCGGTCCTTCTGCCTGCTCTGCACCCCGCTCTGGCTCTGGTGAATTCTCTCACCCTCCCGCGCTTCTGACTGTACCCAGTGCTTGTATGTATGTATGTATGTATGTATGAATGTATAAATAAATAAGAAACCTTTAAAAAATATATATAAAAAAAAAGTCAAGGTTTGTGACTCCCAATGGGTGCCTGAAGTCCTATATGGCACTTAACCATATATATATACTATGTTTTTTTTTTTCCCTTTAGATACATATATACTTATGGTAATGTTTAATTTATAAATTAGGAACAGAGCCATTATCTACATATAGTATACTTTGTGGAAAACATATTAGAGCACAGCTAGGAAAATCATTTCAACTGTTTTAGTGACCAATTGTAGTTTTCAAACCTTGTGCTAAGGGCCAATGAATTGTGCAACAACTTATATCAATTACTTAGAGCAGGGGAATGGCCAGAATACTGGCTGGCCTTTTAAAAATAGGATTGAATAACCAGAACACACAAAGCACAACTTGGTTTTATGAGAAACATAGCTAAAAACTTTCAAAATCCTAATCAAACAATATTTGAAAATATTCATCTGATATCACTAATCTCCCATTACATTAACCAGGTGAGTCTAATGTGCTATAACCTAAGATATATCAAAATTTAGGAGAGCTTATTTCTCATGTGTGGAAAGGAGGAGAGGAGTCTCCTTAAACAGATCCTTTAATATCCCATCTTGACTTTGGAAATTGTCCTTTCAATAAGATATTGAGAAAGATTTTGAAAAAAAAGTCTCACATCCTTGAAAAATATAATAATAATGAATGTCCTAGACTGGAATCAGAGAGAAGACACTGTTAATTGAAATGGGCTTTTCAGCTTAATGGAAATGATTGTATTCTGGAGTTGCAGTGACATTTAACAAAAAAAAAAAAAAAAAAAAAAAAAAATGGTTAAGAGTGAGCATCAGAGTAGGTAACAACACCAAAGGAAAAACTATTGGTTTGACCTTCAAAAATCTTTAGGGAAAAAGCATTGATCATCTCCTAGGACTGAGGCACATCAGAAATATCTCAATAGCTTATTTAATATTGTGAACAGAAAAGTATATTTTCCTGTCCTATCACCTACTTCAAATATCATCTCTCCACTGATGATAAAATATTTGCATTGAGGATTAAAATTGAAGAAAGAGTTGACAGGAATTTCTAAAGATTTTCCTAAATATTAAAATTGCAGCCCAAATATAGATGCTACATCCCTGAGGGATTTCTATTATCACAGAGTAAGGAAATTAAATCGAATGAGTCTTAATTCATAACCATTTTACTTACTTTTAAATCCAGACAAAGGTTGAATGAGACATGTACAATTACTGTGAATGGTGACATAAATTGCAGATATTTTCAAGATAATCATTCATTTATTAGAGTTAATCAACAGTTACTTTGAAGCTATAGTTTTACAAAAATGCTTTTTTTTTCTCTTTCTCAATAAACAGAACAGAGTGTTTTGCAAGATAGTAGCAGAGTGAAGATGCAAGCTTACTCTTCCTTTTATTCTTAGCTACACTGCAACAGAACAAAACCTAAAATTCCTGAAATAATACAGAAGAATATAATGCGTGCTGAGAGATACCAACCACAGGAGTCTGGTCTCTGTGCACTAGCCACCAGCTGCTAGACACTGACCTCCAGATGCCAACATGAGCCACTTGAGCACAGTCTCCAGCTTCTAGCTAACAGAGACTGGTCAATTCTGGCTTGAGCCCCCAGCTGTGAGAGTCCAGCTGCTAGTCATGAAGGCCAACGTTAAACCTGCCCTCCACTGAATGTATCTCTTGGATCAGCAAGCAAGAGGAATACAGGCCCAAAAGAGTCCAATAGATAGGAGTGGGACTGAATATCCTTTGGATACAGAGACCATTGTAGACTTCAACAGGATCCACAGTGAGGAGATTCATGCTACATTGAACCGGAAGTAGGTACAGAGATGAATTTGGGGTTGTGATCTGGAGTAAAGAAAGAAGCTGATGGTAAGGCTACCAGCACAGCCAGGACTGCTGGGAAGGAAGGGCAGACAGTGTGCAAAGGCATACAACTTGAATGAGGAGAAAGCCTTGTGAAGGAGTTGTGGTGTACCAAACAAGCCAGGAGCCTGGTAGAGATAATAGCAGAACAGGTGCTCCACGTTCCTACCTCCTGGGAATGGTGCTTGTAAGGCACACTTAGAGCACAGACACTGCCAAATATTTCACCCTAAATCCCAGCTAAGAGGGACATCAAAGATGCCACAAGTGAGAGCCTGCCAGCTCCCAACTCATCCACACTAATGTCTTGACCCTTCCAAATCCCCATCCCAACAACAAAAAATGATTCCAGTACATACTGAAGTCAATAGTGTTGAAATGAAAAAAAATCAAACAAATCCATAGCACTACCTGTGAGAATATGAAATAGATTATCTTGTTAAGTTACCACTAAAGATATTAAAAATAATAATGAAATAGGGTGATTTCAAGTAGTGAAATGGGCAAACACAAAATAATACATGAGAACTCAAGAAAACATACTATTGCAAGGTGAGAACAACCGCAGAATCCAGTAATATAAAGATGAATAATTATATCTCCCAATTAGAGATTTCAGAACTGCCATAATAAAGAAAATCAAAGAAACACAAGAAAACTCAGGAAAGCTAATTAAAGAGAGAAAACAAATTTCAGAAAACAAATTAATAAGTCAGAATTTAAATCAAGGAATAGTAAATAGAAATTGAAACTTTAAATAGGAAAATAACAGAAATTCAGAAAATGAGATTTTTAAATAAGAAAATAGGAGATAAGTTTAAGAAATTAAGAGCAAGCTAAATGAGATCAAGAACTCTAGATAAAGTTATGGAAATATATTAGAGCAAATCAATAACCTGAAAGAAAGTAATGCATTCAGGACTGAGGTGGAAGAAACAGAGAAATGACATGTAAAAAAAAAATTGAAGAAGCCATTCCAGAACTTACCAACACCATTAAGAAGCCAACATTAACCCCTTGGTGGCACAAGGGGTTAAGCACAGCATCGTAAAACTATCAGCGCCTCTGCAGCACCAGTTGGATCCCCAGCAGGCCAGGGAGCTACCCACATGGCACTGCAGACCTCTGCTGTCTCGCCTGCTGCTCCCCTCAGCAGTGTATTTCAGTCAATCTGCCTCTTCTATTCCCCACTCTGTCTCTGGTGAATCCTCTCACCCCCTGCACCTCTGGCCTGTACCCCAGTTCTTATGCATAAATAAATATTTTTTTTTAAAAAAGCCAACAGGAGAATAATGGGTGTCACAGAAGGGAGAGTGAGAGATTATTTAAGGAAATAGTAGAGGAAAATTTCACTAACCTAGGGAAGGAATAAATATGCAGATCCATGAAAAAATGAACAGTTGGTTACCTAAATGTAAAGAGACCTACAGAAAGACACACATTAGTGAAACTAACAAGAGTTTAAGACAGGCTGAGGCTTCATTTCTAAGAGCAAAAAGAAAGTCATTTAGCTATGTAGATTTTTCACCATTTATTTCTATTGTGGAATCCCTGGGATTTGAAATATAACTGTATATATACCTATACACACATATATACATACATAATATACATGCATACAAATATAAAACATAAATATATGTGCACATATATACATACATATTTAAAAGTCAGAGCATTTCAGGGAATAAATACTTTGAGGCATAAAAAGGAAATAATTAGGACCATAAGGATATTTTGATTTAATCCAAAGCCAGGGTATTCTACACCATGACTTAACAATTTTAATAAATCTGTTTTTAATTTTATTTTTAAAATTTAATTAATTTATTTTTACTTTTTACATCATTGTTCATTTTTAAACAATATTTTCTTCCCCCCCCTCAGGTGTTATCCCCATAGAATTTCCTTCCCAATGCACCTGTGCACCATCACCGCAATCCCCTGTGCTCCTCCCTCCCTCCTTCTATTCCCTCTCCCTCCTTCTCCTCCCCTACAATGATGTCTTATTTGGTTTCCCCACTTCCTCCTATAATTGAAGCCATCCGATATTTGTCGTTATTCTGTACAGCAAAAGAGACATTAACCAAAACAAAGAGATACTCCACTGAATGGGAAAAAAAAAAATTGCACTCCATACAACTGATAAGGGACTGAGCACAAAGATATACAAAGAACTCACATGACTCAACAAAAACAAAGTAAAAATCCAGTCAAGAAATGGACAGAATAATTTAAAAGACATTTCTCCAAAGAGGAAATGCAAATGGCCAACAGGCATATGAAAAAATGTTCAATGTCCCTTATAATTAGGACAAATTTAACAAATCTTAGAATACTTTTGTGACTCTGTTATACCATCACACAAAAATCTTCCAAAAACGAATTCAAATTATCAAAGGGGAAAGAGAAGGAAGGAGAGTAAGATATTCTATAAGCGTGCTTATTTTCTAAACTGATTTATTTTTTAAAATTAACTGCCAATTACTTCTCTATCTTGCATTTTATTATTAGAAGTTAAATTGTAGTTTTTAAGATATAAGAATACCTCAAACTTGTATGGGTTATTAAAGACATCAGTACAAAATGTTTGCTAGCTATAATTACTGTGCCTGCACTTCCCATTTATAGTTACAATTCTTTTCCCCCCGCTTCCTTAAATAGACTATAATTATTCTTGTCAAGTCCATATATATTCCACTCTTGAAAACACTAATTTCCCACTGGACAAAGCTATATTTTAAATGCTTCTTTAAGATGTAGATATAGACCTTTATCTGACTACTTAAAAACATTTTCTGATTTGTTCTCCTTATTTCTTTTCATTTTCATTCATGTTTGTTTCATTAATAATTTCATTTGGCTTTTGATATTATTTCTCAGCAGAATTACTATTTTGTGTTCATGATTACTTAGGTATTAAACTAATAAAAAGAGGTAAATGTTTAAGTGACCAAAATATTGTGCCAAAAATCAAGAGGCTATGTCTACAGCTATATTTTTCTGAACTTTTTTAAATCCAACCTAAAATTTGATCAGATTACTGTCAAAGCCTAATCAATAGTTTTGATAAAGTAACAACTATAATAGCTTAGTATTTGTATTTGTATTTTCAATAACCCAATTTTAGAAGTCTCTTGGAACTTCCTGTTGATCTTTAGCATACAATGTTAGCAACTTGAAAAAATAAGACTTTTTTAAATTTGCACAATAAGATTTCTGTGTAGGTACTGCAAGTATCATTTTCTGTAATGCAGCAACATATAGACAGAAAGACAGGATCAAAACTAAAAATAAATTTTGTTCTTTGCTTAGACAGCATATCACATATTATGCTGATTAAAATTCAGATCATCATTTAAAATCTTTGAGAAACCATAGAGTACTATAAAATAGTTTATTTATAACTTAGTCTGATCAGTAACCTTGATGTAAGAAAAAAGAATTCAAATGTACTTGGGAAAAAATATTTAGACTGGCCTTGCAGTTCCTACAAATGTATAATTCATTAAATAGCAATGGCCTATTCAAAATGTTGATGGTCTTTTATAAGCTAAAATCTGAATGTAAATGTAATGTATCTTGTACAAACCCAAATGTTTAAAAAACTTTTTTAACATTTATTTTCTTGTTATGACACTGAACATAATACATTATCCCTGCCTCTTAAAATAATAGCATACATAACATTAGTCAGTTTGAAAGTAAAAGTATCAACACTTAACTATAACAAGAGGAAATGGTCTCTAATACATGTTATGATGCCAACATTATCCTAATATCAAAATCAAACAATACAATGCATGAAAGGAAAACTATAGACAAATATCCCTGGTTAATTACAAAAGCAAAAATCTTCAACAAAATAGTAGCAAATCAAATTCAACAATACATTGCAATGATCATGCAACCTGACCAACTGGGATTCACCCCAGATATAGGAAGATGGTTTAATATATGTAAATCAATCAATGTTATACATTATACACATACATACAAAAGAAATGTTAGAAATCCAAAACTAGATTTAATAGTATCGATAGATGAAGAGACAGCATTTGACAAGATATGTCAACCATTTATTATAATAAAAAACTTATTTAAAAAGGTGGGAATAGAAGGTATGAAACCCAACATAATACAAGCCATATTTCACAAGTTTATAGCAAATGTAATACTTAATGTTGAAAACTGAAAACTTCCCCTTTACTATTAGAAACAAGGCAAGGATGCCCACTTTGACCACTTCTATTAAATTTGGTGTTACACTAAACAGACAACAAGAAATAAAAGGAATACAGATTTAAAAAGCCAAACTTACTATATTCAAATGAAATAACACTGTATATAGAAAATGCCCCAAAATAGAGGACTGGATCAAGAAGATGTGGCACATATACACAATGGAATATTATTCAGCAATCAAAAAAGATAAACTCATGCCATTCGCAGCAACGTGGATGGAACTAGAAGAAATTATGCTTATTATTATGAAATAAGGCAGAAGGAAAAAGAAAAATATTGGATGGTTTCATTTATAGCAGGAATATAGGGGGACACAATAAGACATCAGTGTAAAGAAATAATAACAGTACAAAACACAGCAAAGCAAAAATGGACAATAATAAATCAGAGACATCTTGCAGGGGAGGAGGAGGGAGAGGGATCAGAGGGAGGGAGGGAGGGAGGAGCACAGGGAACTGAGGTGATGGTGCATGGGGTGCATTGGTGAAGGAAACTCTATGGGGACTACACCTGAGGGGGTGAGGGAAAGCAAATATTGATTAAAAATGAACAATGATGTAAAAAATAAATATTAAAAAAATTAAAAATAAAAATAAATAATAAAGTAATACTGCAAAGTAGAAAGTTGTAAAATTAAAATGCAAAACTGTATTACATTTTTATATAAAAATAATAAGGATGAAGATAAATTAGTTAAATTATTTAATTTACAATCACAACAAAAAAAGATCAAATACCTATTAATAAGCCTAAGAAGGTAAAGGATTTATACAATGAAAACCCTAAGACTATTAAAAATGTAGAACAAGATAAAATGAGATGAAAAGATGTTCCATATTCAGGATGGGGAGAATTAATGAAATCAAAATAACTATTTTATCAAGAGCCATTTATAGGTGTAATGTAATTCCCATTAAAATCCCATCCAATAGTCTTCAAGTAAATAGAACAAAAAATTATAAAACTGTATAATGGAACGCTTAAAGGCTCTGAAAAGCTAAAATAATACAAAGAAAAATGAAAGTGCCATTTTATTTTGTTTTAAACTATACTGTAAACTAACAGTAATTAAAGCAATGTGATATTGGAATAAAAAGAGACACATAGATCAGTGGAACAGAATATTTCTAACATCTCAAAAGCTTCCATAGACCTCATGGTCAACATCCAACCTTAAGGATAAATAAATTTTACTCTTACTTCAAACACCTTATGTCAGGATTGCCCTTTTATAGCAGATCCCCATATTATGCTCTCTGAATATAAATATAATCATCTATATGCACTCTTAGTGTAAATGTTTTAGCTTATATATTTTTAACTTTTAATGAAAGTTTAAAGCAATTCTTTCATTTTCCTTGTTATGTAGCAACATTATTTGAATAGGATTTTTTGCAATAGATAGTTTCTATATGGGCACTGTCAGCATGTACTTGTAGCTATTGAGCCATTTGAATGTAGCTAGCATATGGGATGATTGAGGTTCTAACATTTTTAATTTTAATTATTTTAAATTTAAATAGATACACATGGTTAATCACTACCATATTTGGCAACACATCTGTTAAATTACATTTTTATTAGTCATGTCAAAATATTTATTTTACTGTGGATATGTTTTTAGAATTTTTGCTATTTCCAGTTAATTATGGATATATTGATATGAATGTGTGCCTTCATTTATATATAGTGTATATCTGTGTTACACAATTTTGTATTTGTTCAACTTCAGTGGGTTATGCTAAAGTTTGTCAAGTGTTTGTTCAAATTTACACATTTATCGGCAATATAAACTTCATTTGCTCCATATCATTATTAATGTTTACCAGTGACAAGCTTTGTTTATTTGTTCATTTTAGTAATTCTGTTGGGTAATGCATATCATTTATTAGTTAAACATTTAGTTAACATTTGGTCATACTGACAATGAAGTCATTAAATTCTTAAAGTGTGAATAGTATGCCATTGTTTGCTTTCACCTTAAGTTAATAGTTACTAAGATTTGATCTCCTTGTAATAATTCTTTCAGTAAATTTGTTTATTGTGTAAATGAATTCAACTAACGTCCCTTCCTCAGGAATATTTTAAACTTCATTTTTATTATACTTGTATTACTTATTAACTGAAGTGTTTATTTTCATCTGATTATTTATGAGCTCTTGATAATTTAATGTCATATCTAAAATTGAAATAGGTACAAATTTCCTTTAAATAATTTGTACATTTTGTTCTCTGTAATTAGGACCATGTTTCTCTCTGTTACTCTAATAATAACAAGAAAATTTAAATAATTGGGAACACGGCATGAACAATTTGAAAACCTTATTAATAGCAAGAACACTGCCCAGATGACCTTTTTTTTGTCATCATTCTCTGTGCCCACTGGTGGCAATCCTCACAATTCTTTAATTCTTTTCCGTCACAGGATTATCTGAGTCACCTCAAGACATTCTAATTAGTATACTTACATTTTCCTCTTGTACTTAATGGCTTTATTGAAAATAATTTAAAATAAATCTTAATTTATAACAAGCTAGCTTAAACCCTGATCGGGTTGCAAATATACTTCCACAGCAATAATGATATAAAGGAAATAGTATATGTAAATTATATTAAAATTTAAAAGAATGAGAATTTTCTTTGCATTACTTAACTATTTTGTTACTTTATTTTTACGTTTGTATGTTAAGGATAATAAGAACACTCATCATAGAAAGCTATTGTGATGATTAAATTAGAATGTAAAGTACTGACTTAAAACAACTCCTGGTATATAGTAGGTACTTAGTAAATGGAAGTCTTTACTGTTTCTGTTATTAACCCTTATAAGAATAACACTAACAACTTTAATATTATTATGTTTATATTTGACATTGGAAAGGACTTTGGTAGTTGTATTCTGCTTGGGCTACCATAACAAAATAGACTGCCATAAAGAACAGAAATTTATTTTCTCACAGTTATGAATGCTGGAAACATGAGTTCAGGATGCTATCATGGTTGGGTCATGGTAAGAGATCAATTTCTGCTTTACTGTTGGCTACCCTTTGCCTTCTCAATTTTCCCTGACATAGTAGAGAAAGACAGAGAGTAAGCAAACTCTCCCGTGTCTTTTCTTAAGGTCACCAATCACATTATGAAGGCCCAACCACATGACTTAATCTAAAGCTAATTATCCCCAATGACCTCATCTCCAAATATCATGACATTGAAAGATAAGACTTCAGTGTATTCATTGAGGATGGGGGCATATGATTCTGTCCACAGGAATAGTTAAGCAGAATTTGCAGTAGTCAGTGAAATTTAGAATTTGGGCCAATGGAGTGTGGGACGAGGAAATAGATAAAATGTAAATTAAGGTCACCTACATAGAAATTAGAATTTAGCACACAGAATATTAACTCTACTGACTAAATTATCACTCCATGCTACTTTATTTATGATCACTAGCTTGTGCTGTAAGAAGAGGAATGATGTGGATAACAATTCATAGCTCTTTTATTCCTATCAATACATTGCCAGTACCTCTACCTTTTTTCCCACCCTTCTACTCACATTATAATCTCATACTGTCATTTCTGAAAGTATAACTCTTATCTACTTTGTTACTCATGCATGTGGAACTACTCCACATAAATGGAAGTTGTCTCCCAAACAACAGGTTTACTGAGGATAAGATAATGAGAGCTATAATCTCTTTAATATCAGAAGTGGACTGTTTTATAGTTATATGTATATGTGCATCTATGTGTTTAACATATAATCTTTTCATCCTAACAAATAAAATTGGTATCATAACACAAGATTAGATGAATTATTTTTTGATATTTACTCTCTAATAGTACCTGAGCCCCAAGTATGGGTAGTTGTAATATCTAACTTACATTCATTTGCAAAGAATGCATCTTTAATAATTGTCTTTCAGGTATATCAGAGGAAGTAGTTGTCACTTTTTTTATAAATAATAATGATTGGATTACAAGATGTAAGTGAATATCAAGTGATAAATTATAAGGTCAGATATTAATTTTAAATTGAATCAAGGAGACTTTTCACTGGTAAACTAATTGGCATTTGAGAATAAGCATGGCTGTCCTAGTATATAAGCAGTAAAAAGATCTGAACTAAAAAACTAAATGATCTGAACTAAAAAACTAAATAGCATTCATGGTAAAGAAAAGCAGCGTACTAAAATAGAATTTATAATAAAACTTATTACATATATGTGATAAACTACACACTTTTATGTTGGGTTTGTGGCTCAAAATAAGAATTCATTCTTTTCCTTATAAACTATGATTATTTAAAATTGTTGATTGGCAGAACTTGAATTTTTCTTAAATGCTTAAAACTTTTTAAAATGTTGTCATATGAAATATTTTAAGGTTATTACAGAATAATGTGATTATTATCTCTTAAAGTAAGAGACAAAAGGGATATATAAAATTTCACTTGATATTTTGCTTTCTATTCCAATGTGACTGACAATCTATGAACACTACATATATATATATACATATATATATATATATGATTATCATTTTAGGACATGAAAATCAAGAGTCAAATTCTGATTACTAGGTCCTATGGTTACCCAGATTTTAGTGAATAATCTCCATGGTATCATTTGTATTCAGTTCAACAATTGGCATTTATCTCGGATATTGACTCACCTTCCAAAGGAAATTATCAATTCAGGAGAAAAATGAAGGCTCAGGCATTGTAAAGCTCCTGCTAAAATCCATAAAGCTCCACTGCTAGGAAAATAGCTTCAGCCAAAGAACTTAATTCCTTCTTGATCATTTGACAAAGAACAAATTTAAGGTTAGCAACTTAACTTAGAATAGATTTTTGCATCATTGGGGCAAATCAAGAAGTTGTTCACAATGTTTCAAGAGCATGGGACAGGCAATGAAAATGGCAAATAAAAGATCTCTATGTAGCAAATTGATTAACTATTTTGTTAAGATAAAATGATTTTGAAGATAAAATATTTAACACTATGAAAACTCATAAATTGTGTTCTGTAGTAAAAAGCAAAAAAAAAAAAACAAAAACACATGACATTGAATTTAAATAATGTATGTACATTTATATCACTTGTTCCTGTTCAGAGATTACCCCTCTTGAAAATAAACATTCTTGATAATTAAGATATCAGGCAAATTCCTTCTGACTTTTATTTTGATTCCCATAATTGTGTTAAAAATCAGAAATGCATAGATTTTGTATCTTTTCTTTAATTAAAACCTGTAGATATCAACAAAACTGTGACATTGTAAATTTAATGTTTTATCCTTTATTTCCTACCCAAGACTTTACCTGGAATTTTTTTTTTCATTCTTAGAAATATGTGTGATGTTTTGCAAACTTGTGTGTGACTGTGTTGTTTTGTGAAAGTCTATTTACAGGATCTCTGAAACTAAGGTTGTCCTGCAATAGGAGGGAGACATGGGCCTGGAATATTAGTTTTTTTGTTTGTTTTTTGTTTGTTTATGTGTGTGTAGAATAACTGGAGTGTAGACTAGAGGTGAGTGGGGGGATATGAGAGGATTCATCAGAGAGAGAGTGGAGAGCAGAACAGGTGGATTTACTGAAATACACTGCTATGTGGAACAGCAGGCAAGACAGAAGAGTTCTGCTACACCCTATGTGGGTTATCTCCCTTGCTGGGGATCAAACTCAGGCCATGGTGGTGATAGCACTGAGAATTAAGCCCTAAACCACCAGGGAGGTCTTTAGAATACTATTGTCTGTCATATTGGAGAAAATTGTATGTGGTGTTGGAATGGCATTTCCAAGGTTATCTGGATTAAGTTTATGTCTTATGGGGCTATTTGAGACTGAATATATGTGTATTTGGGACAATAGCTCTTGAAATTTTTTGTGATGATTCATAGAAATGAAACAATGGCCTTGAGAATTGCCCTGGGGAGCAGATAAATATTTACACTGGCATATTACTCTGGGACAAGTAATTATGCAGATTTCTTTCCAAGAAATTGTAATTGGGTCTACACTCAAAATAGAGATCTGCTCTAATTTAACTACATATGTTATAGTCCTTTTAATTTTTCAGGACCTCTAAATATGGATACATGTGTTAAATTATTTTGGGTATTTTTGTCTTTTCATACTATACTTTCAATTAATTTGTTAAAGATCAAGTTATTTTCAGTTGAGCTAACTGAAATTCTGAGAGGAGGGTGCCCTCACAAAGGCTGGAGTAGGGGCTTTACTATAGAACAACAATATCCAGACCAAACCATCAGAGCGGTCCTGGGATTGTCTTTGGAAGTGCGAATATTCACACAGCAAGACAGGCTAAAGTGGACTTATACTGGAATATACTGAGTAGTGCATTCTGGGATTATATATTATTGGGATGGCGTTGTGGTAATGTAGAGGGATAATTTTCTGCAATTAGTGAAGTTAAATACTAAGAAAGAAAAATTCTGTAATATTTGTAATTTTAGGCTGGTTTGTGGGGAATACTAATTGGTGAATGAACCTTAAGTATTCTCTATGCACCTCTTTATCTCAAGAGATCTAAATTAAATGATCTGTAAGGAACTAAGAACATTGTAATTTATAGACTTTCACTAAGGTTTCAGTGACTGTTAGAGGACATACATTCTCAGTACTACAACAGTTACTAGGATGCCTTGCCCTCTGATATTGCCTTGAATTTAAGTCTGTTTTAAATTTCAGTGAAAACAGTCCATTTCAAAAATACCACAAACAACAAACTTTGCCAAGCATGTAGTGTAAATGAAAACCTCACACATTGTTATTATGAATGTAGACTGCTTCAATTCCTATGGAAAATAGCATGGAGGTTTCTCAAAACATTAGAGCTACCATGTGATTCAACAATTATATTTAACTATCTACCTGAAAAAAATGCTAAAACGAATTTGAAGGGGTGTATGCACTCCTATGTTCATTGAAGCACTGTTTACAGTAAATCTTGCTATTTGTGACAATGTAGATAGAATAGGTGAGGAGTATGCTAAGTAAAACCAGTTAGAAGAAGAATGACAAATATTGGATGATTTCACTTGTATGTGGCATACAAAGAATTAACGCAGAGAATTGGACAAAGCTAAATCCAAACAAAGCCTTCAAATCTGACTTCAACATCAAAGTTATCAGAGGGGCTGGGTCAGTAAGGATGGAGAGTAAAGGGGGCAGGGATTCCCCAGTGGACTGTGGTGGATGACTGTGGGTCTCTGGTGTCTTGGTGGTGGGCGTGGTATGAAATCTAAGATGTGTGAACCTATACCTCTGAAGCATATACTATGCTGTAAAACAATGTTAACTCAATACAAATTAATGCAATAAACAAATAAAGAAATAATATCAACATCAAAATTCCAGTGAGCATTTTCCTGTTTTGTTCTTTTTCATTTTCTAGATGGCATCTGAAATTCCCATCTTTTTTCCATTGCATAGTATAAATTCTTCCTGCTCTGCTACTTGCTACCATAAAACATCAGAGGTCTCAGGATTCCACTTTGTATTTCTGTGCCAATGAAATTATTTTTAACACACACAACTGGATTTTGTTTCTTACCGTTGGAGTTATTTTAGACATTAAGAACCTATAAACATTGACATGGAAGATTATATTGGATGTGTTTCCTGAATAAAATAAAGACAGTATATGGGAATAAATAAAAGAGTTACTTCACTAAGGCAATTAAATTATAGTCTCAATGATAGGATTACAAAATGGGAAGAAGTATATCCTTTTTTTTAATAATAAATTTTATTTTTATATTCCCCATATAATTGCAACCCCCTTATATTGACACAAATCCCTCCCCTCCCGCCCCCTACCCCCCATAGAGTGTCTCTGGTTCATAGTTTTTTGTTGATTTTGATTTTCACTTTCTTAGAGTTATTCATTTTCCTGGTCCCTTATTTAAGTTTTCTAGATTCCTGCTATGAGTGAGACCATCCGGTATTTTTCTTTTTCTTTTTGGCTTATTTCGCTGAGCATGATCCCTTCCAGCGCCATCCATGTTGCTGAAAATTGCATGTGTTTATCTTTTTTGAATGCTGAGTAATATTCCATGGTATATATGTACCACATCTTCTTGATCCAGTCATCTATTTTTGGCCATTTGGGTTGTTTCCAAAGCTTAGCTATTGTAAATAGTGCTGCTATAAACATAGGGGTGCAGGTGCTCTTTGGAATTGATGTTTCTGTGTCCTTTGGGTAAATACCTAGGAGTGGAATTGCTGGATCATATGGAAGCTCTTTGTTTAGTAGGTCCAGAAATCTCCACACAGCTCTCCACAGTGGTTGGACCAGTATGCTCTCCCACCAACAGTGCAGAAGAGTTCCTTTTTCTCCACACCCTCGCCAACATTTGTTGTTGCTAGTTTTTTTAATATGTGCCATTCTCACTGGTGTAAGATGGTATCTCATGGTAGTTTTGATTTGCATTTCCCTGATTACAAGTGATGTTGAACATTTTTTCATATGCCTGTTGGCCATTTGCATTTCCTCTTCAGAGAAGTTTCTTTTTAGCTCTTCTGCCCATTTTTTGACTGGATTATTTTTGTTGTTGTTGAGTCTCATCAGCTCTTTGCAGATTTTTGTGATCAGTCCTTTATCATTAGTGTTGTGTGCAAAAATGTTCTCCCAGTTGGTGGGGTTTCTCTTTGTTTTTGTTATCGTCTCTTTTGCTGTGCAGAAGCTCTTTAATTTGATGTAGTCCCAGCTGTTTATCTTTGCCTTCACTATCACTGCTTTGGGTGATGTGTCTGTAAAGATGTCTTAGATGTGAATATCACGTAGTGTTTCGCCTATATTTCCTTCTATGTATTGTATGGTTTCAGGTCTTATGTCTAGTTCTTTAAACCATTTTGAATTGATTTTTGTGTATGGTGTGAGGTAGTGGTCAAGCTTCATTCTTTTGCATGTAGCGACCCAGTTTTCCCAGCACCATTTATTGAACAAATTTTCTTTGCTCCAATGCATAGTCTTTGCTCCTTTGTCAAAGATTAGTTGACCGTAAATCTGTGGGTTTATTTCTGTATTTCTGTTCTTGTTCCAATACCATGCAATTTTGATGAATATGGCTTTGTAGTATAGTTTGAAGTCTGGGAGTGTGATGCCTCCATTCCCTTCGTTTTTTTTTTTCAGGAGAGCTTTGGCTATTCGGGGTTTTTGGTGATTCCATATGAATTTCATCAATAATCATTCTATTTCTTTGAAGAATGACATTGAGATTTTGATTGGAATAGCATTGAATCTGTATATTGCTTTTGGTAGGATGGCCATTTTAATAATGTTTATTCTTCCAATCCATGAGCAGGGGATGTATTTCCATTTCTTTGTGTCTTCTTCTATCTCTTTTAACAGTGTTTTATAGTTTTCTTTGTATAGGTCCTTTACCTCTTTTGTTAGATTTATTCCCAAGTATTTGATTTTTTTTTGTTTTGATAATAAAAGGGATTTTTTTTTTAATTTTTTCTTCTTCAGATTTATTGTTTGTGTATAGGAAGGCTACTGACTTTTGCGTGTTGATTTTGTATCCTGCCACTTTACTGAACTGATTGATGAGTTGAATTAGTTTTTCTGTGGAGTTTTAGGGGTTCTCTATGTATATTATCATATCATCTTCAAATAGTGATAGTTTGACTTCTTCTTTTCCTATTTGGATTCCTTGGATGTCTTTCTCTTGTCTTATTGCTCTGGCTAGGACTTTCAGTATTATATTGAAAAGCAGTGGTGAGAGTGGACATCCTTGTCTTGTTCCAGATCTTAATGGAATTGCTTTCAGCTTTTCACCACTGAGAATGATACTGGCTGTTGGCTTGTCATATATGGCCTTTATGATGTTGAGGTATGTTCCTTGTATCCCAAGAATTTCAAGGGCTTTTATCATGAATGCGTGTTGCACTTTGTCGAAAGCTTTCTCAGCATCTATTGATATTATCATATGGTTTTTATATTTATTTTTGTTGATGTGTTGGATAATGTTGATTGATTTTCGGATGTTGAACCATCCTTGTGTCCCTGGAATGAATCCTACTTGGTCGTGGCGAATTATCTTATAGATACATTGTTGGATTCTGATAGCTAAAATTTTATTGAGGATTTTTGCATCAGTGTTCATTAGGGAGATTGGCCTGTAGTTTTCCTTTTTTGTGTTGTCCTTGTTCGGTTTTGATATTAGTGTAATGTTGGCTTCATAGAACATGTTTGGTATTGTCCCTTCCTTGTCAATTTTTTGTTAGAGTTTGTGAAGGATAGGCACTAATTCGTCTCTGAATTCATTTGTAAATCCATCAGGTCCTGGGCTTTTGTTTTTGGGGAGGTTTTTGATTACCATTTCAATTTCGCTGCTTGTAATTGGTCTGTTTAGGTGTTCTATTTCTTCTTTATCTAGCTTTGGGTGATTGTAGAGTTGTAGGAATTTGTCCATCTCCTCTAGATTGTTGAACTTGTTTCCATATAACTGTTCAAAGTAGTTACTGATTATTCTTTTGATTTCTGCTGTGTCCGTTGTGATTTCTCCTTTTTCATTTCTGATCCTGTTTATTTGTGCTTTCTCCCTTTTTTCCTTTGTGAGCCTGGCTAGGGGTTTGTCTATTTTATTGATTTTTTCAAAGAACCAGCTCTTGGTTTCATTGATCTTTTGGATTTTTTTTTTAGTTTCAATTTCATTTATTTCTGCTTTGGTTTTTATTATTTCTTTTCTTCTACTGGTTTTGGGTTTTTTTTGGTTGTTCTTTTTCTAGATCTTTGAGCTTCGAGATTAGGTTGTTTCTTTGAGTTCTTTCTTGTTTCTTGATGTGAGCTTCTATTGCTATATATTTTCCTCTTATTACTGCTTTTGCTGCATCCCATACATTTAGGATATTGGTGTCCTCCTTGTCATTCCTACATCTCTCTCCTCTCCTTCTGGTATTCCTATAACTCTTATATTTCCTTTCCTCATGGAATCAGATAGTTCCCGAAGTCTCTCTTCGGTCTTTTTCCTTCGTACTTCTCTTTCCTTTTCTGTTTTGGTTCTTTTTATTTCTGTGTCTTCAAGAGTACTTATTCGTTCTTCCTTTCATCTATTCTGCTTTCATTGCTTTTCCCAGAGTTCTTTAGTTCCTCCATTAATTCTTTGATCTCCTGCGTTTCTTGTGCTTCCCCCTTTAGGGACTCAATTTCATTCTTCTGATCGTTCATTATTTTTCTCATATTATTGTTTTCCTTTATGAGTTCTGTGACTTTTTTAATCATGGCAATTTTAGATTCTCTTTCTGGAAGACTCAGAAGTTCTTCCAAGTTACTGTTGTTGCAATCAGGGGGGTGGTTTTCTTTTTGTGGTGTGCTTTTTTCCTGAGGAGTTGTTAGGTTGTGTGTGGTTCTTCTACTCCCTACTGTCTGTTTTCTAATTTGTCATATGCATTGGGACACTGTGTTGCTGGGACTGTCCGGCATCTTGGGTGAACTTCTCCACTCCCCTCTGGCTCCTCTGGGAGCCATCTGCTCGTTTCAAGCAGTCTTTACTGAAGAAAGGTCCCTTTTCTAAAATGCCGATTGGGGACACACTCCCCTGTGTGCCTGGTTTGCCCCGGCGGTTGGTTCCCGCTCCCCCTCTGGGCTTGGACTGCAGGCCAGAAGGGGCCTGGCATGAGCGAACTTCCCCGCTCACCTCTGGCTCCTGAGGGAGCTTTCTGCTGGTTTCAGGCAGTCTTTACTGAAGAAATGTCCCTGTTCTAAAATGGCGATGCGGGATGCACTTCCTGCGCGTCTGGTCTCAGGCACACTCTTCTGTGCACCAGGTCTGGCCCAGCCGTGGGTGCCCGCTCCCCCTGTGGGCTCAGACTGCTGGTCGGATGGGGCCTGGCATGGGCTGACTTCCCAGCTGGCCACTGGCTCCTCCGGGAGCCTTCTGATGGTTTCAAGCAGTCTTTACTGAAGAAAGGCCCCTGTTCTATGGGGTGTTAGTGACTTTTTTTCTGGTCGCTAGGTGGCGCCAGAGATCTCTCCTAGTGTCCTTGGGGAGCTGTTTTTTTCACCCCCTGGAACAGGGAACAGAGCAGGAATGGTAGGGTAAACCTCAATGGCTTTGGGGTGCTGTGTCTGCCTTGTGCCCCACCATCATGGAGAACCCACACCCCGAATTTCGTGTCCCAGGTCTCAGTTCCAAAGCCCTCAGGTCCAGGATGCGGGCTATAGCCCAGTTCAGTGTCCACAGAAATGGCGTCTTTTGCACCCTGCTCCCTTGCCTGGGCGCCTGGTTCCTGATTACTCAGTGAGGGACTTTCACCTCAGTGAGGGCCCCCACGCGTCTCCCCACAAGCTTAGGTCGCAGGCGCGAGGACCTGGATCCGCGTTTGCTTTTCAAGCGCGCCGCTTTTCCACACAAGCTTACCGGCTGGCCTGGGGCTGTGTGCAGGTCTCCGGGGGTCTCTGTTTTTCTCTAATGGTGCCTGGAGCCATTCACTCACCGCCACGGTGAATCCTGCAGGATTCTCCACAGCTCCAGTTCATAGGGTGTGGTGGCTGAAATAGTTCCTTTCCACTCACAGTCTCACTTGATGCGTAGTTTGTTCTTGTTGGTCGTTTTAGTTTGTTTTTTTCCTCCTTTCTGTTGGTCGGAGAGTGCCGACTTTGTGGGTGGGGAAGGGTAGCAGGGTTCTGTGCTTTCCTCCCTTCTAGTCCTCTTTTATGACAACTTTCTTCTTCAGGTAGTTTGCTGGAGTCGTCCATTTATCTTCCGTGTCCCAGTTCTCACTGGGACCTGCCGCTTTTCCTCCCTATTAACAAATTTTTTAATGGGAGATCTTACTAGCAGCATCTCCTCGCCACCATGTTGATCCATCTCCTACTCGGAAGAAGTATATCTTAACTTCTCTTTCTGATTTTGCAATTTTTGATGATATTCGGATTTATTTAGCTTATGTTATACAAAATTGTTTGAAACTTTGTTGATTTTTTTTTAAAGATTTATTTATTTATTTTATACAAGAACTGGGGTGCAGGCCAGATGGGCAGGAGGGTGAGAGGATTCACCAGAGACCGAGTGGACAACAGAACAGGCAGAGTGAGGAAATACACTGCTGAGGGGAGCAGCGGGCAAGACAGGAGAGGTCTGCATGCCATGTGGGACCCTACCCAGTAGGCTGGGATCGAACCGACACTGCAGAGGCTGCGGACAGCTTCACAGTGCTGTGCTCAACCGCCTGTGCCACCAGGGGAGGCCTGAACTTTGTTGAATTTTAAGATTTTTATCTGCAACAGTGATACTTGATACTTTGAGGTTTTTTTAGATTATATTTAACCAATTAAAAATGCATGATTTATTTTGTGATTTTATAATATTCATGTTAAGTTTCTCTTGTGGCTTCTCATAGTTTAAAATAACATATTCACATTTACTGAAACAAAACTTTAAATTTTTCTTAGTTGATGAGTTGTATCTTTGTAATATTTATATATGCATTCTAAAGAATTGCTGGAATGCTAAAGGAGTTATTGAAAATTTTTATCAGATTTCATCGATATTAAGACATGTGTGAGAAACTTACTCTTACATATCTTCTTTCCAATTAGTTCTTGCCAGTAGGTTTCTTTGAAAAGAAACTGAATAAATAAGTTTGAGTCACTTTGCTCACTCTAGTGTCTCTCTATATTCTTTGGTAGCATACTGAAAGTTAACATCTGGAGGTGAATTTTTTTTTTTAATATTTATTTATTTATTTATACAAGCACTGGGTACAGTCAGAAGCATGGGGGGTGAGAGAATTCACCAGAGCCAGAGCGGGGAACAGAACAGACAGACCGATGAAATACACTGCTGAGGGATCCAGCGGGCACGGCAGGAGAGGTCTGCACACCATGTGGGACCCTTGCTGGTCGCCAGGGATCGAACAGGTACTGCAGAGGCTGTGGCAGCTTCGCAGCCCAGCGCTCAACCACTGCGCCACCAGGGGAGGCCCTGGAGGTGAATTTTGACTCTTTTCTCTCTCACACTACTTATAAAATCATCTAATGAATTAATAAGTTAATTAATGTAACTATATATTTGTTATTTATTTTATGATTGACTCCATACCCAAACCAGGTTTATAGTGGTTAAAAATAGAAAGGCAAATGTTGCTATTGCATGACAAAATGTATTTTTCCCAAAGAAACCAGAACAGAAAAACTGAAGTTCCTGCTATCTAAATTTAAAAAAAGGGGGTGGGGGAAGCAGAGAGTACTAAGAGAGGATATAATAAAATTATTTAATTTTATTTGGCAGAAAAGGCCAATCTGATTAAATAGTATTCCACCTTAATCCGAATTGATATTTAGTGCTTGCTAAATATGAAAATGAGGAACATTTCAGGGAGAAGAAGCAACTGATATGAATACCCTGTTTCCAGAACAAGTATACAATGCAATGGTTTGTCTAACATTGAAAGTTAGGACAGAGATTGAGAAAAGTTAAAGAATGAAATACAAATTTGGTTTGAATGAGAAAGCAAGAAAGGTCTTATTGACTGAAAACAGTGGATAATAACTAACATAAGAGTCCCTTGTATTCTAAATTGCAAGTTCTAGAGTCTATTGCAAGGAAATGGGAAGGTACCAAGTTGTAACTAAAAACAATTTTTTTCATAAATATTAAGCTGTATATATGTCCACACAGTATTTCTGAAAATAGGATTTCCTTTATAAATGGTAATGCTTAATAAGTTATTTTTAGTAAACTTTAAACTGTTTAGCAAAATACCTGTAGATATTTTTATGTGAATAGATTTTTATTTTTTTTATTTTTAGAAATATAAAAAGCAAAAGATTTGTACTATCTGAAGAGGAACCAGATTGTGGTTTTAAAAAATTTTAGAACAGCTTTAATATGGAAAAATTGTGAAGGTATTGTAGAAAGTTCCCACACATGCCACACTTACTTTCCCCATTATTAACATCTTATATTAGTAGGCTACAATTGATATAATTAGGCAATACTGGTACATTATTTATGTCTCCTTTATTTAGAAGCTTAACTTTTACCTAATGTTCTTTTTTTACATTGTAGGAACCCATCTAAGAAGTCACCTTACATTTAATTCTCCTATCTCTTTTATTCCTTTTTTGTTGTGACAGTTTTCACTATCCTTGGTTTTAATGACCTTGAGAGTTTGAGTTTAATGGGCCAGTTATTTTTATAATATCCCTTTTTTGGGATTTATTTGATGCTTTCTTCATTAGATTATGGCAATGTGTTAATAATCTAATGAATGATCTAATAATCTAATGTTAATAATCTAATAAACCAATGAATAATCTAATTTCTTCTGTAATTAGATTAAAAGAAAAGTACCCTTCTCATCACATTGATCAAGGGTACATGCTATCAGTAGGACTTGATGGTGATAATGACCTTAATCACCAGGGTGAAGTAGTATTCACCAGATGTCTCTATTGAAATGTTACTTTATATTTCCCCTTTTCTTATTTCTTTAAGAAAGTATAATTTGGAAGACATTACAAATGGAGCTGCATGTGCAACCCCCATTTAAGGAGTGGGGAATATGATCTACTCTTTGAAGTAGAATATCCATGTAAAGTTTTTGGAATACACATTTATTTTTATTGTGTGCTGTGAAAAAAGGATGGAATTGACTACTGTCTATACAAACAAATAAAAATCTACTATCAAATAAATAAATTTAAATTAATAACAAAGTAATTTCAAGGAAAAATTGAGGCTGGAAATATTTAAAAGGATAATATAAAGAGCCAATATTAATTTGGGAATCATTTTCTCCTCAGTATTTATCAAGAACTTATTTAAAGCAACATTTGAAATAAAAAATAAAACACCTCTCAATGTGAAAATAATATCACATTACTTGATCATCATATACAATGTGAAAAACTTTTCATGTGTTGAGTTCTGGATTAATACAGTTTTTGATAATTTATCAGTTTCTCTCAATCTTGAAATATACTTGCCTTTTCTACTATGAGAAATGCAAGGAATTCTATTCTAATGATCTCAATACAATAGTTTAAATTTTCCTCACATAAAGAAAATACCAGAAAATAGGCTTTCCCATTATAATCCCCAGGAATCTAGTTTCCTTTCAGTTTTGCTCTTGGCTATCATTGGGCATCCATTATCTTATATTACTTCCCACCTTGCATCTACTTCAAAGCTCTCTACTTGAGGCAACACTGTCACCAATATTTCATTGATTATCATTGAGCCAGACTTATATATAAGAAAGGCTGGAAAATAAAGATTTTGTATTTTGTAACTAGTAGGCCATTTTTAGAATAGCTTAAGTTCAACAAAAAATTTGAGAGAAAGCACACATTTCATATATATACACACATATATATGCTAGTTTATATATGTACATTTTCATACATACATATGCTCTCTTTCCCCCACACATATTATTATTATTAACATGCTGCATCAGTGTAGAAATTTAGCTATAATGATCCGATATTTATACCTTCTTGTTAACTAAAGTTCACAGTTCACATTCTTTTTGCTATGTTGTTCTACAGATTGACAAATTTACAATGCCAAATCTCCAAGATTTAATATCATACAAAATAGTTTCAACATTCAAAAAGTATCCTGGGGCCGCCCCGGTGGCACAGCAGATTGAACGCCACACTGTGAAGCTGTCTGCAGCCTCTGCAGCATGGGTTCGATCCCCGGCCACTGGTGAGGGTCCCACATGGCGCAGCAGACCTCTCCTGCCACGCCCACTGCTCCCCTCAGCAGTGTCTTTGGTCCGTCTGCCTGTTCTGCTCCCTGCTCTGTCTCTGGTGAAATCTCTCACCCTCCTGCGCCTCTGACTGTACCCCGGTTCTTGTATTAATAAATAAATCTTAAAAAAAAAAAGAGTTATTTCAAAAAGTATCCTGTTTCATGGATTACCTTTCCTCCAACCATGAATGCCAGGTAACACAGACCTCTTTACTGGCTCTGTAGTGCATTATTAAACATAGACACATATTGATGTATAACATAACTAGAGTGGGATGAAAGTCATTTCCACTATTATTCTAAAGACTTTTGTGATATTTAGATAGTGATGTTGCACCTGTTGAGGTAATTAGAGAACTGGTACCAGCAAGGGGTAATGGGTAGAAAAGATCTGGGCAGTAGGTCACTGAAGTGTCAGTGGGTTTCTGACAAGACTATGGGCACCAAATTTGCACCAGTTGTGACCCCTTCTCCCAGGCCAGCTCCTTAGTCTAAGTGTCTCATATGGTCCTGTGGCAGCTTCCACTTCTAGGCTATGTTTTGAGCACCAGAGCAGTACTGGACAGACTAGTTGAGGCAGGGTCACAAGGTGGGGAGTTCGCTCCTCTTTCCCAGTGTTGAGTCTTACCCTGCATTGTTTGTGTCTCTTAACAGTTTTGCTGTTTGCTCTTTGTTAGCAGGTTGCTTCAACTCTGGCTAATGAAAGTGTTCATGTGTTTTCTTGGTTGTGAAACAGCTATAGATGGTCAAAGGACAGTGCCAAGGTAGAGAACAGGTCACTGTCCATGTGTTCTCACCCATGTGCTCAACTGCAAGACAACTGAGGTGCAGGAAACAACAACGAAGGGATTTCTTTAACAAGTGGGAAATAAAGCATTTCTAAGGCCACAAATGGCCAGCTATCTCACCCCAGATGGCATGCACAGTGTCCAGAAGTCCAAAACAAAGGCTGCTTGTGAAAGATGGTGCTGTTCTGCCAACAAGGGCGTGGAGCTTATGGCACACTGGCAAGCGGTGGGCCAGGATCTAACTCACAATGGAGCCGCAAGTTCCATGTCTCTGCAAAGGTCTTCTACTTTTTTTTTTTTTCCCCTAGTTTGGCTGCTGACCCTTTTTCCTTCAGAGGCCAGGAAGAGAATCTCCTATACTGGCTCCTGCCCTGCTTTAGAGCCTCCTCCCGGTCCTCCACCCTAGAAGCTTGATTGGACCATTTTCAATCTTATGTGACTGATTGGACCATTTAGCAACAATCACCTTGCTCCCAATTTTAATCTGGATAATTAACTAATGGGCTGGGTTTAAACTTGCTTGGTTCATTTAGCTCACACCTCAATAGTCCATTCTATGAGCCAGGCTTTCAATATGTAAAGGAGAAGGTTGGTACCTGCCCAGACTCAACCTACCCTGACCTCAGGGCAGACTTATAGACTGGGTCTGGTCACTGCACCCAGTGCCCCTTCAGTGGGGACAGGCGTAACAACATAGACGAGGGGCCCAGCAGTAACTCCAAAGTGGGCTCCTCCAGGACTCTGCCATGTTGGCCTGGGATTCCAGGGGCCTCTCTACTGCCCGAGGCTCCAGGTAGCCACAGCTCGAGCTTCACAGTGCTGGAGCTGGCCCAGTGGGGCCCCTGCTCTGCCTACAGCCCTCTTAGCCTGATGCTGACTCATCTGCAGGAGCTTGCTCTGCAAGCCCAATGGGGCTGCATGGTGCAGCATGACAGGGGATCCCTGAAGCTGCTCTGAGCCTCAGTGAGGCCTCTGGTAGTGAGTAGTAAAATGTCCTGCCCTTGCTTCCACCAGCTGCCTATTGCACTGCCTGTAAGCAGTGTGCTTCTGGGCTCTAGTGGTGGAGACCCATGGGAGGAGGGGGGTTGTTGGGTCATTGGCCCTCAAACCTGGCTAGCAGCAGGGCCAGCCAATAAGTCTGGCCACAGAGGTTGGCCTCTATGTAGCCATTCTGTAGCCTCTTGCTGCAGGGTGGGATGGTTGCTGTTCAGAGGCAGCATTTTGCACAGCCAGTGAGAAACTCCCTCTGCTGCCTCTGGAGCTTTAGGGGCTTTGCCACTCAAACCAGGCTTGTACCAGGGGAGGGGCTCCCTGGAGGCAGAGGCTAAGGTGGTGGGTGGGAAACATCAGGTGGGAATTCCCACCAAGGCTGCTACCTTTAGATAAGTGGAAGTGGAGTGCACCAGCTACTGGAGCAAGGGACTGGGAAACCATCACTGCCACTGCCAGCAGCTTTAGGCTGCTGCAGCCACAGGCAGTAGCACCTAGAAAGTCGGTTTCCCAAAATATAAGAAGCGGAATAAAGCAGCTTTGTCCTGAGTCTTGAGCTGCAGGGATCCTGATTCTCTTATAGTCCTGGGTGAGGGGTAGCAGGTGTTTTGATATTTTGAACATCCTGGCCTCTGGCTGCTACTAATGGAAGCTTAGAGTAAAAAAAAAATTAGGATGGAAATTTTCACAAGGTCAAAACCAGAGGTGTGTGCAGAAAGAACTGTCAGTTACAGGAAACCAACCCAATCTAACTCCAAGCAATAAGTTCCACAGAGTAATTTCCTCCAAGAGCAATATTTAAGGACACTCTTGCTCTTGCAAAGGGCAGCTTGTTGCCCGCCTATGTCTGTGCAGGCATCTCTTTTCCTGAATAAATCTGCCCCTTCAAATTGCAGCTCTTTGCCCATTTGTGTCTATGCAAATATCTTTTTCTTTTAATAAACCTGCCCCTTTCATAATGGCACTCGCTAGCCACCTCTGTCTACGAGGGCTCTCTTTTTCTTAATAAACTTGCCATGTGCCACTGAATGGGAGACTGTTAAATTCATTCTCAGCGGACCCAAGGACCCCACACACCAAATCCCTGGGCAACTTGTAGACTCTTCAACAAGAAGACACAGGCAACTGATTTGGTTCTCTACACTGGTTTAAACTCCAGCTATTCTGTATTGGGAACTTTAGGCAGAAGCCAGTAATCACCACTCTTGATCCTGTAGTCCTCTAATAGTGGGGTGCCCTGCTCTGGTATTGCTGTAAACACAGTTCAGTTAAAGTTTTTCCTAACCCTTTCCACTAATCCATTGCCCCTGCTGTGTACTGTAGTTGTACATTTTTCTTTCACAGTTTATTGCTTTGTTCTACTGCTATTTATTTGTGAGTATATGGAGGAGGTAAGCCTGGTGTCTTCACTCTGCCGCCATCTTGTTGATTCCTGTCTTTTGTAGTTAACCATATTAAATAACAGACATTTTCACTGAGAATGCTTAATTAGACAAAAACAAAAGCTAGAAGTAAAAAGTGGAGGGCTGGGCCTCCCTGGTGGCGCAGGGTTTAAGACGCAACCTATGAAGCAATCTGCAGCCACTGCAGCATGAGTTCGATTCCCAGCCAGCCAGGGAGAAACCCACATGGTGGGACAGACCTCTCCTGTCTTGTCCGCTGCTCCCCTCAGCAGTGTACTTCAGTTGTCTGTCTGTTCTGTTCCCCGCTCTGTCTCTGGTGAATCCTCTCACCCCCTGCATCTCTGGCCTGTACCCCAATTCTTGTATATAAAGAAAAAAGTGGAGGGCTATGGAATCCATATCAGGTATGCTCAAACATTTTATTTATTTTTTTTAATTCAAACATTTTAAAATAATATGTTCTAAAAAAAAAGTGGAACTCCAGGATAATCCAATGGTAAATTAAATGGGATGCTGGACTTTAGTTATAACTGGTATTCTCAAAGGCAAATGTTTTGTATGGCTGCATTAATGTTGGCAGAAAATATGCAAACTTACTAAAGTTATTTAGTAAAAAAAGGTTAGTTGATTATATAGACACAAAATGATCTAATAGAATTAAAGCATTCTTAGGAAATGGAGTTGTGCCTTAAGAGACACTTCTTTCTTTTCCCATGCTGTGTTTTTTGTTGTTTTTTTTTTTTTTTTTTGAGTTGTTGTCTCTAGTAACTAATTAATAATCTCATTTAGTGTGTAGGGTAAGTAATTATCAGGCTTTTCTGCCCTCCTGCCATTAGGATTAATGATGGCAGACACCTGGAGTGGGGTGTGGGCATACATGGGTGGGTACAGCTGGGCTGAGACTCGGCTTTAAGGGCGGCATCCCGGGGACACCAGCAGTAGAACAGAATCAGAAGGAGAGAACCAGCAGAGAAGCGAAGACCATGAGAGAATGCCAGAAAGCCCAGAAAGAATAAAGATTTGCTGGGGGCTAGGAGGCCTGCCAGCCTCCTGGCACCCCTGCCTGCCGTGTACCTGGTAAAATCCCAATAAAACTCTGAAAAAGCCTCTGAGGGCTCCAGGACTTGTCCTTTACCCATCTGCTCTAATCACAGAACCCGAACTATGAGCCTCCTGCCACTACAAGTGACTAGAAAATTTAGTCTATCTAGTAATTTGTACATTTTTTTTAGAATTTATTCACAGGCAATGGAAAATTTAAGGAATTTTATAAAAGAAAATATGATCATATTTACATGTCAAAGATGTTTGTGACTATAGCAATATCTTTAAATGATCTCTCCTCCTCTTTAAAGTCCCAAGAGATAAAGTACATTAAATCTCTTTTTGGAAACTTTCTTTTGCTTCACCAACAGCAGCCTCTCAGGAAGTGATTTGCTTGGTGATAAGATGCATCCCAAGTGTACAAATTAAAAGTTCCTTCTAAACCAATCTCATAGACACTAAAAAGAATCCTTTGAATTGTACTTATATTTCTCATTATGCTCCAGGTGCTCAAATTAGTATGAAACAACTTCCTCTGTAAATAGTATTTTGGATACTATATCAAGGGGAATACACCACAGGGTGATAAATGCAGATGTTTTCCGAGTGGAAGCTTCCGCCAAAGTGAGATCATATTAGAATTTTGAGCAACTTTTTTTTTTATTGCTCTAAATAGAAACATTTTCAGAATACAGAAGAACTAATTTAATATATATAAATATTCAATTTAAGGACCCAAATAAAAATATTAGTATTATATGTGTATAGGTATTTTATATATATATGTGTATATGTATATATACAAATATTTCCTTTAGAATTTGTATTCTGGGGTAATATTTCTTATCTTCATGTGACAGGTAGGAATGTGTCTTGTCTGTAGATTGGTGGCAGACTGATTCTGAGATGCTTCTTTAGAGCTTATTCGAATACAAATTTCTTAACACCCTCCTTAAGAGTCTGATTCAGAGTATCTGGGTACGATTTATGTAAGTACTATAAAAATGAACGTGGGATATTTGCTTCTTTCAAATGTTTACAGGTCAGAAATGATTCAATGGACTAACCCTTTGTATTCCATTCTCCCTATTATATATATATATATATAATATATATATATAATATATATTAACCTATCTATCCATATATATATATATATATATATAAAATACATATTAACCTTTTTTTCATGCTTACACTGTCACATGAGTCTTTTTGATGGAAATCTTCCTGCCTATAATTTCATCCCATCCTATCTATCACTGAACATAGTATACTTCAAAGAACTTTCTACAAATACCTATCAATTTTACCTCCTACCAAGCTCAATTACTTCTTTCCTTTTTGACTACCAGCACCCTTTAATTGCCAGCATCTCTACAATAAGCTAAAGACATATCTTTCTAATTGGTCTGTCTCATCCCTGCTGCCCTCTTTTAATCTATTCCTCATGATACGGATATAGTCAACTTTTTAAAATGCAACTTTTTGAAATGCAGATTCCCTTCCCCTTCAAATTCCCCCCATAAACATTTCCCGTCAATAACTTTTATTTTTTCATTTAGGATAGTTCTTAAAAGTACTACAAAATATACATATCCTAGTAATAACTACCTCTCTCATCTCACACCATGTCTTCATTTCTGTTCTTCACCTATTGCACCTTTCTTTTAGATCTTTAGACTCTGGTTTATAGAATAATGTTTCCTTTCCCATCTGTAAATTTGTTCACATTCTAATCATTAGACTCGTGGATATGTTACATTCTATGGTAAAAGGAAATAAGGGTTTTAAATGGAACCAATATTGCTAATGAGGCAATTTAAGAGAATTATCCTGAACTACCATGTGGGCCCAATCTAATTTTATGAATTCTTTATTTTTTTATTTTTTAAAAGATTTATTTATTTATTTATTTATTTATTTATTTATTTATTTATTTATACAAGCACTGGGTACAGTCAGAAGTGCGGGAGGGTGAGAGAATTCTCCAGAGCCAGAGCAGGGAACAGATCAGGCAGACTGATAAAATACACTGCTGAGGGGAGCAGTGGGCGCAGCAGGAGAGGTCTATCGCGCCATGTAGGACCCTCACCGGTGCCTGGGTATCGAACCGGCGCTGCAGAGGCTGGGGGCAGCTTCATAGCCCAGTGCTCAACCGCTTAGCCACCAGGGGAGGCCTTAATTTTATGAATTCTTTAAAGTAGAAGAAGAAAAGTTAAAAGAATAATTTAGAGAGATGTTACATCTTAGTCAAAGAATGTGGCTACTAAAATTGGGAATTACAGCTCTCAAATTATGACCAATAAGAAAATGGAGGCCTCAGTCCTACAACCACAAGAACTGAAATAGGTCAATAATTTGAATGAGTAAGAAAATGGATCCTCCTCTCCAGACAACAGAAAGGAACACAACTTGTCATAACCTTGATTTTGACCTGATGAGAATCTTGTTGAACTTCTGATCAATAAAAACTGTACAGTAATTAATTTTATTGGTTTTAGCCCACTAACTTTGTGGTAGGTTGTCACAGCAACAATGGGAAACTAATACATGTACCACAGGCCTTGGCAAGTGATGTTCCCTGGCTGGAATATGCTTGCCTCTTCTCTTCACCTATCAAGCTCATAAATGAATCAGATTTCAACTTCAAAAATTCCATTAAGCTTTCCATATATTCCATAAAAGTTTCTCTCAGTTGGAACAAATCCCTCTTCTGAATAATTTGGGCAACAATAATTCATTTATATTCTTGCATAGATGTAAATATCTTAGTGCTATTTTCCAAAGAAGTTTGCAAACTCCAGAGAGCTAGCACTATAGCATACATTCTTATATTTTTCCGGCATTGATATTTAATTTTGTTTACTTGCTTTGAACTCCTGGGGCTCTTTATTCAATTAGAATCAGATGAAAGGAGAGTGCTTTCCTGGAAATAGGCATTAAGGATGAAAAGGGATGTTCAGGCTGCCTAACTGACTCCATCTTGTGTCCAATACCCATCTTTCTAAACCTGAGCTTTTCAGTGCCTGTTAGTACACAAAGGACCGAGAAATCCTGTAATATATAAATTCTTTTAACTTTATTTATTCCAGAATTTCCCAATCTTGTTGATCATGGAATACTTCTGGAAGGAGCTACTGTTATTATTATTATTTTTTTTAATTTTAGCTTAATACTTATTTACGGTCATGGAATACATCATAGGCCATGCTTTCTTCTAAGTGTTTATCATTTTTACATGCCTTTCTTGTTTATTACTAGGTATTTAATTCTTTTTGATACAATTGTAAATGGGATTGTTTCTTTAATTTCTTTTTCTTTTTACTCATTATTTGCATATAAGAATGTGACAATTTTGTATTTTCATTTTAAAGCCTGTACTTAGCTATATTTATTGTTTCTAAGTGTTTTTTGATAGTCTTTAGGACTTTCTACATACAGTATAATAATGTCTGCAAATAATGATGGCTTCATTGCTTTTCCAATCTTTTTTGTTTATTTTTCATCTGATTACTCTGGTTAAAACCTTCAATACTAAATTAAACAGAATTGGTGAACACTGGTATCTTTGCCTCATTCCTGACCTTAAAGGAAAAGCTTTCAGTTATTCATCATATGTATATTGATTGTAGATTTGTAGTATATGACTTTTACTACATTGAGTTATATTCCTCCTATACCCATTTTGTTAATGGTTTTTATTATAAATCGATGCTGTATCTTGTCAAATGTTTTCTATGAATCTATTGACAATTATACTTTTAACTTATTTTCTTATATAATGTATTACAGTAATTGATTTGAGTATGCTAAAACAGACTTGCATCCCTGGAATGAATCTTTTTTTTTTTAAGATTTATTTTATTTATTTATGCATACAAGAACTGGGGTGTAGGCCAGCGGTATGGGTGGGGTGAGAGGATTTACCAGAGATAGAGTGGGGAGAAGAATAGATGGATCCACCAAAGTACAAGGCTGAGGAGAGCAGCAGCGTAGACAGGAGAGGTCTGTTGTGCCATGTGGATTAGCTCCCTGGTTGGGAATTGAATTCATGCCACATGGCTGGCAATAACTTGATAGTTTTGAGACTTTAACCCCTGTGCCATCAGGGAGGCCCAGTATCGTTAAGTATCATTAAGTTTTAAACAAAATATCTAGTCATCCACTTCATGGATGTCTGATTAATGTTCAGAACTTCATTGATTGCTTTCTTTTATTAATAAGTAGAATACAGACACATCACCGTGATGCTGCTATTATTAACAAATTAAAGATATTAAAGTCTATTTAAATTAGGTCATTTCTCTTTCAAGGAAGTATATTGTTTTCTATGCTTTCTAATGTTTTACATGTAAAATGGGTAATCTAAATTTGGAATTGTTACTTTTTAAAAAAAAAAAAATTATTTATACAAGAACCGTACAGGTCAGATGTTCGGGAGGGTGAGAGGATTCACCAGAGACAGAGCTGGGAACAGAACAGGCAGAATGACCGAAATACACTACTGAGGGGAGCAGCAGGGGAGACAGGAGAGGTCTACTGTGCCATGTAAGTTGCTCCGGGGCCCCCTGGGATCAAACCGGCACTGCAGAGGCTGCGGACAGCTTCACAGCGCTGCACTCAACCGCCTGCACCACCAGGGAGGTCCTACTTTTTCAAATTATATAAATTTACCTCTCAACCATTAAAACATAGTCTCTGTTCTAATTCTTTAATGAAATTTTGTCTCTATCTGGGCCTCCCTGGTGGCGCAGGTGGTTGAACGCAGCACTGTGAAGCTGTCCGCAGCCTCTGCAGCGCCAGTTCAATCCCGGCTGGCAGCCAAGGATCCCACATGGCGTGGCAGACCTCTCCTGTCTCGCCTGCTGCTACCCTCAGCAGTGTATTTCGTTAGTCTGCCTGTTCCTTTCCCCCACTCTGTCTCTGGTAAACCTTTCACCCTCCTGCACATCTGGCCTGTACCCTGGTTCTTGTATAAAAATAAATAAAAATCTTAAAAAAAAAATAAAATTTTGTCTCTATCAATTCACTACTTGTGGCTTATGGCTTATTTGCTCAATACATTAATACACTTTATGCTTCCTACTTCACTATTTTGTTGCACTGACAGTTGTGGAAGTGTGGCTTCATTTATTTTTGCTCCAAATTCCATAAAGACATTTTGAATTGCCATTTAATTCCTTGACTGATTTTAAATTGATTTTTATTTAAATGTATTCTTCAGATATCATCAAAAAACATAATTTCCAAAATATCATATACTGTCATTTAAAGATAAAATGCTATGATTTTTCATATGAATTAATGGAATCTAAAAATTATAGTGATTTGATATCTCTCATCATCAATTTACAAATTATGATTTTTTTTTGCAATGTTCATAGAGTTAATGCCTTTTTCCTTTTGTATTCACATATCCTTTCACTCCCCTACAGAAACACATCATTATTTCATTATTTAATTGCTTGGCAATATTTTATTGATCAGCCTATCATATTTCTGTCATGAAATTATGTACATACATTTTAAATGTAATTTTCTTTAGGAAATATAAAACTATAAATATGAGAAAATTTCTTCTGCTGCCATTAAATGTGAGTTACATTGACATTATACTTAATATATAAGCAAATAATATTAAATTTATATATTATGCAAGTTATTAATAATTATAAATCGCAAAACATGACAGAATCTATCAGTGTTAATCAATAGAATATTTTATTAGCTTTTTTCAAGTAATTAAGTTTTTGAATTGTCAAATTCATGAATGATATTGATTTTATTAATCTTTTAGTTATGAAAACTCTCAAGTGATTATGTTCATCCCTACCAGTAAAATGCTGATTTGTTTTTGTTATTCAATCTTCTTTTAGACTCAGCTAATAGGATCTTCTTTTTTTTTTTTAAGATTTATTTATTCATGCATACAAGACCTGGGGTGTAAGCCAGAGGTGAGAGAATTCACTGGCGACAGAGTAGGGAGCAGAACAGGCAGACTCGCTGAAATACACTGCTGAGAGTAGCAGCTGGCAAGTCAGGAGAGGTCTGTTGCACCAGGTAGGTAGCTTCCTGGCCTGAGAGGGATCAAATTCATGGCTGCAAAGGCTGGGGATAGCTTCACAGTGCTGTGCTTAACCCCTTTCTCCACCCGGGAGTCCCAGCTAATAAGATCTTCTAATATGATTATCATTCAGATGAATTAATGGAGCAGAAGCTTTCTGTTAGAGGTGATTTGGGAGGATTTTGGAATTTCAAAGTATCTAAAAGTAATAGCTACCATTTATGATTGTTTAAAATGTGGGAGATACTATAATCTATACTTTATGTACACTCCTTGTTTCTAGCATTATTATGCCATGAGATAAAATATTATGCCAATGTTGCATATAAAGGAAATGAAAGACAGGCGATCAGAAATGTCAAATTAACTTTCAAAAGTTTCACATTTATATAATACTGTGAAACTCAAATTAAAAACCAGAATTTTCAATGTCCAAAGCTCCTAACTACTATTTTAACCAGTCTCCACATGAGTCTCAATAGGAATATTTTATTTTACCTGATTATGTTAATTGCACTTGTAAGGCATTTGACTAACTTCATTTTTGTGTTTTGTAAACTTAATAACAAGTATAATTCAATAAGCAAAATAGACTTGCTCTTGTGAGTTTTTCTCTTGTTTTTTATATTATAAATAAAAATAAGAGTAATTCATAAACTCTTTAACATGACATGATCGGCTAGAATATTTTAGATCATAGCTCTCATTTGAAAATACAATGTTAAAATGTATTATCTTTTATATTCTTATTATTTGTATTCCTAGTTGAAGTATAGTTGAACAATTTAACTATAGCTTTCTCAATTATTAAATTCACATGGTGGCATTTTGTACAAAGTAAAAAAAATATACATTTTATACTCTGTCATCTTACAAGTCAAAACTAAATATTGATACATGAATTTTTTAAAAATATACTGGTGTCAAAGAGTGTCTTTTTTTATAATCTTTTTTAAAAATATTTATTTATTTATTTATGTACGCACTGGGTATAGTCAGAATCACGGGAGGGTGAGAGAATTCACTAGAGCCAGAGCGGGGAGCAGAACAGGCAGAAGGACCGAGGTACACTGCTGAGGGGAGCAGCGGGTGCAGCAGGAGAAATCTGCGTGCCATGTGGGACCCTCGCAGGTGTCTGGGGATCGAACTGGTGCTACAGAGGATGCGGGCAGCTTCGCAGCCCAGTGCACAACCACTGCGCCAACAGGGTGGCCCTTTTTTTAATATTTTTTTTTAAAAGAGTGTCTTAATGTACTTAATTTAATGTATTAGATAATTGCTAATACATTATGCCATTCTTAATCTTCGCAAGATTCTTTAAGTATATTATGTGGAAAGCACCATACTAGATATTTTGGAACACAAAAAATAATCACAACTGTTGCTTTCTTGATGAGTTCTATCTATGTTAAGAAAAAGTGACAGATATCAATAAATAACATGTGAAATATATGCAATGTAGAAAAGATTTATTATAGGAAGTATTTAGATTATACAAATTTAGGGGGAGAGAATGATAGTTGTAGGGGATGAACACAAAGAAAAGCATGTGAGTGATACTTTATAGGGGGAACAGAGAGAGAAAACATTCCAGAAAGTAGGATCACTTTTACATGAATTTTCTGGACAGAATAGTGGTATGTCAATCACTGATACTAATATTACTGCTAATATTAAGAGTTTATTCTTAGACTCAATTGGTAAAGATGTACCAATGTTGTATAAGAGAACCACAACATATCCCCAAATGTCTATATGAAAATTTGCAAATAAAGAAAAATAAAGAAAAAGGGCCTCCCTGGTGGTGCAAGGGTTAAGACGCAACCTATGAAGCAATTCACAGCCCCTGCAGCACAAGTTTGATTCCAGGCCAGCCAGGGAGCAACCCACATGGCAGCAGACCTCTCCTAACTCACCCACTGCTCCCCTCAGCAGTGTATTTCTATCAATCTGCCTGTTCTGTTCCCCACTTTGTCTCTCATGAATCCTCTCACCCCCCCACACCTCTGGCCTGTACCCCAGCTCTTGTATAACTAAATAAATAAATCTTTAAAAAAAAATGAAATGAACCTGTTAATACCACCTGGACATTCAGTCCAAACTGAACCAATTAACAGGGGCATTGCACAGCTAATTTCCATTTTACATGTTTCTCTGGTAGGAATAGGGAAGGAAATGACTGGGTGAGGAATGTGAAGTGGTAATTAATATAATTAATCAGATTGGTTAGACCAATAGAGCATCAGAGCAATTTTAGATACTGCATGATTAACTAGTGAGATGAAAGTATCGGGGAATGCAAATTTCCAGCATATTTAGTTGGTAAAAACACAGCCTAAATGGTAGAAAGTAGAGTATAAAATAAAGCTTCTGTAATAAAGAAAACTCAAGTTAAAATAACAATGATTTATCTCAACTCTGAAGCAAAAGGAACCTGAGAACATCATTGCTATGATTCAGCATCAGGAATTAGAAACCTGGGACCTAGACATTCCCTTTCCTCTGCTTCTGCAATGACCTTTTTCCTAGAACCCTCCTCCTTTGTTCTTCCTCTGTGTTCCTGGG